>NW_024423343.1:54301463-54379973 GCF_017311325.1 Ursus maritimus | reverse complement strand
AAAAAAAAAAAAAAAAAAACCCAAGCTCATAGATACAAAGAACAAATTGGTGGTTGCCCGAGGTGGGAGGTCAGAGATTAATTTTTTTAAAAAATTTACATTATACATAAATAAAAGTATGTATTTAATTAAAATTATTTATATTTAAATATCTATATAATGGGATAAGGATAAAAGTGCTAAGGAGGGAAAGAACGCCATGTGGGATAGGGAAGCGAGAGAAATTACCCATACTGAGTGACTTCAGTAGAATAATAGCACTTAGAGGGGAGGAAGAAAGTTAATGGAGTATGAGAGTAGACTTCTCCTTGAATAAATGGAAAGATAAATGAACAAACAAACAAATAAAGGAACACCACCCTGGACCTTATTCCCCAAAGCTTCCTATCAGGAACTGCTGGGGCAGTTTCCTTTCTTTTGCAGAAATGACCAGTGCTCAGTACTCCACACCTTTGCCCAAGCTGATCCATTCAGTTCATCCTTTCCCCACTAACTCCCCACAGGGACCTACCTCTTCTACTATCCCCAGGTTAAGTGTTACTTCCTCCCTGAAGCCTTCCCAAATAATAACACCTCACCCTCACCTAGCACAAGTGCTTCCCACACATTAAGCTCCGTAATTCTTCTGAGGTGGGCGTCATTGTCACTTTTTCCATGGGAGGAAACAAAGGCACAGGGAATGTGAGTGACTTGTCCAAGGCTGAGCAGCTAGAACTGGAACTGCAATGCAGATGTTCTGAACCCAAGCTGTAGGCCTGAAGAAGGGAGGAGCCGTAAGAAGAGCACGGGTTCAAATCTTGATGTTTCCCCCACTAGCAGGGTAACTCAAGCAAGTCGCTCCACTGGTCCAAGTGTTAGTTTTCTCCTTTACCAAACAGGATAGTGAGACAAACAGAGCGGATTTGTTGTGGGGGTAAACTGTGGGGCCTCACCCCAGTGTCTGGAACCTAGCGGACACACGACTGTTAGCCACCTCCTGCCTCTGCTCCCTCCTTCCCACCATGCAACAGCCACGTGGACCAGCTCACATGGACCTTCTCTCCTCCACACTTAGACAGAAATCATAATCTCTACCACACAACTTGGTCCTTATTCAAATAGCAATTGGGATTCTATACGCCATGAGGGACCAAAGCCCAAGTCAAAAGTGGTTAATAACAAAAAAGTATTTATTAACTCTAATAACTGAAAAGAACAGAGATAGGTAACCAGATATGAAACTGTCAGCAGGGCTCTGGTACCACCCGCCCTGGGACTGTCCTCTGGCTTTGCATGTGTCCGTACACAGCCCTCCTTATAAGGCCACTTCCCATAATGACAGCAAAATTTACCCTAGCAGTTCCAGCCTTCATATCTGCAGGCTACCCCAGCTGTGAAGACAAGTTCTTGGTTGCAGCATTCTTAGAAAATGTCCTTGAGTCCTAGCTCAGGTCACATGCCCACTCCTAAGCCAACCACTGTGACCAGGAGGATGACCAAGCTCAGAGTCTTAGCCTGGGTATGTGCTCGACCCCAGCCCTAATAGGACTAGCCAGACATGGAGTCACTGCCCAGGAACCGGTTGGATCAATCAGTGGAAATCAGGGTTGTGGGGCCAACAAGCATTGTAATAGATGTAATGGCAGTCTCCTTTGGACCCAGTTCCATGTCCTAGCACTGACGTGAGCAATGCTGAGAGTATATAGCCCCGTCAGTTCCACAGGACCCAGCTCTTTGAGGGTTTCTGTGGCCCAAATCTTAGGCCCAGGTCCCACTTGGGTTATTTACTTAAAGTATTACACTTCTAGCCCATAGCTAAAATAGCCGCTCTCACAGGAGTCCAGAATAAATATAATTGCATGGGATTGGATTCTGTCCCTAAATTGATTTTATATCCTTTGAAAGCTTTATGTTGTATCGTGTATGTGTGGATGCGTGTGTATGTAAAACTGTTGATCGGGTCACTGAGGGATGGTCTTATAAAAAGTCACCCATTTGGCTTTTCATAGGAATAAAATCTACATTATGACAATGACTTTCAACAAAGGTTAAGCATGCAAACTTTGGTTTAAAAAAACAACTTGCCCATAATTCAACTGCTTTTATCTTCAAGCCTTTGAAGTGGAGGTAAAAAAAATCAAATATTTCATCCTTGACATCTTCAGGGAAGGTGTGCGTATACAGGAAAGACCCATAAAATCCCTGAACATAAAGAGACAACAAATGATTATGCATAATTATAACCGCAGAAATGTATATAGGAGGTAAGATAGGTTAAGGATGTTGCCCTCGGAAGCTACTTTCTGTCAATAAGGCATAGATAGATTTCTGTTTCTCAAATTTCCCTGCTCCACAGGTTAAATTTGCCATCTTCTGATTCCTTGTCATCATTTCAGATATCAGGCTAAACACCTCTGGGGTGCCTCTGGGGTATTCACAACCTTCAGAGAGTTGTTGACAGTGATCACTTTCTTCCGAAGTCTTTGTTGATCCAAGAATACATATTTTGTTGTGTAAGTCTTCATAAATCAGTCTTTCCGCCCGTTTATCATCCATGTGGCTTTTCTCTGAACACTCTCCAGTATGTCTCCGACTTGCTAATAATGAGGTTCCCAGACCACAGTGCATCGTTCCAAGCTCAGTCTCTTATTGTGCAGAGATGGATTCGGCCTCCTTGCTTCCTGACCCACTGTTTCCACTTACAAGGTTCTGCTGCCAGATCGTATACTAAGCCGTGACTCATGCGCCCTGCATGACAATGCCTGGGGGAGCCCAAGCACTTCCCTAAAGGTCCTTGAGTAAACGAACAAATGAAAGCATGGGTTCCCTAGTTGTGTCTTCATTTTATCTTATTACAAAATGAGCAAGGGAGAGGGAGTATGTGTGTTTGTGACCAAAGTGGGAGACAAGGGAACAGAGAAGAGACACAAGAAATCGTTCACTGATTATTTGGCCTTTGTCATTCAAACACTTCTACCGCTTTTATTGGGTTGAGATCTAGAGCCACTCTCATTTAGCAAAAGGCAAACTGAAGTTCAGAAAACTAAGGTACGTCACCACAGTGGCTACACAGTTGAATTGCAACTGGGAACATGTGAGGAATCAAAATTCTAGTGCCTGGTGTAGCCTCCAGACTAAACCAGTTTTAAAATGCTATTGGTAAAAATCTTTGCAGGACTTAACTTCTTTAGCTAAAACATTTGAGGCATGGGTTTCTAACTGGTTTTGTTAATAGAAGTCCAGCCATGTCTTAATAGAAGTCCGGCCATGTCTACCCATAATAACAGGATCCAAGAGGATGGGAAGGGTAGCAGACAAGAGCTAACCTGGCTTCTTGCTTTTTCTAACCTGATGGCTCTAGTGGTAGCGAGAGTGACAAGAATAGTAGTCGCAGCTGCTAGCATTACCTGAGTACCTGCTGTATACTTTGCACTCTGCTTGACCCTTCACAAATACGTGATTTCATGTAACCCTTTAAACAGCCCATCAAAATAGGCAGCATTAGATGGATATTACTGTAAGGAAAGTGAGTCCCAGAAAGGTTAAATGCCTCAGGATTACACATCAGAGCAGGTGTGCCAATTCAGCTCTGTGAAACTATGCCACATTCTTCTGCCCTAGAAGATATCCTTTCCTTGGTTTCAAAACTATACCAACCCTGATAGTCATTCCTACTTCCGGCTTTCTATAAACTCTTCATTAGAAAGGCGCCTGGGTGGCACAATTGGTTAAGCATCCGATGCTTGGTTTAGGCTCTGGTCGTGATCTCAGGGTCATGAGATCAGGCTCTGCGCTCAGTGTGGAGTCTGCTGGAGAGTCTCTCTCCCTCCCCTCTGCCCCTTCTGTTCATGCTCTCTCCTTCTTTCTCTCTCTCAAATAAACAAATAATCTTAAAAAACATAAATGAAAACTTCTCATTAAGGACCCTCAGTCAAAACTACCTGAGATACAGGGGGGCAAAGTCTGTTCCTTTTAGTTTCACTTAGAAAAGTTTAGAGTTTTCAAAAGGACTTCTTCTCTAGGAAATTAAGGAAATAACAAACAATCAAGCATGTCACTTGCTAATAGGACTAGCCAGGTTTAAAGCCAAATGTAAAGGCATTAAAATTTACTGATATGGTCCCTGACTGGCCATAGATGGCCATGGTGGCCCTGAGGCAATCCCCTCTTCTCCAATCCATCTCTGCACCTTGCTCAGTTTGTTCCATTGTGTATGTACACTGATGGTCTCTGGATGGAACTGATCATAGCAGGTCGATACGGCAGCACATAGTACTGTGATGAAACACTGCAGTGAAATGCATGGAAAAACAAATCCCCCAAATCACTCTTCTTTCCAAAAGTAATCAAAAAAAAAAAAAAAAAAAAAGCAAGACCAAATAATCTCTTCTATTGGTTCATTCATTTCCCCAAATTGTCTCTACCACGTTCTGTCTTTATGTTGTAACTCCAAACTAACAAATACTCGCACTGAAAAACTGGAAGAAGTAAATTCTTCAGATAAGTCCACATGCCATACAACAGACAACATAATTTCATAGAAATAGCACTGGAGAAGAAGTGAGATTTGGTAGATATGTGGCTCTTAGTTTGTTTACAGGAACTATAAAATAACCATTTTTGAAAGCCCCCTGAGATACATAAAGCATTCGACAGTACTCATGAAATGGTTGAATTTGTTTAACCGACCTTGGATAAACCTCTCCATATTTCCAAGCTTTAGTTTCACCATTTATAAAACAGAAACTAATAATAACTTCCTTGTATCACATGACTATCATGGGCTCCCAACAGGATAATATATATGAAAGCATTTTTTAAACAATAAAGCATCACACAAAAGTAAGCTATGAAGAAAGGGGGATGGACTGTGATGGTTCTGCCAATAATGTAGGAATTGTGCCAAAAAGCAAGTTGGAAAGTTAACAGCACTTTTTTGCTATTCATCCAGATGTTAGGCACATTCTAACTATAAAAACTGAAGCGATCACTGGCAAACATTCAGGAGGTCAGAGGACTGCTAGAAGGAGCAATGTGAGTGTTCTCTGGCTCTCCTGGGCCCCAAGGAGGGCAGGAAAACTTCTGCATAGAGCTGTTTCTCCTCTAAGAGAAACCACAACTCTTTGCAGTTCTAAAGGGAGAATGGTGCAGATTCTAAATATTTTCCTATGGTGCCGAGCTGAGTGAATGCACGCAAGAAGAGTTAAGTCTTTGTTTTTTCACTGGGGAATAAGCCCTTTAGATCTCACACTTTAACCCCACTTCTATAGCAATCAAACCAAGCCAGAAATTTGCACTTGCAAATATTTTTGAAAGATCTGACTAAGCCATTTTTACATGTTTTTCCAGTCTTCATGTGCCTTTCCCTCCCACAGAGCACAATTAAAAAGGCACCTTTAAAAGGCTATTAAAAAACATTGATTGGCTTAACTGTGCTAATGTCATGGCTTTAAAATAAAATTCTATTAAGTCCTTAAAATATTGCAGACAAGTACTTTACAGCAAAAACTCAGGACAACCATCCTGAGGCTTCTGTTACTCACAGATATTTAGCTAATTACTTTAGCTCAGGTCATCTTTCTTATCATCTTCTGTCTTTGAATTTTTTTAATCTTTTGCTAGTTCTCATGAAGTAAGTAACTGCCTCTGTGCATTCCAGAAGCCAGCACTTAGCTGCCACATTTCCCCCAAATCACCACAGTAAGTTCAAAAAGAACAAATCAGACCTGTGTGTGCTTTCATGTCGTTGCTATCAGTACATAAGGAGGGGACGGTGTTGTCTCCCTACATCTTACAGCTAACACCACAGGGTACCCTTCCCTCAGAGTTGTCCCAAGATTTACTGTGATCCTGATTATCCCATGTGATCAGCCCATCATCCCTGTGTACATACTGAATCACCCTTGTCCCTGGAGAAACTTGGGAACACAACACTAATGTACAGAATTCTTTTCTTTTCTTCCATATTTTCTTCCATATTCTTGCTGTTATCATGCCTCAGGCCAGCATAATGTCTGAGGCCAGCTGAAGAAAGGATTCCTCAGGAACAGGTCTCATTTAAGAGTAGAGTAAACACAACAACCCGGTTTGGGTTGCTCTACACTGGGTAATGGCTCAGTGTCCTGATAACATTCTCACATACCCGACCTGGCCACAGAAGGCGGACAGAGAAAAGCAAATGGTTTCATACACAGAAAGGCATTTGTAAACTGCTCTTTGTTTTGGAAATACTAGGTGTGTGTTATTGCTGCTGCTGCCACTGGTGATGGACTGAATCTTGTTACTAAAGTACGATCTGCCCAAGAACCAAGGGGACTCCATTTAGACCCTGTGGAAACCTGAAAGTACAAGAAGTTATCTTGTGAGCTATGTGTCCGACTTATGTGCAAACTGTGTGAGGCAGCTTTACGAGTTACTATAGACTCGGCTAAGAGATAGGACAACGAATGAGTTATTATGGTTAGCAATTTCTCCACAGCTCAAAGTCTGGGATCCACAGCCTTGGGAAAGAAACCTCCAGGACATGACTTCCCCTGAAGCAAATTTCAAGGTTAATGAAGGCCCTTGCCATCCCCCATCCAGATGACCTGTCCTTATATCTCTGTTGTCATTCATTTCCTCATTTATTCCAAGTGCTGACAGGTCTTCCCACCATCTTGGGACCAATTCTGTCAGTCAGTTTATGGAATATATATAAATATTATTCAATTTACTCTACCCTGAATTCTCCCCCCACTGAGGGAACTCCCCATTCTTTATTAGGCCCACAGGTAGACTAATTAAATATTCCTTCTCTCTATAGAACAGAAAAAAACATTTGCTGCTATTCTACAGATAATAGTTTTCTTTTTTCCAATTTTTTTTAATGTTGAATGGACCAATGTGGGAGGAAAAGAGTCTGGGACAGGTCAACCAGCTTGTCAAGTCAAGATGCAGTATTTAGGGAAGAAGACTTTCTGCCCAGTCGTCTCTCTTCTCTTTCACTCAACTCCACAGAACCATGGCAGCTATAGGGGGATAAAGAAGGCTCCCTGTTCGAGCCCTGGCCAGCTCATTGTCAGAGCCCTCCAAGACTGCCTAGGACTCTGCAAATTCATCCCACTGTGCACTGGCTACCCCTGCTTGACCACCCTTGGATTCTTCCTCCTCCAGTCCCTCCTGTTCATCCTGCAAGACCAAGCACTGGGGTCATCTGCAAAAAAGTCAACGGCTATGGTACTATCGCCACTTCCTAGGATCACTTAGGAACTCTGAGCTTGTAATACCCGGTTCATATCCCTACTTATATTCATGTATGGCTCACTAGTTTGTTAGCAGGGACTACAAAATAACCATTTTTAAAATTTTTTTTATTTAAATTCAATTTAGTTAACATATAGTGTATTATTAGTTTCAGGGGTAGAATTTAGTGATTCATCAGTTGCATATAACACCCAGTGCTCATCACATCACATGCCCTCCTTAGTACCCATCACCCAGTTACACCACCACCCCCACCCACCTCCCCTCCAGCAACCCTATTTGTTTGTTTTAAAGATTTTATTTATTTATTTGACAGAGAGAGACAGCCAGCGAGAGAGGGAACACAGGCAGGGGGAGTGGGAGAGGAAGAAGCAGGCTCCCAGTGGAGGAGCCCGATGTGGGGCTCGATCCCAGGACTCCAGGATCACGCCCTGAGCCGAAAGCAGACACCCAACGACTGAGCCACCCAGGCACCCCCCCTGTTTGTTTCCTAGAGTTAAGAGTCTCTTATAGTTTACCTCCCCTCTCTGTTTTTATCTTATTTTTCCTTCCCTTCCCCCAAAATAATCATTTTTAAAGCCCCCACCCTGCCACCACAGAACAAAGTACTCCTGAAGTACTGGTAGAATTTATTGAATGAAACTTATGCAAATTTCCCCATGTTTCCAAGCTATGATCTCATGTATGCCAATAACTTGGTCCCTTTCAAATAAACATTCTTTAAATACTGGTTTATTTATTTGGTGAGGTCAAGAAAAACTAGTTATAAAAACAATAATCTCTTTGTTCAAAATAAGGAAAATGCTTGAAGTAACATAATATTTAGACTTATTTAGAACTTTCATTCCACTTTCTTATTACCATGTATAACTGGATAGTATTGGTGTATTTGTTTTCTATTGCTACCATAACAGTTTACCACAAATTTGGTGGCTTAAACAACATGAATTTATTACCTTATAGTTCTACAGTTCAGATATCCAACACAAATCTCACAGAGCTAACATCAAGGTGTTGGCAGGACTATATTCCTTTTTGGGGCGCTCTTAGGGACACTGTATCCCCTTGCCTTTTCTAGCATCTAGAAGCTGCCTACATTCCTTGGCTCATGGCCCCCTTCTTCCTTCTTCAATGCCAGCAACAGTGGGCCAAGCCTTTCTCACACTGCCACCTTGGGTTCTCTGTAGCAGGGAAAGTTTCTCTGCTTTTAAGGACTCGTGTGGTTAGATTGGGCCCAATAACGCAGGACACTGTCCCCATCTCAGGGTGCTTCACCTTGATCACATCTGTAAAGTCTCTTTTTCCATGTAAGGTAACGTGTTCACAGGTTCTGTAGATTAGGGTGTGGACATCTTTAGGGCCCCTCACCCCCCTCACTTGGAGTAGATGTAAGTAACATGGATAAAAGTACCAAGAAACCATGAGAGGATGGAGAGCTCTTTTAGCAGCCTCCTCGCTGTCCTCCTGCCCCTACTTTGATCCATCCCTCCTGCTGTTGCCAGATGACTCTTCCAAAGTATAGCTTCAGGGTTACTATTTATTTCCTGCTCAAAATCCTCAGTGACCTATATTACTTTCCAAAGTAAGTATAAAATATTCTCTAAAATGTGATGATGATGATAAGACAGGGATCAAGGTACTTGCTATGAATCATCACACTTAACCTTTACAATATCCCAAAAGAGGTTGCTTCTTTTAACGTCCCCAAGAATAGAGAAGAGCTTACAAAAGACAAAACAAGGAGCACCTGGGTGGCTCAGTCAGTTAAGCATCTGCCTTCAGCTCAGGTAATGATCCCATGGTCCTGGGATCGAGTCCCACATCAGGCTTCTTGCTCACTTGGGAGCCTGCTTCTCCCTCTGCCTGCAGCTCCCCCTGCTCGTGCTTTCTCTCTCTGACAAATAAATAAACAAAATCTTAAAAGAAAAAAAAAAAGACAAAACAAGTGTGGAGAAGTTGGCTAAACTGTTCTGCCCACAACACATACCTTATACTTTAACTCAAATACTGACAAACTTGGCCCACAGGTCAAATCTGGCCTGCTGGTTGTTTCTGTACAATCTGCAAGCCCTACCATTTGCATCGACGTGGATGGCACTGGAGGGGATTATGCTAAGTGAAATCTGTCAAGCAGAGAAAGACAATTATCATATGGTTTCATTTATATATGGAACATAAGGAATAGCATGGAAGACATCAGGAGAAGGAAGGCAAAAATGAAGGGGGGGAATCAGAGAAAGACAAACCATGAGAGACTCTGGACTCCAAGAAACAAACTGAGGGTTTCAGAGGGGAGGGGAGTGGGAGGATGGGGGAGCATGGTGATGGATATTAAGGAGGGCACGTATTGCAATGAGCACTGGCTGTTATATGCAAACAATGAAGCATGGAACACTACATCAAAAACTATGAAGTACTGTATGGTAACTAACATAATAAAGAAATTAACAACTGTTTTTCACAGATGAATGTTTGTAATCTATTTGATGACAGGGAACACTAACTTTGGGCCCCAATTACATGAAATGTTATCTTCCCTAAAAAGGAAACTTCATTCTTTTCGTTAGTAGGTCTTTATTACAAAAAAAAAAATTATACTCAAATATTACTATCATCATTATCAGCAGCAGAATTATTGTTGTTCATATTTCATCAATAAAAAAATCCGTGGAAATTTGCTTTTTCTTTTATTATATAGGTATCAACATAATGTCCTCGATTCTGCCTCTTGGTCTGCAAATCCTAAAATATTTACTCTCTGGCTCTTCACAGAAAGTTTGCCAACTCCCACTGTAGCCAATGGACTTTTTAAAAAAATGTCAATACAATCAACACAGTATTATTTTAGTCTCAGGTGTACAATACAGTGATTCAACAATTCTATACATTACTCAGTGCTCATCATAAGTGTACTCTTAATGAACACACACCCCTTTTAATATATTCTTTCAGATGCCCAGTGTTGAATTAAATCATTTCATTACAATGTTATTAAATGTGAACAAAAACTTAGTAAAAAATAAAAATAAAAAACCTCCTTATGCTCAGAGCTTTTAAACAACTACAAATCAAAACTTTATGAATTAAATACAAATAAACTTACACAACCAATAAAATTCAAATAACATCAATTTTGTGTGTTCAATCATGATGTTCTAATTACACTCACAGCACCATGAATGTAGGATACACTGCTCAGTGCAGGTTATATGTATGGTGGCCACATTGATGGCTAAATATGAGCTTATGTTCATTATTTTCGGGTTATCATTGAAATCAAACGGAAGTTATAGTAATGCATAAAGAGAACTCACAACTGCCCTAACAACACCTTCACAGCCCCTGAGAAGTTCAGAGACCCCTAGCTGAGAAACACTTCACTAACCAACGTGAACTGTTTCATGTTCCCCCAAACATGCTCCACGTACCAATTTGTGCCTCTGTTTATACTATTCCCTCTTCATGGCTCCAACCACCTGCAAGACTCCCAAATCCCTATTCCCATTTCTGAAGTGATGATTCCCAAGCCAGAGAGTATGGCAGACACTGGAGAAACCAAACAACTCAGGGCAACTTATGGAAAACAGGAAAGATGTGAGTTGTGTAATGACTGACCTATCCAATCAGAGCCCAGTTCTTTGGCAGGGTAAATGCCAGATGTTCAAGAAGGAAGTAGATTCCCAAGACTAGGGGATGTCCCTCTGAGCTCTGGCCATGTTAGCCCTGGGACCCAAAGCCACTGTATAATTGCCCAGAGGGTTCCTGGGCTGCCCGACACTCCCGTGTAACCTTATGATAATCCCTCACCCATGATGATTGCTGATGAGCATCTCTTCCTTCGAACCTTAAAGAGCAGAATGAATGCCAAGTTAGTTGGCTTGTTAGCCTAATTCTTTCTGGAAAATTCTTCAAGAATATTTTCATACCCCAGTCCCTTTTTTCCCCAGTCCCCATACATCATTTAAAGAGATTGTTAATCACAAGAGACAATGGTTTTTGAGAACAAGGAAGCCTGGGAAAATGGAATAGGGCTCTCACAAGAACTTACTGTGTAAACTTAAGTCATTCATTGGGTAGGAATTTTTGCCTATTCTCCCCATCAAGAATATAGTTGTCTTAGGAGCACCTGGGTGGCTTAGTCTGTTAAACATCTGCCTTCAGTTCAGGTCATGATCCCGGGGTCCTAGGATCGAGCCCACCATTGGGCTCCCTGCTGATCAGGGAGCCTGCTTCTCCCTCTCCCTCTGCCCTACCCTCCCACTGCCCCCACTCATGCTCTCTCTCTCTCAAATAAATAAATAAAGTCTTAAAAAAAAAAAAGAATATAGTTGTCATAAAGAACAGTTTTGTTGGGGTGCCTGGGTGGCTCAGTCAGTTAAGTGTCTGCCTTCGGCTCAGGTCATGATCCCAGAGTCCCAGGATTGAGCCCCAAGACCGGATCCCCGCTCAGCGGGGAGTCTACTTCTTCCTCTGACCCTCCCCCCTCTCATGCTCTCTCTTTTACTCAAATAAATAAATAAAATCTTTAAAAAAAAGAACAGTTTTGTTGAAGGGTGTGTGTGTGTGTGTGTGTGTGTATATATATATATATATAGTGTGTGTATATATATGTGTGTGTGTATATATATGTGTGTGTGTGTATATATATTCACTTGAGCCAAAGTAACACTGCAGTATAAACTTAAATGAGATCCATAATTGGACCAGCAACTAATCATCACTTACAGCAGTACCTACCAAATGTTACTTTGTGCAAAAGAGAGATATAAGCTGTAAAACAGAATTATCAAGGGCAAATAATCAACTGCCCCAGAATAAAGGTAAGTCAAAAAGGCAAGAAAGTGACATTTTTATGTCTTTGGTATTAACATAGAATAGATCCTCTCATTTAATAGTATTTTTGAGTACCCAATAAATATTCTATGATGAATTACAGGAAACATAATACTTGGTTCCAGAACTCAAGAAGCTAAGAAAAACAGATATAAAAAGAAACAATATCTATTGGCCCATGTGCCAGGTGCTTTTACAGATACTATATTATTTATTTCTTTCCAGTGCTGGAGATACATATTATTACCCATTTTATATCAGAAGAGACAGAGGCTTGGAAAGGTAAAGTAAGTTGCCCAAGGTCCATGCATCTTACAAGTATCAGAACCATAATTCAAAATTGGGTCTCTCTACGGATCCAAAACCCTTACATTTGCATTAAGATACATTTTCTACTGAGAAACATAACAACCATGGAAATAATTACAATTTTTTTAAGTTTCATAATAGGACATACACATGATACCATGGATATTAAAAGGTGTAGAGAACAGAAAACGTTTCTCTAAGTTCCATGGTTACTAATAGCACAGAAAGAAGTACTTCTGCTAATATTGGCGAGGATATAGAGAAATGAATCCTATGCCCTCTTGGTGGGAATGTAAATTGGTGCAGCCACTGTGGAAAAAAGTACAGAGGTTCCTTAAAAAATTAAAAATAGAAATAGCACATGATCCTATAATCCTACTTCTAGGTATTTACCCAAAGTAAACAAAAACACTAATTCAAAAAGATAAATGTTCCCCTATGTTTACTGTAGCATTACTTACTACAGTCAAGCAACGAAAGTATCCACAGATGGATGAATGACTAAGAAGCTGTGGTATATATGTACAATGGAATATTATTACTTAGCCATAAAAAAAGAATGAAATATTGCCATTTGTAACAACATGGATGGACCTAGAGGGTTTTATTTTAAGTGAAATACGTCAGACAGAGAAATACCTTAAGAGATAAGTCAGACAAATACCGTATCATTCCACTTTCTTGTAGAATCTAAAAAAAGAATGAATAAACAAACAGAAATAGACTTATAAATACAGAGAACAAAATGGTGTTTGCCAGAGGAGAGCTGGGGGTAGGCAAAATAGGTGAAGGGGATTAAAAGTACAAATTTCCAGTTGCAAAATAAATAAGTCACAAAATGAAAAGTACAGCACAGGGAATATAATCAATAATATTATAACAACACTGTATAGTGACAAAGGGTAACTATACTTATTGTGGTATTTTGTAATGCACATAATTGTGGAATCATTATATTGTACAACTGAAACCAATACAATAATGTATGCCAAACATTGTTCAATAAAAAATGTAAAAAAAAAAAAAGAAGAAATGCTTCTAAATAAGTACTTAGTAAGCTAAGTACTTAAAATCTGCAACAAAACATATATTTAAAAGACAATCACAGATGCTATCATGAATATAAAGGTAAAATACAAAATACTCATGCTGTGTGTTCCTAGCTCCCTCTCAACCCAACCAGTTAGAGTTCACTCTTTGTAAACCACCCCATGGCATGTATTTATTTTTATTTTTTTAACATTCACATTCATTTTAAAGGCACCTGTGTTCCAAATCCCTGGATTTTTGTGGTCTCCTTTTTGAGTTCTCCTTTTTAAAACTAAACCTTTTTGCCCCCAGATAATATATGTCCTCACATCCCAGCATCTCCTGAGCCCCCTCTCCAGCTGAGCTTGGACAGGCCAGTGTGGCATGATGTACCAGTTATCCAGGGCTTACTGTAGAAAAAGAGCCCCTAATGAGGTTTTCTATTTCAAGCAAGGGACTTCTGGATTCCAAGCTCAATACACAACTTCTACTACTGAGATGACATTAATTAGTTTATCCCCTATGTCCTGAGAGATTGTGACATTATATGGATATAATTTATCACAGCAGAACGCTGAGAGCATTTCATTTGAAACCAGACCATGGTCTCAGTGTGTAAGGCTGAGAACTGTTTGCCTTCCCATCCTATCCACTCTTATCACACAACCAGAAACAACATCCACCTATTAAGAGTAATGCATGCCTCTCCACACCTGTACAGTGGTTGTACACAAACAAGAAACTGCATATACAAATGACTCTGTGCACCCCACCTCCCAGAGGGGACATCAAGACCTTTTCACTGGTCTTGATCTCGGTCCCATAAAGTATTTGATCTCATTTTCTGGATGGGAAGGATAAGCTAAAAGAATGGAATAAAACCAGCCACAAACTGATCACAAACTGATCCTGGAGACTAAGCAGCAATGACAACATACACCATTGGGAGGTAATGGGGTAGAAGCAAGGAAATGGAGACACTCACCAATTAAGACCATGAACTAACGGTGGGAAACTAGGTTGCAAATTTGGGACACATTGTCATCTAAAGATATTATTTTATAGCAAGAATACTTGAGCAAGGAATAGAGCAACAGAAGCACTAACCACTTTTTCATCTCAACACAGGGTTACCCAACCTTCTGCTTTCACACAATGAGCATACCATGAATGTTTATTAAGTGAATGATTGATGTCACTGGGGGACAGTGCCACTGAGGCAGGAGGTCATCCCTCATTCTCCCATGTTTGTATTATCTTCTAGGTTCCAAAGCACTTGCAGATACATTATTCTAGTTTTTCCAATAATCTTGTGGTGTGGTACGAAATTATGATTCAGAAAGGTAGAACGACTCACCCAAGGTCACACAGAGGGTTACCTGGAACACAGGTCCTCCAGGCTAAAGCCTATAATTTTCTCCTTGGAGAAGGCTGAAGATGAAAAGCCCTGTTTCTGTTCTCTTTATCTACCATTTCTCATTTCTGTGGGATTAGTGGCCACATATCACTGGGAATAATCCAGATTATTAGTAATGATAACTAACATTTAATGAGTTTATTAAGTGTTATCTTTGTGCTTCAGATTCCTCATCTTGAAAGTGGGATATTGGCACTACTTGGTTTTGAGGATTAAATGAATTAATGCATTTAGGTAAGTGGCTGGCACATAGCTAATATTAGTGATACCCCTTGCCTTCTTGCTAATCTTGCAACCAAAGCCCACCTGTCCACTGAGAGATGTTTCCCTAGCTCCCTCTTTATGCAATACAAATGCAGTGTCTTCAGGGTTTCTTAGTTCTACTGGGAACCAGGGTCATCATAAGCCTTGGTTTAGAGACTGAAATGCTTCCTATCTTTTGATTACCAAGAAAAAGACTTTTATTATTTTTCCTATGTGTACTCATGTTTCAAAAGTTTTCCTCTATCACCAGCATTCATTAAATAATAGTCTATATGGCCTCCTTACTAGGAAATTGACTAGTTCTTTAGGTATTTTAAGCACTGAAAATAGTTCAGTCTCCCATTACTCCCTGAGGACCACAGATTGAGAATCACTATACTAATCCAACCCCTCATTTGCAAGCTAAGAAATAGATGACCCAAGACGTTGGGGGACTTGTTCAAGGTCACTCAGCCAGTTAAAGTCAAAGTCTGAGCTAAGAACTGAATCTTTTGACTCAGTTGAGGGCGTTGACAGCTTTCTACTCTAAATCCATATATCTAGTTAGGTCCTTTCTTCCACTGAAACCATTACACCAGTGCTCTTGCAATCTGGATTTTGTAAAGTCAACACCAGCCTTCATCAAAATTGCAGAGGGATCCATTTTCACTATCCCCAGTGCAGAGCAAATGTTTCATAACCAGGCAGCAGTCAAAAGACCTAGTGTTGGAAATATAGACGCTGACTTGGTTATTTCAAGACATGCATCTTGATTTTCCATGTGCTATAGTTTGGGGTCTATTATGACCTTCAGGTCATTGTCTACAAGGTCTCTGTGCCAGGAATTAAGAACCCTTTTGCACTATGCAATTTGAGAGTTCTCCCTAATACTACCTGATAACCACCCTCTAAACTTCTATGGTTTTTAATCATCCATTTCTTCTTCTTTTTAGTACAGTCCAAGACTGGCTCTCTAAACACAAGCCATCCCACCAGCTGTTTTTATTGGCAAAATCAATGAACACATTCCTATTCCATCATCCCAGTCATTAAGGAAATGTTGACTAGGACTGGACCGAAGATGGCCATTATGGAAATCCACTTAATCTTCCCATTGGCTGACACTGAACCAATGACATAATATTAAGCTACAATACGGGTCTCTAAAAATTGGCTTTCCAGTCATCCAGAAAAGACAAAACTCTAAAGTCATTTTAGCTGTGTTAAGAAAAGAGAAAATAACTTTAAATTGAGAACAAATTTTACCAAAGTGGGTATTCTAGTCCCTGATTACAAGAGCTATATATCTCTCCCCCAAAGAAGTCACACATCTGAAAGGAAATATTTAATGGAAATTTCAACCACACTTTGCTGTAATACCACAGGCTTCTCAGCATCCCCAGCTGCATTCTCCAGCACCAACAGTCACCAGGCAATTTTCAGGCAGCTTGTAGTTTTCCACATTTATCAGCCAAGGCCGACTTTAAATACACAATCTCATCTCCAGCATGGGTTGTAGTATGTGACTCTCCCCAGAGGGCCAGGCTACGACATATAATGAATAGATTATAATGAGAAATAAATATTCTAAAGTGTTTTTCATCTGGGACAGACTCTTATTCCAGCATTATTCTTGCTTATTTTCTCTAACAAGAAACTGAAAAGCTATAACCATATAGTGAGCATAAAGACACAGTTGATCCGATAGCGCCGTACAATTTGGTAAAAGAGCCATTTCCTTTTTATCACAATTTTCTGCTAACATGAACAAGAACCCAGTGGAATCCAAATCTGAGCACATGGCATTTCTGGCCATGATACAAAGGTCTACAACATCCTCCTAAATATTTGATGACCCCTGGGACACTGCAGTGCAGCACTGCTGTGGGAACAGCTGAAGCTGCTAACGTGCACAGCTGTTTTTGTCTTCGAGCACTGCTGGGGAGGACGGCTGCGGGAGGTGATAGAAATGGAGGTGGAGTGCTCTTTGATAAAGCCAGAGGCACTCACCAAAGCCCACACAGCAATGCCAGGCTAAGTTCTCAATCTCTGAATTCTGCTCCCCATAGACTACCCATCTGTCCGGCCACGTCAGGCCCTGCCTCTCCCCCTCCTCCCCATGCTGAAAGCCCTCATGTCCCCCACCAGGCAAGCTGACGAAGGAAGCCCAAACTCTCAGAAAAAGGCCGATGGCAGTTACTCTGGGGCTCTGTCCCCTCAGGGGTATAAGAACAGGGTGGTAATGACAGTAGAAATGGTGGCACTAATTCCATCACCAGGACTAGTTATGCCATGATAATAGTCTCAGATAAGTGTTTTCAGGTGGTTGGGGAGAGACTGGTGGCTTCCGATAAAGAACCACCTGCAGATGCCTTGGTAATAAGAAACTTGGTTCAGTTCCCAATTTCTATAAAAATAATATTACCCACTCTTCCCATATCACAAGCATGGCCATTTCAAAGATGGCCTAGGGCCGAGGGGTCCTCTGTAAGTTCCATAAGCCTCCTCCCACGTGACCCCAACAAACAGCATAATTGTGCGCTTGTATGAGCGCAGCCTCAAGACACACAGGGCCTCAGCAGATCCTGTGGGGAGCTCCATGGCTGGGATGACCTTTCAGAGTCATCCCAATGGAGGCGAGGGGGCCAGACCTTTGAACCCTCGCTAGTCATCCATCGCTAAATGTGAGCTTCTCCCTCCCTCCCCACCTCCAGGGTTGGGGGCACTAACTTCAGTAAAGAAACTGCCTTCAGTCAGGGACAATTCCTGTTGAGGGACTTAGCTATGATTGATCAGGAGCCAAAAGTCTGTACAGCAGGGTAAATGAGGATTTTTGTTCTGAAGGGTAATTTGGGCAGTGTACCCCAGGTTAAAAGAAAAGTGTTGTTCAATTCATTTTTATTGATGATTTGCAGTTGAGAATATGAGAACATGAAGCCATTACAGTCCACATGCAAATGGGACTGCACTGGAGACCTATGTTAGGTGACATCTATGTAAGCCATCCACACCAGGGTTTTGCTAATGCAAAATATGCTCTTCTGCTTTCCTATGGTGAGTGATCTAGTCTTTGTCTCTCCTGATCTATCTCAGAGCCAGGAATTGCATTAACTAAGGCACATTCTGCATGGTGTTGAAAGGACATGATCCCCATAGAAAGGCAGACAGTGGTAAGGAGTAACCAGTGATGGATTATCCCTGACATTGTTTAGGCAAAATGTCACATGTCACCATTATGGGCCAAGAGTACGTAATAAGAAGATGGCTTATCAGAGCAGACTACTGGCAGCCTCTCTGGGCAGGTTCTCACAGCTACGGATGCCATGGATGCAGCATCCTTAACGTTTAGAAGCAGCACGCTAGCAACAGCTAAGCGTTGCTCTGGAGCTTGTAGCTGCACGCTCAGGAAGTTACGTGGGTCGGAATGATGCATTACATTTTTGAGCTGGTGCATCATTCAGTAATGCCAGGGAAGCTCCGAGGTGCGGAGTTAGTTCTTGAGATTTGTTTCAATTGATCAGAGAAAAAGAGAAGCAGGAAGAGGAGGGGGAAAGAGAAGAGGATGAAAAAAAAAAAAGAGGAGGGAGAAGAGAAGAGGGAAGGAGGTGATAAAGATGATACCAGAGTGCCTGTTCTAGTAAAAAAGGTGCTAGGTCTCACTGTATAAAGCTTTATATCTAGGAATATTTTACATTGTTTCATTTGACACA
Source organism: Ursus maritimus (assembly GCF_017311325.1). Lineage (NCBI taxonomy): Eukaryota > Metazoa > Chordata > Mammalia > Carnivora > Ursidae > Ursus > Ursus maritimus. Next base: position 54,361,211 of record NW_024423343.1, on the reverse strand, counting down.
CAGGTTTTTATTATGTGCTTGTCTATAGTTTATTTATTTATTTATATACAAATATATTCTGTATAATACATCCTACTCATATAGAAATAGAAATAAATATAAATTCATTATATATAAGTATATTATATAAATAATATTATTATATAATTTTAAAGATCATAAAATATGTATAAATTACATATTTAAATGCATAACAAATTATATATATGTGTGTATATATATATGTAATCTCATAATGGGAAATTAAGAAGGCAGTAATCTAGAAAAATATAACACCTGAACTCTGGGCTCTAAAATATCGTTATTAAAACTGTTTTCAAGATTTCTTGAGGTTTCAGTGTCATCTTTCAAGATCAGACCAAGAGCAGCTATGCTCCATGGCTATTAAAGAGAAATGTTGTTTCCTAGTTGTAATTAACAACTTACAAATGATATTAACTCATAAGTATACTAAGCTGCTAAAAATGCTGTCTGATGGACTAGTCAATCCCAATTTCCTGCTTATGAAATTATGATAAATTAACTTGCTTTATGAGGACATGTCTGTGGCCAAACCACTTGGAAAACGAAATCATTTAAAATTTAAAAACCAAAGGCTTCTGACTCTGATCTCTACCACTGACTCACATGATACAAAGGAGACTCTGGCCCATCTTCAGTGCACACTCAGAGCGGCCGAGATAGAAAATTAGAATTTCAGACCCGGAATTAAAATAGATTCTATATTCACAAAGGTTTGTGATTGTCCCGGATGCTAGTGATAAAAGAAAAGAAAAACCTAAAAAAGAGTAAAAATCTTCCACACATTGTATCTTATAGCAATAAAATTCCTATCTTCAAATACAGCCAGAAGATATTTCGAGACTCTCAAGATGCAGAACAAAAAACAGACTGATGAACTGACTATTGATTAACTGAGGATTTGAAGGTAGACACCAGACAGGTAAAGGAAACAAAAGAAAGGCGTTTCACGAGCAAATTTCTCAAAATGCACAGCTGCAGTACAAGTCTACAGAGCTCGGCCTTCGCTGGTCTACGTGATTAACACTTTTCTGGTTCTACAGCTTATCTCATTTTCCCAAGGAGAGAACTATTTATGAAGAGTCACGGCCCCATCTTTGGCTGGATGGAAACGCTGCCCTCAAACCACCAGCATAACCTGGAACGAGAATGCTCCATTGCCTCCCACGGGACCCTGGGGACTCTTGTACACACACATATTTATCTTCTCCTTCCTACGCGTGTGAAATTCCACTGGGTGGGAAACCCGTGCTCTCCCAGTCACTGGGCTCCCACAGCCCTCATCTTCCAGGGTGGAGAGAATGTCCCCTCATCTAAGGCACTCCTCCCCAACTCTGGCACCAAGTGAGTGGCTTGCCCCTCAAACCCTTCTCCTTCTACTTTCTCCCCTTGCCAACGCCATACTCTCCAACCCCCTTCCCTCCATTCACTGGTCTATAATCTCTCCATGACCCTGAACAATAATCTCATTACATCCCTGAACTCTATCCAGGACGTTCATCTCCATCCACCTTTTTAATGGCATTGTTAATGATTTGAGGGGAGTAAATCACAGTCAAGATAATGGCTGCAAAAAATTAATAGACATGATTTTTATGATATAATATACTAGTGTACTAATCGTGAGAACAGTTAATTGAAAAGCACTAAATATTTTATTATCCATTCAGCATTCTGTCTCCTTTTACCATTCAGCATTCTGTTTATTCTTTCCCCCATTCTGAACTTTTTACCTATTATTCTTTCATAATTCCCCATAAAGGAAAACTGCAGAGTAAGATAAAGAGGATTCTAATCACTGCATCTAATTACAGAGATGAGTAAATCACAGTTTAACATGTCATAGTCTTCAGATAAAAGGGACAAGGCACAATTCAAGGAGAAGCTAATGCCTTAAAGCTTGGGGAGAAAATCTTAGAAAACCTAAAAACTGCTGAACTACTTAAGAAGATGGGGCCTTTTCTTTCTAATTCTTGAGCAAGAAGTATCAGTAGCTCTTTTCCAATGATGGTATTTTTCAATTGACTGAAGTGCTCCTTTGTTGGGCTTTGGGGCTGCTGGCCGCACACTGGGGAGGGGCAGTGTGGGTCTTCCATCCATCCCCACAGCCTCAGCCTCGCCAGCACTGGGGAGCTCCATGAGACACCGGCCTTCCACTCCCACCACACACCACTGGGGACCTCATTCCCCTCAGGACTGCAGAATATGCTCTATTATTGTGTATTTACTTTCTTCAATGTTAAGAAAAATACAATACTGACACACCGGACATTCAACTTCCCACCATCTAACTGCGGAAGTGGTCCCCCTCATGGCGAAGTCAGATATGTCCACATCTAATAAATTCTAATAAAAGTTCTCAAAACCGTGTTCAGTACTCAGACTTGCCGGTTAGTTTACATAACCATTCATTTTCGTTTTATTTCTTGGGTTGAGAAGAGGATAAAAATCACAATACCATGTAAATTCTTGCAACCTAACAATCCTCTACCCCACTTACTATTATTATCTTCATCTTAAAGGTAGTAGGATAGCCAAGGTTACAGGGTGTGTTCACTCATCCAGAGCTGGCCCTGAGCATGTCTGTCAAACTGGCCAAGTCTCTCTTTTATTCTCCCCGCCCCCAGACTCTTTGATTCCTGAGTCTTCATTCCTCGCCTCACCACCACCATTGTCCCCCACCTCCTACCCCCACTATCTCTCTGCTACCTCACCCCCCAGCCCCACAACGCTCTCCTACAAGACAAAAGGCCTTAAGTATTAACTTAGCCAGAACATTTACATTTTCTTAGAAGACTCTTAAAGGCTAGGGAGAAAATTATATTTTGATTTGCAAGTCTCTGGAAACATAATCTTTATCATTAGTCCCAAAACCTGGAGGACTTTCAGAATTACCTGGAGAGCTTGTTAAAAATACAGATTCCGGGGTGTGTTCCACAGAGCTAGACTCTCCGGAGGGCAGCCTGGCAATCTGCGGCCAGGCCAGGGATCAGCAGCAGCTTGGCTGTTGGGGATCATCACATGATGTACTACCTTCTCCAAAATTGCACCTGCCTTCGACAAGTTAGAAAGGGAGCTTGAGGGGATTAATTACCAGAAAAGGTGGAAGCCGTAATAATATGTACACAAATGGAAGAAAAGAAATCAGTTATATTAGCCATGATTATATTTTGCTCAACAGGATGCTGGCTTCAATTCAATCAGCTGAATCTACAAGTTGACATATTTGATCAGCTAATTGTACCCAGCAAGAAAATGGCATTGGCTATTCTTAACTTCTTCATTCCATTAGGCTACTGTAAAAGGCAGGATTTATAGCTGCATATAAAGGCCTTTCCTTTCCTTCTCTAGAAACAAGAATGAACCCTGGCCATCCCCTAAACCCAGTCTAACATGTGTTTAACACCAGACCGATGTTGAGCAATGATCATTTCCATTTTCCCCTTATTAAGTAGAGCCCTCATAATAATGCCAAGTAGCAGAAGGACACTCTGCAAACTGCACTCCCACTCCACCCAGGGGGAAGCTTTTTTCTTCACACATCCTGTCCTTTAGAAGTTCATCTAAGGAACCCTGACTTAGAGGAGGCACCCTGAGTCCAAGTTCCTACTCAGCAACTCTATGACCTTGAGCATCATACTTACCCTTGGAGGGCCTCTCATGGCATCTGTAGAGTAGGCATCCAAGTATCCAGGTCTCTGCCTATCTACAGTGAGAGGTTAGGCCCCTACCTCTTACCATGTCTCTTTCAGAAGTCACCTCAATTTAATCTCAATTCAACCAATCCTCTATCCTGTCATTCCCCCCTACCTTAAAACAATTTTATGCAAATGAGGGCTCTTTCAGTTCAAATCTGATTATTTTCAAACCAGTAGTAAGTTTCTATTTCAACAATGGACTATTATAATGCAATTAACCACATTATTATGATAAATTAGGACTATGTTTATCTTAACCATGACAACTGCTGTTGGTTGAGGAAGTAATGTCAGTGGACTTCTACATTGCTGAAGGTGGTTGGATACCCTTTAGAGGGGTACAGAAGAGGGGATTCAGGCATTAGCTGAGTAGATGTACCACATACCCTCAAGCACCCTTCCAACCACAAAGTCTATGAAATTATTGCTCATCCTAAATATTACTCATTATTACAAGTATTACTAATATTAATCTACTTTTCTTTACTCAAAGGTACATCCTTGAAAATTACAATCTGGTAAATCAAGTCATATTTCATGTTCAATTACTGTGATTCTGCTACTCTAAGGGAACATATACTCTATCACTTTGAGAAGAAACACTTATTGGTGTTAATAACCCCCTTTTGCCTATCTTGACATCCTAGATTTTTTGGACCCATTTGATCCTTTTTCAAGTAGCACATCCTTGAGTTTATGAATAGAGATTTTATACTTGTACAAGAGCATAAAATTATGAATTATGAAGGTTGAAGAAATGAGCTTTTTTTTGGAGTACTATGACTCAACCCACGGAATTTACTTAATAATCATAAATAAAACAAGAGATTATCTTTCCATCCTCAATGCATCATTTCCAAGGTGTCATTACCTTTGACCTATCACAAAAAAATATAGGATCGAAACAACACTGTTATTATTGCTAAAGTCCTTGATCTGCAACCTCATACAACCCTGCCTGAATTGTAGGCAGCTGTCAGACAGTCAATATGACCTTACATAGTTGTAAGGTCACTGAGAAAGTGCAGAATGTCCTTAACACTACAATGACGTCATTATGCTCAGCATACACAAAGAACGCAGCCATACATGGACAGATGCCGTGCATAGCTTGGTGACCCCTTGTTTCTGTTTGCCTCTTCAGGTCCCAGTGTCCACACTTCTCACTATTCTGGGTAACCTGTGTGAACTGAATCAATGGGCTTCCTTGCTCTCAAGCTTCCAGGTGGGTTCAGTTAATGGGAATATCAGCAGGTCAAAGGGAAGGAGGAGAATGAGATAAAGGTATTTATTTTATTGACTGCTTCCCAGCATGGTAGCTTTGGGCAGGCCACCTACCTCAATTGAAGGCCCCAGTACTTGTCAAGTAGCCCTCTCTCCATAATGTACTCTGTTTCCCTCCCACTTTTGGTAACCACTTTTCCTATGCTCCATCATGGCCTAGTGATGGAATAACTCTCTGCTGGGATTTGCCCAGCAGTTCTGCATTATGCTTTGTTGCTTTTCACAAACCCTACTCCCACATTTAAATAGTCCATTTATTAATCTCTCTTCAGTTATCCATCTTGAATTATGCGATCTGTTTCCTGCCAAAGACCTGAATAATTTGCTCCTTATATCACAATTTACAACCTGGACCATTTTCTAAGATATATCAGGGTATGCCTTTCTGTAACACTGGAACACTGGGGTCTACAGCCAATAGCTCAGATTCTAGTAACAGATCCAAGCCTCTGACCACAGTGAGATAGGTCAGAGCCAATGCCCAGCACACAGATTGCAAGACACAACAAAGTCTGGGAGCTGAAAAAATGGAGCTGGGCTAAGAGGGACAAGAATCTTGCAAGGGGGAGCTGAAGCCATGTCCAACCCAAGATGAGAGGCACAAAGAACTACTAGTACAAGTGCCAAGTGGTGTTTCATTCTGGGGCAAGGTAGGGAGGTACTCAGCTTACAGCTGAATGAGAGGCATTCAGTGCAGGTCCAGGAGTGCAGGTGGCTGGCAGGGGGCAGGTTTCCGATGACTCAAATATGGAGAGAACTTGAGTTCAAAGCAGAAATCTACTCAAGAAATAAAACACTGGTGGGGGGTGGGGGGACTCTTCTAATATCACTGAGGAAGAGGCACACATGGCAGGACTCAGCCATAGAAGAGCTGAGCTGTCAAGGTTTAGAATGAGACCAGATGCAAAAGCTGACCAAACCAGATCAATGAGCACATGTCCTTGAACTCCTTAAAACCATCTGCCTGGAGTCAGGAATGACTGAAATCTTGGAAGGACAGAGCTGGAAAGGTGGGGAGGGTAGAGGATAGGAATTAAATAAACTCAGTTGCTGGGATGAAAGGGATTCTTGAGTGGGATACCATGAAGGCTACTAGACACCATCCTACTTAATCCTGCCTCAGGGATTTCATTTGGCCTCTCTCACCAAAAGGTAGGAGTTTAAGAAGAAAAGGTAGTTTTCTGTATGTCTAGCACTTACTGAGGACTTACTGTGTGCTAGGAACTGAGCTTTGCATGCATCCTCTCATTATATCCACACAACCCTACAAGGTAGATACTAGTATCACCTCCACTTTATGGATGGGGAAACTGAGGCTTACAGACGCTAAATCATCTTCCAAAGCCATATAGTAGTTCGTGGTAGAACTGGGATTCAAACCCATGCTGAGGTCACCCTGCCAAACACTAAGACACAGTCTCTGTAGCAACATAAAAGAGTCAATTAAGGCTGGGCCTATCAGTCATCAGTGGAGTGTATGTGAGTAGGTGGCGTGTGGTGTGTGTATTTATCTAGACAAATAACTGCATAGTTGTAAGCCCTTAGGGAGTTATGTTCTGCTGCAGAGCACTCTCATATGTTATTGTTAGGACAATAATTTCATTGTTTTCAGATTGCAATGTTTTCTTTCTCCAGGAGAGAAGGTTTGCCTGCCTTCTCATCAGTGTGATCAGACCTGGTCCACTGCAGTATGACACTAAAGTCCTTCTAATTACCCCCCTTACAATGCAAGTCACCTTTTGGGCTCCCAGTCAAGGTGAACAGTGGAGGAGAAGGTGGGAGGAAAGGACATTTGTAATGGTACATTAGATTTTCAAAAGCTTTCAGACTGCTTTTAAGCTGCAGTATCCTTTTGTAAACGCATCTTACTGGAACCTCAATACGTAAAGTTCATAAAATCAGAACTTCTCTGGTCTAAGTTTTAGAAGCAGGCCCAAAACACTGCCCCCTCCACCTTCCTAATTATTCTGAAGTTCAAGTTAAAAACACTGATCTTTTGGCAGTTTTTACAAGGCTCCATATAGTCTTACAATATGATCCAGCAATTGCACTCCTAGATATTTACCTAAATGAGTTAAAAACTATGTCTACACAAAAACCTGCATGCAAATGTTAACAGTAGCTTTACTGATTGCCTCAAGTGGAAGCAATCAAGATGTTGTCTCAGTAGGTAAAAAGTAAATAAACTGCAGTACATCCATACAAGTGGATATTATTCAGTGATAAAAAGAAATGAACTATTAAGCCATGAAAAGACACGGAGGAACCTTAAACGTGCATTACTGAGTGAAGGAAGCCAGTCTGAAAAGACTACATACTCTATGATTCCAACTGTATGACACTCTGAAAAAGGCCCATCTGCTGTATAAAGTAAAATACTGTTGTCAGGAGCTGGAGGGCAAGCGGACAGATGAAACAGGACTTTTAGGGTTTTGAAAACATTCTGTATGATACTGAAGTGGTGGATATACGACATCATGCATTTGGCAAAAATCTCTGGAACTATACAACATAAAGAGTGAAACTTAATGTAAGCAATGCAATTTAATTAAAGATAATGTATCAACTGTTGGTAGAAATGCAAACTGGCACAGCCACTCTGACAAAGAGTACGGAGCTTCCTCGAAAAGTTAAAAACAGAGCTACCCTATGACCCAGCAATTGCACTACTAGGTATTTATCCAAAAGACACAAACATAGTGATTCGAAGGGGCACCTGCACCCCAGTGTTTATAGCAGCAATGTCCCCAACAGCCAAACTATGGAAAGAGCCCAGATGTCCATCGACAGATGAATGGATAAAGATGTGGTATGTGTGTATATATATATTTATACACACACACACATACACATACATACGTGGTTGTATGTATACATATATATGGTGGTATGTGTAATATACACATATGCACACACACAATGGAATATTACTCAGCCATCAAAAAGAATGAAATCTTGCCATTTGCAATGATGTAGAGAAAACCAGAGGGTGTTATGCTAAGCAAAATAAGTCAGTCAAAGAAAGACAAATACCACATGATTTCACTCACATGTGGAATTTAAGAAATGAAACAGATGAACATAGGGGAAGGGAAGGAAAATTAAAATAAGATGCAAACAGGGAGGCAAACGATAAGAGACTTGGCTACAGGAAACAAACAGCGTTGCTAGACGGGAGGTGGGGGGGGTAACTGGGTGATGGGTATTAAGGAGGGCACTTGATGTAAAGAGCTCTGGGTACTATGTAAGACTGATGAACCACTGACTTCTACCTCTGAAACTAATAATACAGTATATGTTAATTACACTGAATTAAAATAAAAACATTTTTAATAAAAGATAATGTATCAGTACTGGTTCATCAGTTGTAAGAAATGGACCACACCAATGCAAGATGCCAATAATAAGGGAAAATGAGAGGAAAGGGAATATATGGGAACTCTGTACTTTTTGCTCAATTTTTCTGTAAACCTAAAACTGACCTAAAGAAATATAAAGTTTATTAATTTTACAAACACTAATCTAAACAAATACTGAGTGTTCAATGGGCTTAATAAATACTTATTGAACAAAGTCACTAATTCAGCATTAAACTTGGTTCATTTTGACAATGGGCACCTCTTTGAGAACAGATTGTTGCATTCTGTTCACAGGTACACCAGCATATTTAGCCAGCTTTCATGAGTGTGGTAGGCAGAATAATGGGCCCTCAAAGATGTCCACACCCTCATCCCGTGGACCTCTGAATTTGTTATCCTACCTGGCATAAAGGACTTTGCAGATGTGATTAAAGTTAAGGGCTTTGAGATGAAGAGATTATCCTGAATTATTCAAGTGGGCCCAATCTAATCGCAAGTCCTTAAAAGCAAACCTGTCCCTAGTCAGTGAGAGGGAATGAGACCACAGAAGATGAGCTGAGAGATCAGCATTGTTGGCTTGGAAAATAAAGGAGGGAGGCCACAAGTCCAGGAATGTGGACACCCTGTAAGAGCTGGAAAAGTCAAGGAAAGAAATTACTCCCCAGAGTCTCCAGAAAGGAACACATCTCTGCTGACACCTTGATTTTAGCCCACTGAGACCCACTCAGACTTCTAACCTACTAAACCATAAGATAATAAGTGTTGTTTTAAGCCACTAAATTTGTAGTAATTTGTTATGGCACAATAGAAAACTAATACAATGCACGTATGAATTAGAAACAAATCTTAAGCCACTCCCTTACCCCTCCAGCGAAATGCAGACCCCTTCCCCAAGGAAATATCTAGGCTCCCCACCCCCTAATCAATGATTACCCATCTAGTCATGAACTTAAGCAGTGTATTATAGAGAGACATAATACAGCAGAATAACTCATCAAGATATATTTTTCAGAGTAATGCTTAAACTTTTTGACCTAAAAAGAAACATAAAAAACTTCCATCTCAACTGACTCTTTTATGGTGACGAAGGAGGGGTACAAGTTGGATATACTGCAAAGAGCTTCTGCTTTGGAGCCAAACTCTGTTTGAATCTCAACTCCATCATGATCCTTTGGTTATATACTAGGTACTTAGCCTGAGCTTCCACATCTTACTGGGAAGTGATAAAATAATAACCATATACAAAAATACAAAATATATAATGACACATACGAAACAATAATCATAATGTGCATAATATTTTCAAGAAAATAAGCACCGGAGGAAGTGTTAAATTGTTCCTGTTTTCGGCAATGTTCACTGAACACATGATATACTGGTACCTCTAAGTAAATCGCAAGTATCAGAGATGGTAATGGAACAAGTGGAAAAGTGAAGAGAAATGGGTAAATAGGTGGGAGAGGAAGTTTATAATCTATCAACCCATGAAGCTTCCCATTAAAAAAACAACAACACTAACATTAGATAATACATTAATGTAGGCGTGGGCCCCGCTATTCCAAACTCCAAAGCCTGCCTATCCCTGATGTTTCTGAAAATGCCTCTGCTCCTGGTAATTCACCAGCCTCTGCATCTTCAAGATGTTTTCTGTTTAAAATTCATTGATAAAGCAAAAAGCCTTGCAGCAGACATAGATCAATACTTGTATCTCTCTCTAGAAAATAGAAAAGGTAAACCTCCATTGTTCAGACTTCTGATTGCATTTAACCCTTCAGTCCTGGTGCACCACCAAAACTGCCCTAGGTAATTCACCTGCAAAGAATGCTAGACAGCCTAGCAAAAGGTGATTCCAATGAGAAATGCTGAGATTTCTCTTTCCTAAGAGCTTTGCAAAACACTACACCATTTTTTTCCTTCCCAGAAAATGTGCAAATTGTTCTAAAATGTAATCACCAGGCAGGTTCCCATGAACACGAAAAACATAACGCATCCGTCTAAAATTTGCACCAAAGGCTTCACGTCCCATGGGGAGTGTGTGAGGCATCAGTGGAGCAAGGCATTCACTTGTACATTATCTGTTTCTGAGGATTATCACAGAGCACTGAAAACAAGATAAAGTCATTACCCAATCAAAAAGGGATCTGACAACTCATACGGTTTTATTTTAGTACACAATAAGCACCCTGCTTTGAGAATACCAACTTGGTGTGTGTGCGCTATAGTTTTGAGCTTTAGGAGATAAAACTATAAAATAAAAAGATCATGCCAGGACTTAAACATTCTCAACATACATATCTCCCAGAATCCTTGAAAGCTACATAATTTCCATGATACTGCTATCATCAAAACATTTTTCTCTTTTTGAGGATCTGCATTCTGAACTCGGGCATATCCTTCTGATATAACCTTATTGGCTACAGATGTGGGTACCTTGAGTGATGGATTTGATTGTTGTGAAGAATCCAAAGTTACTTGAAGCCCGGTTTGATTAGCAATGCAGGTTATCGATAGGGATTGCGCATTATGGATCAAAAACAAGGCTTAAAGATAAAATCATAACACTGGGTTTTTTTGGGAAGCTCTGGCCAACTGGCCAATGAGAGAACTCCAAAAGGGAAGATCAAAAGGAGACTGAGAAATCACGTCACCAGACTAGGAGTATAGGATTTCAAAGCGATTATTTGAAAAGGAGAAACCATCACTTGCTACATGCTATAGCATCTGCTTGGGAGAGAGAGGGAGAAAGTCTCAACACTTTCAAGCAGCAGCTCCTAAATGTCTGGTCTCAGAATTCCTCTACACTTTTAAAAATTATGGAGGACTCCAAGGAACTTTCGTTTATATGAGTTCTAGCTATTGATGTTTACCATATTAGAAATTAAAACTGAGAAATGTGTAAAATGTTTGTTGATTCATTTAAAAATAAACCCACTACCTGTTAATATAAATAACAGTTTTACATAAAATGACTGCATTTTCAGAACAAAACAAAATTTAATAAGAATAATGGTATGGTTTTACATCTTTGCAAATCCCTCTAATGTCTGGGCTCAGAGAAAACTACCAGATTCTCATACCTGCTCCTGCATTCAATCTGCCCCGCGCCACATGTTGTGTATTCTGGAAAACACTGTACACCACGAAAGAATGAAAGTGAGAAAGACAGATACTATCTTAACATAACAATGAAAATAGCTCTGATCTGACAGACTCCCTGACAGGGTTTCAGGACCTCAGATCACATGGGAAAACCACTACTTCACTGTCGTGTCACCACTACCTGAAGTGTGACGATACATACAAGTGTGAGTGTGTGTGTGTGTGTGCGCGCGCGCAAATACAGAATGAGATTTCAGAAGCTCTTTAACATTACTCTGAGGAAAATAGATGCTGCGGTCTTCATGTTTCTAACTTCACTTTGTACCATAACGGGGCCTTGTGCTCGTTTGCCCAGCCGCTCAGCTAAAACCTCGTCATCTCCTCTACTCCTCAGCCGCGCTCCGTCATTGCCTGAGTGTCCCTGTCTGCAATTAGCCAGGCACTTTAGTCCGCTGCAAGGAGAATGAGCCAGAGGAGCCGCCAAGACCATCCGCTGCAGGTCTGTTGCTTAAGGAAACCATTCAGTGGCTAAATGGGGTGAGGGTGTCCCAGACTTTTTCACTGTTATCTTCCCCAATAACCCAATACCAGTTCACTCACCGTTATTCCAAACACACAGACTGCTGTCATCCCGAAGTGACTACTGATAGTACTTAGTTAGCAGATCAGCCATGGCAGACCTGAGCCATCCCTCCACAAAACACCAGTAAAGTGGGGTTGGGTGGTGGGGGGGGGTATGTACCCAGTTTCCAGAACTCCAAAAGCTGCAGACAAGCCATCTCAGTTAGCTAAGAAGGCATTTCTCGGACCCTTTGTTGACACAGTCAAAAGGTTCTGAAGATGAACATGTCTTGGACTAAACATTTAGAGAGAATATTACAGTTTTCAAAGAACTTTCACCTCAGCACACACAAATGGAGTTCTTTCTCTGTTCCAGGCACTGTTCTAAGTATTTGCTATCTTGGTAGAAAGAGCACTCAATTGAGAATCCAGGTATCTGGGATCTGGCCCCTGGGCTGCATCTAACTAGCTGTGTGTTCCCAGACAAATCACCTAATCTCTCTAACTTCAAGATGCACGTAGGCATATAAATAAAAATGAGGACATTAAAACAGATGAACTCTAATGACCTTTCCATTCTAAAATTCTATGATCTTTTTTTTTTTTCTTGAAGATTTTACTTACCTATTTATTTATTTGACAGGAAGAGAGGGAGGGACGGAGGGAGAGAGGAGGAGGAACAGAAGGAGAGGGACAGGCAGACTCCACGCTGAGCACAGAGCCCAAGGCAGGGCTCCATCTCACAACCTTGAGATCAAGATCTGAGCCGAAATCAAGAGTTGGATACTCAACCAACTGAGCCACCCAGGCGCCCCTAAAATTCTATGATCTTAAAGCCTGATAGCAACCTACAAGTATATAAGCAGAAGAAAAAAACATTTTTTCATGTGTGTAGAAGGAAGACTGCAGGGCCCATTTCTCTTATAACGGGGAATAAGGTCCAGGACTCTTTTCAGAGGAGCGGGTATCCACCCATGGAATGGAGGTGCTGACAGACAATGCAGACATTATATAGAAATGCTTCCCAGGCCTCGGGGGCTAGGGGCCATGAGCATTCCCCACCCCCACCAAGTATGGCTGCTTTCCAGGGACTCTGCCCTTCGCTGTTCAGGATCTCATTATTCCCAGTGCTCCAGACGGAACACATGAAGCCCCCGTGATGCTGAGCATATGGCCTGGCTCAAGAAGTGTTCCCTGCACAGAGAAATAGGACATGTCACAGAGACAAAAACACCTCGTTGTAGCCATGATTCTCAATGGAATTATCCTTATCCTTGAAACATGTGAGCACAGCTAATGTTAAGCCATCAGCTAAACATGAAAATGGTAGTAGCCTAGACCATATTCCCCTGAATGACACTCTCCCCCCTTTTCAGCCCTGCCACATGCTCACATGAAATATCAAATTGCTTGCAGCTCATATTGAATAATGAATATGCCCACCTCAGCCTATCACCAACCCTTCAGCAGCCCGCCTGGGGAACTGGGAGAGATGTTAGAGGTTTGCAGGCCAAGCACAAAATTGAAGACAAGCTTGAATTAATAATTTGCTTATTTCTATACATGTGCTTCAAAATAAAGTGCAAATTGAATAAGGTAATAACAGGGCTTGGGAGGAAAAAAAGCTTCCTTTCGCAAACTGCTGACACTTCAATTTCATTATCTCTCACCACCCTGAAGGTGATTTGCAAATGTGCTCTCCCTATGTCATCACGTGGAAACGTCTTTAGGAAGAGTCAAAATGAATGGAAAGCAATTCCATGGAGATTTGGGAAAAAAGAAATCAAACCTCTCATTTTAAGTTAATTTTTCTGAGAGCACCATTTTCTAAAATTGTGCTCCATGGACCTCTGCAGCTGAATCACCGGAGCATTCCTTGGAAATCCCAGGGAAGTTTCATACATTGTCTGTGCCAGATTACCTCAGCTTTTTCCTACCCTGACACAAGAATCTCCATCATGTTCTTGCCAATCACAACCGCGTACAGACTTTAGGAGCCATGTTTTTTGAATTATCACTTTCAGGTACATTTGCCTTTATATGTTGGTGCCTAAAAATGTAGGTCCATTTACCTTTGCGTTTTTAATCACTGTCTCCCTTACATCATAATCAGGCACTTGTAGAAGAATGAAAACAATGTATGTTTGAATCCAGTCCCAGGATCTTAACCAATCTAATCTAATTTTCTGCAGTCTGATGACATTAAAGGGAGTAAAAGAAGAAGGGAGATGGGTACACACACCCACACACACACATATCCGCACACATCCAGAGACAAATTTCGATTCAAAATATTGGAAGACCCACATCCCAAATAAACCCCAGAGGAGGAACAAGCTGGAGATGTCCCCTATTTCCCAGTTTCCTTGGAACAGAGTCCTCTGTGAGCGGCGTGGGGCAGCTCTAAGGGACCATCTCTCCTGTGTGTGGTGGGCAGTGCCTCACAAAGATCAGCGGTGTAAGATAAGCAAACTGGTCCCTTCAAACACACTTTCCCTTAGTAAAAGCGCTTCCTTCCCTGCCTCCTAACCCCTTACCAGCTCGTGCTCTCTCCCTCAGTCCACTGTAAGCTTCCTGATTCCTTAAGATGGGGTTAGGTTTCCTTTGTGTATGCCCCATAGCACATACCGCTCTGGACTATAATTGCCTAATCATTTGTCTATAATTTCCCTAAAATATAAGCTCCTATAACATAGGAACGCCAACTTCTTAGGTTTTGCACCCCCAGCACTCTGTTCATTGCCTGGCATATAACAGGAACAAATTACTGGTTGAATGAATGACTGAACAAATGAACACACTTAGACCAGTTATCCAGAGGAAGGAAAGGAAGGCAAGCAGAGGAAACGAAGACTATGGATCTAGACATTAATGTCTCCCAATTCTGGGTTACTGGTTCCCATCCAAACTCAGTAGGTGATTTATAAAAACTGGTATCAATAAATTCCTATTTGGTAGAGGGTATTCATACCACTTTTAGAGGCCAATATCTAAAGCCAGAGGAAATGAAAAATCACTGTTGTCCATTTTAATTATCAATATTGTCCAAGACATAAAGGGTTGGTTGGACAGTACAGGCTAATAATCATCTTTCCTCTAGAGGCAGCCACAGCAACTCTTGGCAATTACAATCCACAAAAACCCAAACAAAAAATGTCCCTGAGGATGTTCATTTTACATCACCTTTTGTCTTTCATTAAGAGGCCCAGGGAAGGGGCGCCTGGGTGGCTCAGTCAGTTGAGAGGCTGATTCTTGGTTTCGGCTCAAGTCATGATCTGAGGGGCCTGGAACTGAGCCACACGTTGGGCTCTGCACTCAGCGGGGAGTCTTCTTGGGATTCTCATTCTCCCTCCCCCTCCGCCCCTTCCCCTCCACACTCCTGCGGGTGTTCTCTCGAGTGCTCTCTCTCTAAAAATAAATAAATAAATCTTAAAAAAAAAAAAAAAAAAAAGGCAGCCCAGATAAGGACAAAGATGAGGAAGATGACCTAGCAAGACCAATGATAACCACCTTCCTCCTTTGCCAGCAGACCCCATATCTAAAAATTAGAAATTTATAAAGGTAAGACTTTGCAACATAATCTTAGAGTTGTTTTAAGAAATAGAAGGAAAAAACAACAAAAACTGCCATATGGATCATGAGACATTACAAGCTACCAATAAGATCTTGGTCAAGGGAAGCTGAAGGAAGAGATCCAGTGGGGGTGGTAGATCCAGCCGCTCCACACCAATGAGATGAGCTAGCACATCTCAATGCACGAGCTGCCACAGCACATGGAGCCCCGCACCAACCTTCAGAGTATGGTAAGTATGGCTGATGCTTCACTTCTGCCTTCCAAGTCTCCCGCAGAACGTCTCTTATGACCTACACTAACCCAGAATCATACGAGGAAAAGATTTCTGGGAAACATGATACAGCTTAGGTAAGTGGGCACAGGTCCAAAGCCACTACACCTGACCCGTAAGACCTGGCATGATCTAGCCCCCACCTACTTCTCCATTCTTGTCTGAGTGAATTTCTCCCCTATTTTATTCTTTAAAGGTCACTCCCCCAGAAAGATTCCCTTGACCAAGATCTTCTTTAAAAACACTTAGTGCCCTTTTAATTGCTTGTTCGAACTCTAACTTTACCATTGACTACAAGCTCCAAGAGGACGGAGACCATGTGTACAGTGTACACCACTATATCCTAGCCCCGAGCAGATGCCTAGTACACAGAAGGCACTAAATAAAGACCTCATGAAGGAAAATTGCTTGGTGTATCAATGGACTGTGAAAGAGCTGGAAAAGTCACCTAACTGGGCCAGGAAGAAAAAAACATGTTTATTGGCTAGCATTAGCATTCTCTGCCCACAGATCTCCTTCTATCTGCCCTTGTCCTAACTACCCCCGTGCTAAGTCAGGCTTCATGCTGCAGATGGAATGGGAAAAAAAAACTGATCACATTACTCTCCAGCTGCAAACCTTTCAGTGGCCACCACTGCTCTTAGGATAAACACCCAAGTCCTTCTCATGGTGTATCAGTCAGTATATGATCAAACAAGAAGAACCACCATGATAAAGAAAGGGATTTATTAGAGGGTGCAGACTTCACACAGTTGCGGGAGCTGATGGAGCAGTCTATGTTAGCCACTGCCTCTGCTTCTAGTTCTGAGCCTGAAGTTATCGTAGATCAATGGACCTCTTCTAAGGTAGAATTCCAATTAGGTCACATACTATGGATACTTATCCACTTTATTTCCAAAGAATCTCTAAAGTAGGAAAAACAGCCACTTGAATGAGAATTCATTCCAAAGTCTGACATCCATTTTCATTGTACCTCAACCTAAATCTTTAATGCCTTTAAAACTACCCAATGAAGTTCCTATATAAGAGATGTAGGCCACTAAATTATTATATATTAGCATCAAAGAAGATAAGTAATTCTCTCTTTTGGAGATTTATTAGAAATAGTACACAGCTAACATTTCTACACTATATTAGAACCACCTGCCCAAAAGCAGGGAGATGCTTCTATGACCCTTTAGGGAAATCCCCGTTCAATGAGCCTATCAAAGTTATTTTACTAGCACAGCTGTGTAAGATTAATCATCTTTGTGAATTCTTAATTGCTGTGGTCAGACAACCCCCAGAGAGTAATCATACACCGTGGCAGAATTCACACTTTTTCATTCTTCCGTGATAAAGGAGAAAGAAGGAAGAAGCAGTAGTTCACTACCATTTGCTCATTAATTCATTCAAGGAATAATTATGGGTGTTTCCTGCAGGGTAAGTGCTAGGGATACAAAGATGGCTAAAGGAACTCAGAGTCTAGTGGGGAGAAAGGCAAGTAAACAGACAAGGTTGGTATTTCTTTAGATGTATTCACAGCTAGCAGCTTCTATTTTAAAAGAAATAAATGACCAAAATATCATAACAAGTACTCAGGAGATATAAGCTATATGTCAGGCACCGACATGAGCACGTTATACCAACTGACACATTGACTCCCAATAACAACTCTATAGGGTAGGTATTCTTATTATTCCCCATTTTCACAGATAAGAAACCTGAACCACAGAGACCAAAAAACTTGCCTAGGGCCACGCAGCAGGTCTCCAGAGCCCACTGATTTACCACAATACCACTCTGCCTCAACCTATCTTCCTACTCCCTTCCATAATCCCTCCATGACTATCAGACCTAATGATTACAAATCAAGTTATCAGAAGTTCAAGGATTAATTTTCAAAATATAATGAATTATTAGCATTTTAATAAAAATGGCATTTAAAATCTATAGAGGGGTCAAATTTGTAAACTCTTTCATTTGTGAATATAAACACCTACATAGTCTCAAAAGATGAATACAAATTATTCCCCAGAAGGAATTCCAGCCTTTGGCCATATCCAATCTTTGTCTATGTCAGTGCTTCTCCCTTTACCTAAGGCTGAGCGATGAAGGAATCTTCCATTACCCACCACTACAAGTCACCACACTTTGCAAGGGATGAGGAACAAAGGGCTATCCAACAACTACACACTAAAATAGTTTCCACTCTTCTTCAATCCTGGGATTTCCTCTAGCAGCATCTGCTGAGACACAGACTGACCTTAGCTCTGTCCTAAGTGGAAGTGGGAACAGAGCATATACAGAAAATGTGGTTCTTTTCATTCTATCAGGAGATGTAAAGAGGCATTTTAAAAAATCATTCCTTGGGCACCTGGGTGGCTCAGTTGGTTGAGTGTCTGCCTTCAGCTCAGGTCATGATCCCAGGGTCCTGGGATCGAGCCCCACATCAGGCTGTCTGCTCAGTGGGGAGCCTGCTTCTCCCTCTCCCTCTCCTCCCGCTCCCCCTACTTGTGCTCGCTCTCTGTCAGGTAAATAAATAAAACCTTTTAAAAAAATCATTTATTTGATTTCACACTGAAATGGATCAGGATCAGCATCTAGATTCCTCTTATAGTGGTTCCACTGCAGTATCTAGTATATTCCCTCATCTGTCCAGCTCCAGTTGGTCCACACTAGATCCTATGGAAGCCCACTGGGGCAGCTGGAAAGGCTTCTCAGAAAATGCTGAGCTTGAAGACCATGACATGGTA
Organism: Ursus maritimus; assembly: GCF_017311325.1. Taxonomy (NCBI): domain Eukaryota; kingdom Metazoa; phylum Chordata; class Mammalia; order Carnivora; family Ursidae; genus Ursus; species Ursus maritimus. The sequence continues at coordinate 54,342,609 of NW_024423343.1, read as the reverse complement.
AATCCACTGGAGAATCCAAGCAGTTTCCTGACTGGAGGATAGAGTAGCGGGTAAAAGAAAGGGTGGGGGTGAGGTGGGGCAGTCCTAGAGATGAGCCTAAAGACATAACCAGGAGCTAGATCACTGACAGTGTAGAGACTTGACTTTAGAGGCTACGGAGAACTGACAGAGAGGACCAACCAGAGAAGACCTCTCTGGCAATGGCAGTATAGAAGACAGAAAAAAAAACCCTTTTCCTAGAACTTGTGTGGTGATCTAGCATTGGAGAAAGAGCCCTGTCTACTCAGTGGAGGTTCCACAGCGCCCCTAATAATAATAGATCAAAATAAAAGATAAGAAGGGTCTTTTTTTTTTTTTTTTTGCCTTTTCTTTGGCAATGATCATAGAATATACAGAAGCCTAAGTCAGGTTCAAATGTTGACAGCAAAACTCAGTGGGATTCACAACTTCCAAAAGAGACTGTCTGGGGAAAGACTGATGAGAAGCTGAGATCTGGCCATGAGAACTGAAGAGTCTTTCTAAACTTTTTTATAAAGGGATAGATAATCGTCTTGAAAGGGAGCCCAACTGATGACAAGAAAGCAATCAGAAATGCTTAAACAACCTATACTGGGGACTGACTCTAAAATATGGGTAAGAGGACACAGAAACGTTCAGGAGCACAGTCTACCTCTCTCCATGGCGGCATGCTCAGAGGTACTGTGGGAGTAGAGTGCCCGGATCTAGAGCAGCTTATGACCCTTTGTCTCATAACATTTGATCAGAGAAGTTTTTATGATACTTTCCAGTACATAATAGTTAAATTGAACAAATATTATGACCACAATAAAACACATTCTTATCACTGGAACATAAATCAGTAATTGCTACATTGTGAGGGAGTTTCCCCCACAAGTGCAGGGATGCTTCTAGCTAGCATCAATTGGGGAGAGGGGAGAAGTTTAAAGGTAAAATCACAGCATCAAATATCATTTAAAATCAAAATACCACAAAGTTAAAACCTGTTCCCTCCAAGGCTTTAATGTAGCTTTCGAACCTTTTACAAAAAGCTTTTCCCTCTAGTGGATCACTAAAAAGCCACCTACGTAAAACCTACTAATAAGGACTCCAATGGAGAGACTCGCCATAAAATCAGGAATGCTTTGGAGCTCAGTGGAGATTCACTCCTGCCACACACAGTTTGGCAGCAGCAACTCCGCTCAATCCCAGCTACACGTGTTTTCAATTACAAACTGGAGATTTTGATCAGACTCAAAATTAATTGTTTTATACTGCTGGCGTGGGAGAAACTCTTTGAGGAGAGAAAATGTCCACAGCTCACGTCGTTGGACTTCTCAGGAAGATGCAGCCCCCCCCCCCCCCCCACACACACACCACGTCCATTCAAGGAGGCGAAAGCGTTGAGACTCTGGTAAAGCGAAATCTGTTTTGCAACTTTGGTTTGAATTCCTTGAGTTACACCACACCTTCTTGAAATAGTGAAATCAAAGTTGCGTCTCATAATAATCTAACAAGTACTTCTTATTTATAGACTCTTTGGAACATGGCAACCTCTGGACATTTGAGACAACGTCGAACATTCACATTCTGCTCTTTCTAGGGCTTAAGGTGGTCAAAATAAAGTAGCTCCAAAGGCAGTCTGGGGAACTTCTAAGGAAAATGGGCACAGGGAGTGTTGCTCTTTCTAGATTTGGAGCCATACAAGCTTATGAATTTACAAGGTTATTAGCTCCCTTTTTTAAAAGATCTCATTTTTGTGGAATGACCCAAGATTAGAGTAATTTTGGAGAAGAATTTTTTTTAATTCAAAGGAACAAATTCCCCCCCCCAAACATGAAAAGTGGTAATTCGCTCTATACACTTTTTTTTTTAAGCTAGAAAATACTGAACACATACCACGTGTTCACTCAATCCTTATAGCACCGAATAAGGCACATGTTCTTATTTTATAAGTGAAGTAATTAAGGCTCAGGCAGTTTGTAACGTTGTTCAATACAACACAGCTAACAAGGGATGGTGGTAAGATCTGAACTCAACAATGTCTGGGAGTTCAGTAGTGTGACATGGTGCCACCCTATCAGAAATAACAGTAGGAGACACACTGGTGTGGGGCCTCCATTTCCTCTCTACTGATGCATCAGGGGACGAAATCGCCTCGTTAAACAGAGCAATATTCATAACTATCATGCCTCTACTTTTTTACCAATCACTTCAATTATGTAAGGCATGTATTTCTAAGACAGAAGTAACTGTGTTGCTTTTACAATAAATATGTACAAATAAACATGTGTGCAAATGAGATCGTTTTGCCTTTCACTGTACCTTCTAAAGCCTCACGCACAGATCACATCTGTGTAGTCAGACAACCAGTGCGTTTTCTGGTGCTCCACACAGCCACTGTATTAATTATGTACATCAGGAAGGGCACTGACTTCACTTTCATACTTAAGCTTTCATAAGTCTCTCTTTTCACAAAAGGAAACAAGGCATCCTTTGTAATACACACAGCAGAAACATTAATCCATTTTCAAGTTTGAAACTTGCTATATACAATAAGTAGCAATAAATTCAGCCTTATCCAGGTTAAGGGCCTATGCACCGGGAACCAAAGTTGAGGTGTTCTCCTGAGACCACTAACAATTCACCTTCAACACCACTGCAAAGAAAATCGCACTTCTTCAGTACCCATTTTCCGTCTCTACCCGATTGCAAGTTTCCCACCCAACACAGAGTTAACAATATATAATACATTTTCATTGCCCCACTTAATGCAGAAAAAAAGCTAGAAAATTGTTAGGGCAACCTGCAGGAGGAACTCAAATCAACCTTGTAAAGAGCGCCCGTCTCTGGTTCTATACTAATTGCCATGTAAATTAACAAAAAGCACAGCCCCACCAGCAAGGAAATGTTTTCTTCACAGACCATCAGCAAAGTGGCCCCAGAAGCCTGAATAACATCATGCCTGTTTCTTTAGACAATAAAATGCCAAAGTTTTTCTTTTGCTGTCAGCAAATGATGAATACATGTGGTACCGATTATTTAATACCACTAGACCACCAGGGAAGAAGATTTAGGTGAACTGCAGCAGAACTATGCCATTTATTTTTATTACCATGCATTAAAAATTACGTTTACAGATAATTGTTTTTCTCCTTCCAATAAAGCAAGAGAAAAAAAAATCCAGAAGAATATTTAATAATACTGGACCACCAGGGAGGAATTTTTAAAAGTTGATTTTTTTATTGAAAAATTAGATTTGCTTTCTTAAAATTTCCAATTATTTTTAAGTGCAATTTGTGAAGAAATTATTTTAAACCAGGGCAGTATGAATTTTCTGCTGGGGGAGTGTCTCACAGATTAAGTTACTCTTTTAACAAGGGTAATTACCTAATCAAATCACCCCTCAGAACCATCAGTTTTAAAATACTTGTGTAACTGCCTGTTTTACAATTCTGTACCACCACACGTCATGTTCTCGTGGTTTCTATTTGAGTCAGTGTTTCCAAAATCCCCAGATAAAATAAACTCTTGATTTTTTTTTCCAATAGCATTGTAGTAGATTGGGAAAAACTTCTATTTACTAGTTTCTTCTGAAAGGAGAATGAGAAGTAAAAGGAGATGCAGTAGCAGCAGCAAACTGGAGAAGAAAAAAACAAAATGGTGGTGGGGGGAGAGAAAATCAAAAGGAAATCAAATTCGTCTTCACACAATAGTTGCAATGATAATCTCTCTACACTTCAACTGGCATGTGCACAATTAGGACAGGTAGTAAAAGTAATTCTCTTTCTCCCTCCTCCTCCCCCTCCCTCCTCTTTCCCTTTCCCTCCATCACTCCCCCCTACTTCCTTTCTCCAGAGCGCAGAGCCCTACAATTAAAAGGGACTTTAAAAGTCTTCGAAGCTCATCCCCCATCAATATCAGAATGTCCTCCATGCATCCCTCACAGATATCAGCCTATCATGTCAAAGCATTAGCTGATTTGCCCAAAAGGCAGGTCACTTTGTTGCCAGGGGACACCCCCTAAGATGGGAGAAGTCCTGTCTCTCTGTAACTCTTTGGGTCCTAGGCTGCTCTTTGAAGCAATGAAAAGAAAGAGCAGTTCTCGAGATGAGTGCACGTCAATCGGCCAAAACCCGCCGCCCCTGCACACTGTGTATTGCTCTGGTTTTTTACGAATTGCATGTGACAAAAGCAGTCCCTGTGTGCTGGGCTAAAATCAGTCAGGGAGCAAAACGGACACAAGGACACACACACACACACACAACCCTCACGTCTGGTTTTCCAAAAGGAAAGCAGGTTCCCAACTGTTCTCAGGATAGAAGGGACCAGGGCCAGACTAGAGCAAAATTATAAAATCATTCAAGGATGTCTTTGGCTCCTTCCACTTCTTCTCCAATTTGCAGATTAAGGTGTTAATTCCTTCACAATACTGTTTGCTAACATATCCTAATTTTATTAAATAAGCTTGTCAAAGAGTAGATCAAATCACCCCATTTCTTGTGGAGTTCGTGCCCATACTTACACAGAGCCCATTCGCATGATAATTCTCAGGATGCGTCTCCTCACTGACTCTGGTTTGTTACAGAATTACCAACATGCCCTCATATGAACCAGCTAACAGTATTCAATGTTGAAAGCTGTGTCTGTCTTGAGAGGCCAAGAATGTTTACCTAAAATGTAGAACAGCTTCGGATCACACAGGGACTCTCCTGGTGACCATACCACTTTAGTCTAGTTTCCTTTGATTTTAGAGCCAACTTTCCTGCAGTGTAAGTTAGCTTGCTGTGCTCCCTTCCTTCCAGACCAGAAGAAGCACAGGCTGGCTGGAGACTGGTCTGGTCAGGGCTGATGGGAACTAAACTTGTTCTAACAGTGTACAGGCCCCAGTTGGTGGGAACAGCAAACGACCATGACAAGGTTCCAAGAGACTTCCGGGCATGGCCCGCCCCTCACACTGGGCCTTGACAGCAAGCTCTTCTGACTTCAGAGTACTTGGTCTTCTCTGCTGCCATAAAGTCAAAAATAATCTGCCTCTTCATTATTTTTCCCTTCTGAGCAAATCGCTTCCCTTCCACTCCACTAGGCTATTCTTCTGGAACATAAGACTTCAGACCTCACTTCTCTGGTTTCCATGTGCAGAGACCCAGGAGCTCTGGGGGTCTCCAAGCAAAGGTTCTAAGAAGGAGTAGAGGGGTCAAATGCAAACCTGATCTTGCCATTCTCCTGCTTAACACACTTTTGTGGCTCCCTACTGCCCACAGGGACAACTGCAAACTCCTGCCATTGGCTGACAAGGCCAGCCTGTTTGACCCTTTGCCCTCTTTTGCCTCAGTGCCTCACCAAATGAATCCCTCAAGTACTTGGATTTCCAAGGACTTAACGACCTCTGAACTTTTGCATGTACAGTTTCCTTGCCAGGCCTCTTCTAAGAATTTCTCCTCATCTTAATCAGCAGGAGTAATATAAAAACCCTGACAAAGGTAGAGCTCTAAGAAGGAAGTGGATAATTCTGGGAGGCAGCATTTTATGTCTGGAACAAACATTCCCAGATTTTTGTGTTTGCAGGATTTCATTACCAGAAGGAGGAGGTGGAGGAAGAGAAGGAAGAAGAGAAGAAAAAAGAAGATGAGGAGAAGGAGGAGGAAGAGAAGGAAAAGAGAAAGAGGAAGAAGGGGAGAAAGGTGAGGGGAAAGGGATGGGGAGGGGGAGGAGGAAGACAACAAAACCAAACCAAGGCACGATGAGGGTTTCAGACTGTCAATGTCACACAAGCTTGGAGAACAGGGATGTCCCTGTGACAGCTCAGAGATAATATTTGCCTTCTTGGCCACCCTACCATGGCCATGAAGACTTGGGCAGATGAAGGTGGTTTGCAGAGAACAAATACCCTACAGACCAGAGGAGTATGCTGGTGGTCAGATACAGCTCATCCTTGCTTATCTTCTGGGGGGCTCTGAAGCTGCTGAGTGGCCTCCCCCCAGCAGGTTGGGGGGTAGCCAAAGAAGGTATCCCATCAATTGACAGAGATATTCTGGATCTACTGGATGCACTGCTGAATGTCTGGTTCTCAGATCACCCTATGAAGGTATGGGCCAAACACTTTCTCATTATCAGCTCGACACCTTTTTCATCTAGCTTGCAAAAACCTAACTACTAGAACACAGGCCACTAAACTGGAAATCAACTACAACCTAACTAACATAGTAATAAAGCTACTACGACAATAACAAAAACCAACGTGCTTCACATTCGAATGGTGCCTCCCAAGTTAAAAGACTTTCACAAACATCATCTTACTTGAAGATGTAACCTTGCCTCACAGCCCTACCGTGAAGCACGTGACTTTCTCCCCATATCACAGATGAGAAAACTGAGCTCTGGAAGCATAGGTGACTACCTCAGGGCCATATAACTCACAAGTGGAGTCAGTACTCCAAGTTCATGTCCTCACATCAGCTCCTGTACCCCTTCTGCTATAATTTGATGATTTTCACCAGGACTGAAATCAACAGCAAAGCAATCAAGTAGAGGTTTAATTCTCCGATTCGAACTCAACTCAAACACAGTTCAACGAATGTTTACTCATTCTCAGCTCTCTACCTGCGCATGGCATCACCACAAACATCTCTCAACAATCATGAAACCCTCGTGGCATTCAACTGTCTAGACTCCTGTTTTATTAAAACAAAATACATTATGCAAAACAGTTATAAAAACTGAGGGTATTTAAAGGTTTAGCATTAACAAACTAATGTGCTGAACACACATACACATAGTTACAATGATTAAATATAGATAACTCACTTGGAAATAGCGTCCAAGTCTAAATAACAGCCCTTAGTAGGTCACGGTGACCTTCCTGGCCCTTGGGACAGTTTCTACCTGTGCCAGGAAATGCCTAATGAATTAGAGAATCCAAACATTTTTAGAATCTAAAATGAATTTTAATCAAAAAGGTAGGACTTCAGAGAACTTTTATTAAATTCCCAAACTGCCTAATATTTGCAATTAATAAATGCCAGTGGGCATTTAAAGAGCACTGGACTAGGAGTCTAGAGACATAGGTTCTAGACCCAACTATCCTGCGGTAGCCAGGAAACCATCATGAAGCCCCTAACTTCCCAGGGCTCGATTCTCTCATCTGTCCATCCACTGCTGGACTGTGCTGTGGGAGACACAGCTTCATGTTCTGTGATTTGAGTGCCCATCCCTGGAGGAGCTCCTTCCTGGTCCATGAACTAAAACTAACGATCGCCTCAAGCAAGCAAGACTGTAAGACTGTGAGAAAAAGAGAATGTGCAATCACCAAAACAAACAAGCCCTGACTTCGGAGACCAAGCTACACCAAATAACAGCAAACAGTAGTAACTTGGAGGCTCACTGCACCCAAAGGGCGTTCTGTTCTACATGATACTTGGGATATGTGAAAATTGTGAATTTTCATCAACACCCATGTGCAGAAATTTCCAAAGCAAACATTCTTTGGAAATAAAAGCTGCAGTCCTAGATGTCATCATCTTCCCTGGGCTGTGAGTCACTCAGGTGACCGCATTCTGTATGGGCCCCCACAGGGGGCTTAAGAAATCTTAATTTGCCCAAAGATGCTAATCAAGCCTAGAGGCTTAGAGTCCTGAGCTTGCTGATGTGCTGCTTTGTTTTAAATCAGACCGCCTACTTGGTGTGAGGCTGATCTGTTATTAAATCCCCTTTTGTTCTGCGTGTACACCCATCAATCTTATCTTACAAATCAAATAGAGAAGGGATAGCATGTTTATAATTAAACCTTGTAAGCTGTTTCCAAATATCTAGTCAGTTGCCCTATACAAGTGCACCCATAAATATCCTTTAGTTATAAAGTGAAGCTTATCTTAATGGTATTTATAATCTCTTTTGCAGTAAAACAATGGCCTGTAATGTCTTCTGGTTTTAATATAATTTAGACTATGGAATTTGCTTTGAGTTAGAGTATTATTCTGATTATCTTGATTGTATCCAAGACAGGATAGTTTTATCTAAGATGAAGGAAAGAATCACTTATCACCAATGCCAGCTAACTTCAAAAATTCTGAACTCATAAATACATTATGTTTGTGTTACTAGTCTGGAAGTCAGTCAGAGACTGTTAACTGTCCCCCAGTTATTCATCTGCTCCTTCTCCCTTTTAGAAACAGGATGCCCTCCAGGCACAGAGCCACCCAGGTAAAGACCAGCTCTCAGCCTCCCTTGCAGCTAGGTGTGGCCACGTGACTAAGTTCTTATAAACAGGTCAGGAGCAGAAGTGATATGTGCAACTTCCAGCTCTTGGCATTTTAATAAGTCTGAATATGCACTCTTCTCTCTCCCCTTCCCATTGCTAGAATGTGGACATGATGCCAGCTTCAAACAAGGACACGTGAGCAATACCTTGGGGAACAGGAGTCCGATGAAGCTGGACCCCTGCCTTGCTCTAGGCTATTGGAGGAAACAGAGATTGGCATCTATCCTGACTAAGAACTGCATTTTGTTACACCCCTTTAGTAAATATTCAAAGATAGAAATATTAATGTAACCTTTTACTGTACAGCCCCCTTTCCTACAGGAAATCATACTTTGCCATGCATTCTTCTTACTGTGTGGAAATTCAAAATTCAAAAAAATAAACATTATATGTACACAGTACAGCATAGTGTAGTATTTCAAAGTGAAGGTTCTGATGTCAGGCCCCAGGATTCAAATATTGGCCACTTTCTAAGTTTTATGTAACTTTGGGGAAATTACTCATTCTTTCTAAAGTCAGTTTCAACATCTACAAATGTGATGGTGATAATGCCTACCTCATAGAGTTTTAGTAAGAATTAAGATAATGCATATCAAGAATATGATAAGTACTCAGTAGGTGTTAGTTCTTATGACAATGATAATGTTATTGTTACATTTTAGTAGCAAATTTAAATAGCCATATGGGACAAAAAGTATTGTGGAGTATAGCTTCAATTCATCCAGACTCAGATAAACCAAACCAAAATGGATGATGCAAAATTGAAAAACCTTGTTTTTTTACTCACTGCCTTCGTCGTTTTTATCCCCAAAGAAGCACCTCCCCCCCATAGTTCTTGCTTGTTTCTAAACTGTGAGCCAAGCAAGAATGGATATGTTCTCATCAACACATAAGTTCACCTACGTATTTTTATTTAGAGCCTTTGTTTAGGGAACCCCAGGCACTACATTATAGGTAAGAAAGGTATTTGGTGGTGCCTCTTACTAAATTTATATTGCAACTCATTTTGTCACTGGTCCTTCATTCTGCCCTGTTATTCGTCACCATGCTTTGTCGTCAAACTCCCCAGTCCCTCCTGGACACTTGGCTTCAGGCACAGAAACACATACTAGCTGTTCAGGAACTCAGCATATGAGAAGTGGAAAGACTCAAAGAGGGCAGAGACGGAAGCCGTATAATGACCAAACACAGAACACTCCGGCCCTGGGGCCTGGGGAAGTTTGGAGGTGAGTGGGGCAAGAGGAAAGAGACAGTGTTGGCAATAATGGAAACCAGTTATTATAAGATCCAGGACATGTATATTTTAGATGTGTGGGTTGTTGATGACAGTGGTAAAAATGAGGGAAGATAAACACTACAGGGTATTAGAGCGAATATTAGTATAGAAACCAATTACAGATCCTAGAGTAATGAAACCAGAGGAGAAAACCCTGATTGCAGAGTTTTAGAAATCATAAAGTGTAAAAAAATGAGGCGTTAATGGGAATGCTGCTGCTGAGGCTGACACCTTTGACGATGAGCGCCCCGTCCAGCTCCTCCCTCCGTGAGCCGGCCCACCGGCCGCAGTGAGGCTCCCCTCCAGCCAGAGTCCATTAAACGAACAGAAACATCTAATCCAAGATAGGCCCATCAGAGGCTTCCTCTAGAATATATTAATCATTTACCCAACTGTTGTTTTCCACTTCTGGCTATAATATAGCAGACTTGTACCTAACCAACCCTCTTGCCAAGAACCACCAGATGAGTTAAATTACCAAACCAAAAAAATTAAATGAGCAACCAAGGTAGCAAGACCTGAGAGCTAAGATCCTAAAAAAAGGAAAGCACACACAGATTAGCCTGACATTTGGCAACACTTTTGTCCTTGAGGCATTTTAAAGAGTGACCGAGAGACTGGAAAGCTGAAAAGAGCTTTTTGCTTTCAGTTTTCTGCTACTAAGACCAAAAAAAAAAAAAAAAAAAGTCAGGTTCAGGGCTGACCAAGATAAGAGTCCTAGAGACACCCTGAAACTTTCCACTGTACTCGCTGGAGGGCTATACCCTAAGAATAAGGGCTTATTAGTACCGGGGGAGGTCACTGAGAAAGCGTGACTACCACTTGTCCCCTGAGCTAGACCTGGGCAATCAGAGGCTCCTTACCGCCCCCACCCCGGTCCTTGGAATGTGTGCTCTGCTGCCTTCCCCACTCCCAGAAGCTGCCCCAAGAATACAGCTTTGAGACAGCAATGTAGTGTTGAGACCATCTGGATGGTATACATGACTGAACCCCGTTAAGGCCTCTACATAACCTTCTCAGAGTTGGCCGGCAGGTGTGGAGACGCACTCCTCTTGTGGCCACCCGAGACAAGCCTCATAAGTTCCCTTATTCATTAAACCCCCCACCTACCAATCTGGAGTGGTCTGTGTCTTTCTTCCACCTCTCCCTGCCCTCGGCATTAGGGGGCTGATTTCGGGTTATACCCGGGAAGCTTCCGAGGAGGTTGCGAATCAGCAACTAGAAATAAACAATCTTTGTAAAGGCTGAAACACAAATTTGAATTAGCTCAATCTCAGATTGGATTAAAGTAATTAGCCTCTATCCTAATAGCTTTGTCCAAGCATCAGCAGCAAAATTATATCCTCTCTGGGCGGTGATAATATCATCCAGAACTTCAAATGATCTCTACGTTTTTCATGTACCACATTCAGCACTCAATAGAAGCCCATTTAAGCAACCCAAGAGATGAAAATATAGGACACAACAGAAACAAAACTCAGGAGATCCACCTATTGGGGTTATCATTTCCTCACCAGTTCACTGCCTACCTACCGCACGTCATGAAGTTTGCTAGGCAATGAGAATATACCGAGGAGCAGACAGTTCCAACTCCTGCCTGCGTGGAGCTTTAATCTGTGGGGACAGATCAACAACAATCCCTCAGTTGAAGGGGAGGAATAAAAAGTCAGTGAGAGTCCATTAGATGGTGATAGGCAGGAAACTGACATCACAGCAGGTGGTGGCCAGACCCCTTGCCCGTGTAAATTTTAAAGGAGCAAAATGTAAGAATCTTGCAAAGAAAGCTTGTCTACCACGGAAAGAATGGAGTCTATTTACAGAAGAAAAGAACAGAAGCAAAAACATCTAGGCCCAAAGAGAGAACCAGAAAGGTCAAGGGTAGCTTCCTGATGGCTTTCCAATTCCCATAAAGCCCAGTCTACATTTTCCATAACAGGGTTCCATGAGATTAACACTACACCATCTTCATCAGCACTACTTTGACTTGAGCTTCCTAAAGTGAATTTCTGTTCCTTGCAACAAACAGGTTATCTGACGAAGATGAAGCCATTTATGTGACCTAGAGACAGATTATGACACTAACTGCCATGTTGCAAAAAAGGGAAGAGAAATCAATTCAACATGTTGGCTTAACTTGTTATGAATTTCAACCAGTTACACAAAAAAATCCAACTTATGCATGATCAAACTTACCCAGGGTAGTCGTATGCTGAGAACGTAAGACAACACGAAGGGAGGGCAGGTGCCCAGCAGTTGCGCTTCTGTCCCCAACATAAAGTTCCAAATAAGTCAAGTTACCTTCCAGACAAGTGAAAATCTAAATGCAGTATTCAAACAAGTTTTATGATGTTCCATTCACAAAACATACACCCAACATTTTTAGCCATGTAGCTGGTCTTTTTCTAAAAGTATTTTATTGTGTTTTATCTGTGCAAATCCCTGTCTTTGGCCTCTCCTCCTGCCAGTATGGCTCCAGTTAGAGCGCCCTTCTGTCCAAGTCATATATATTCAAAGTGGTCCAGAAAGAGAGTGCTACGCAGAGGCAGACAGAGCAAGGGCACATAAAGGAATGGAATGCACTGGGGAGATGTCCAGGAAGGTGGAATGGTACTTGGGGTTCAGCAAAACAAAACCAAAAACCAATTTTAAAGCAATATAACTAAAGGATACTGGGCATATTTGAATTCCAAGAGCCAGAACTTCAGTACTCTTTTGAGACCTTGACCAAATATCCTCTGGTGATGGTAATTATATTTTCTTTTCACTCATTTTGGCTTGTTTGCAAGTAGTTTAGATTATGTTCATTTACAGGTTCGTGTTATTTATGCCTATTTCCAGGTTCATCTGTACATCTACACATACACCCACAAACACCTATGGTTTATGAATTTCAATCACGCACTTTAAAAAAGAAATAAATGTTTTCTGCTGGTGAATTCAGCATAGCACAGCTTAGAATTTCACTCATAGAAATGTCAGGTCCTTCTTCCCTCATCCAAATACACAAAAATGAAACAAAAGAAACGTGCCTCACTAAGTAAAATGAGCTAAAATTAGCAAGCAGCAAAGATGATGCCAGTTGCCCGGGGCAACAAATGGTTGATGGATGGAATAATTAAGATCGACAGTAAACTAATCTCTGTTCCTTTATTGAAAACGAAGTCCCCTGAATCAATTAGCCTTGTCATGGATACCTTTTATAAAACAACTATGACATCCCAACCACTTCCCTTTGTTTATGGATTTGCCTATCCTTCAGTAAGTGCAAAAACTAATTTCAAAAGCACCAAGAGATAATAATGGAAGATTCCGATACATTAGGCACTGCACAAACAAATACAGCCACAGTCCTTGAAAAATAGAAATATCACAAAGTAGGCCCAGAAGACCTCATGCACTTACTCCAAGGCACAATATCCTCAAAGTTATGCTGCTAAAAAGCCTAAAAGCCATTCTTTTGCAGGCCAAGCATGTACCTGTCAGACTAGAGATTTAGCTCTATTGTAAGGCCAACCCTCACAAGTGATGGAATTGGGAGAGCAAAAGGTGTCAAGAGGAAACTGCCGGCACCTACACAGTCACTTTGGGGGCAAGAAACAAGACAAGAAGCTGAAAGAAAGGACAGTGTTTGGGGATGGGCGCAGGGGCAGGGCGGTGGTTGTGCTCACATTCTATACCAAACAGATCAACGTGCAGCTACTGCAGGCACTACCCTGAAGTTAGGGAATAAACTGAAATTATCGGAGAAGGCCAAGAACGGCACTCCAATCTCTAGTGCTTCCGTGACCTGAATTTAAGCAATGGCTGCTACAGTCACTTGAGAAGCTGAGGGATTCTACCGTCAATCGAAGGTCTTGGGGCAGAGGATTATGACTTAAGCATAAAACCCTTCTTGAGTTATTTTTATAGAAAATTCTGCTCGTTTTATTTGTCTCCCCTCCTGCTTCTTTTTCAGTAGACCCAAAGAAAGTCGGTTAACGTTTCTTTGATGATGTGGGCTCCTGCAGTGCTTTGGAAGTAGTACTTATAAATACCCTGGTTGGATACATTTGGGAAATACGGGTTTAAACAGAGTTTAAGGGATTTCTTTATAACAGAACATTTCAGGACATTTAATGTGAGTATCTGAATGGAGAATAGAGTTGGAAAGTGACACAGTGTGCATAATGTTTCCAAAACTTTTTGGGCAGAGAATCGGTTTTTTTCCCACAAACATGTCGTGGAACTATTTATGCCACAAAATACACTCCTAGAATTTGTATTTGAGCACATAAACGTAAATATGAAAGGTTCACAATAGGCAGAATAGATATGACCTAAGGATATATCTTGTAAACCACCCATTAGAAATGTATATGCCACTGTTACTTTAATAAAGAGAGGAAAGAGTTTGGAGTTATCCAATAAAGGAATTTGCTTTTTTCCCATAGAACAAATATCAAAAATTAAAGCTTGGCAGAAAAATAAATGAAATGAAATGAAAGCTTGGCAACTTAGGGTATCTAATTACCTGATTACTTTTTAAAATAAGACTGTACGATAACCGTAATAACACTGGCCAAGTTTTTATGTGGAAATACGTGTGCTGTACGTGTGTATACCGCAATTTTTCATCATGGAATTTTATCACACTGCTCTACGATGAAAACGTGACAGCTTTAGCATCAAAGCGAAAACCAAGTGGTCCTGACTTGCCCCCAAAAGTTGGCATCTGTCACAAATGCGCTAACCCAGGGCAAATGTAAAACATCATTATTTTCGAAGCAAAAATATACACAGCAAATCACAAGAGTTGGATAAAGTAGTGTGGGGCCATTTCACTTCCCAACAGAGAATAATAAAAAGGAAGAATAGATTTTGCCTCATTGTAAAAAACAACCCTTAAAATCATCAGTAATGGAAGTAGATTGTTTCACTTTATTTTTTAAAGAAACACCTATTTTATGCAGATTTAAAAAGCGATATAAGCTCACTGTGGGAAGCTTGGAAATCACTGGACATTATTAATAGACACAAGACTAAAATAGACTCCTAAGCTTGCCACCAATCGTGGGCATTTTGGTGTATGTCCTTTAATACCCATTGTTTCACAGTTTAGGTCACACAGTGTATACTGACATCCTACTTGTTTCCTTCATTTACTGATGATCTGTGCATTTTCCCATGCCTTCAGAACTCTTTGAAAACATATTCGAAATGGCTGTCTATGATTTCCAAGCCTTTGGAAAGATACCGAAATAGGGGGCTCTGTTTCCCTCCTCTCCTAAGACCTCACCTTGGAGAAACCTTACTGGCTACATAGCCAGGATCCTGCTGTTGGTAACAGGCTTTGAAAGCCATACTACTGAATATCCACTGCACACAACAAGCATTTTCTTCTACAGAGTCAATTTCAAGGCCCAAAGCTGCATTCTCCTCTCAAATGCAAATGTAAAATATACCCTTAGGCCTAAAACACTATTTGCTTTTGCCAACTCACCAAATGCAGGAATCATCCGTACAGTGGCTCAAGATAGATATGGCTGAAGCTCCCTTCTGAGCACTGTGATATTACGGACCCTCGATGCCACAGGAAGCACAGCCCGAGAAATCTGTGAATCACAGGGTAGAGTTTTACTACCTGTAAGTGTGTGAGTCTCTGGCCGTTTAAAGTCCCTCTTTGTAAATAAACGTGTCCAGTGGTGAAAAGAAAACAAGTTTGCTTATATTTTTCCTGTGATTATGGGTCCCATCAGAAGTAATACAAAAATTCTGTTATCAGTATGGCGGGAGGAGGGAAACTTCCACCAACCACTCAAAATGCCATCCGTTAACTAGGATGAGGCCATCTGTTGCAGAGAGAGGGCAGTTCAAGTTGAGCAGGCACTCCTCCTTCCTGGTGGGCTGCGGCTAGAGAACTCCAAACACCTTTTCCTGGGGTCAGGAAGAGCCATCAGTAGGAAATAACTTTGAATCACTACGCGTGTGGGCTGGATATGAACCAGCCCCCTTAGAACGGCCGATCTGGACAGAACAGCACTAAACTCCAGGCCCTGCCAGCCTCCCACAGCCAGGCTGCTGACACTTTTATTTGCTGGCATTTACAATGTTGCAGCAGCTCAGCCCTGCTCATGTGGCTGCTTCCAACACTGCACTTAGGCAAGGACTTTTGAGAGGAAAGCAAAAGGATGCTTCTCTAGGGTAAGAGGCCTCCACCAGTCCTGTTCACACAAAGGGGAACTGCATTGTCTCAAAAGCAAAAGCTTGGGATTGGTTAGTCTCCTAGTGTTTTCTACTTCACAATGTGATTACTTGTCTCTCTCTCTCTCTCTCTCTCTCTCTCTCACACACACACACCTGTTAAGATATTTATCGTTATTTTTTCCTACTACTTATAATGAAGAAAAGCAATTTGCCATTTAAAACCACAGCTGCCTCCTAAGGAAAATGGCCATGTTAAAGGGAGGATAAGCATCTGCTAAAGCTGGAGACGGCCCAGTCATTGCACTGAGCTTTCTGCATATAAAAACAGGTGTAGATCCAGTCTGGAAGTCCAACTGAAGCAGTAGAGCTTAAGTGTGCTGCAAAAGAGACAGTGGGAAGAACTGGGCATTTCCGGCCGCCACTGTGCAGAGAAGTGTGGAAAAGCACAGGCACAGGAGAGAAGAGAGGCTGGCAAGACAGCCACAGGCCAGAGCACTCAGCTAGGGAGTGCACCGGGAAGAAATCCTCACGGTGGGTGGATTACAGGACTTGGCCCAACAGTAATGCCATCATTTATCCGCTGTGATATAACCTTGGGACCTGCAAACCTTAAGCGCAAATTATGCTAAATATAACAGCCTTGTTTACGTAAATGAGCAGGAGAGTTAAAACTTACCGAGATCTGGGACACCTGTGTAGTGCGGTGCGACTCCTGGCTTCTGAATCGGTCATGATCTCAGCCCCACGAGTTCGGCCGTGACTTCTCGCCTCGCGAGATACGGCCCCGAGAGCTCCAGCCCCTCACGCGATTGGCTCTGCTCTCAGCAGCAGTAGGCTTGAGATTCTCTCTCCCTCTCCGTCTGCCTGACCGGCTCATGGCTCTTGCGCACTTGAGCGCGCGCCCTCTCTCCCCCACCAAAATAAATAAATAAATCTTAAAAAAAAAAAAAAAAAGCTTACTGTGACCTACTATGTCTTAAACTCTGTAGGTTACAAGTACAAATTGAATCCTTACAAGGTATCATGAGGTAGGTGCTATTATTATCATAATCCTTCCCAGTCTACAAGTGAGGAAACAGACAAGTTAACACGCCAGTAAATGGCAAAGGTGGGATTTGTTGTTGCTGTTGTTTTATCAACCCCATAGTTTCATTTGTAAAGAACAAAACACGAAAAGACATATTTAAATGTACTCCAAAACCTTTAAAACCCCCATCGGTTTCTCTGATATGTATGTTAAAATGCTTGATATCACAATACTCTTTAAAGTTTACATTATGTTCAGACGAGGGGAAAAATCCAATTCTGATGCATTGTTAACAATACAAAGAAACACAATATAATTTAAATGCAGAATTGGGGGCACCTGGGTGGATCAGCCGTTAAGTGTCTGCCTTCAGCTCAGGTCATAATCCCAGGGTCCTGGGATCAAGCCTCCCATCAGGCTCCCTGCTCCGTGGGAAGCCTGCTTCTTCCTCTCACACTCCCCTTGCTTGTGTTCCCTTTCTCACTGTCTCTCTCTGTCAAATAACTAAAATCTTTAAAAATAAATAAAATTAAAATAAATGCAGAAATGTTCATTTTTTAAGAAACTACACAGGGTAATTTATACACAGTTCAGGTGTAACATGAGGATTTTTTTTTTTATGTTTAACACCCTCATTTGATTGACAACAGGAACCCCTGATTGTATCTCTCTACTGTCAATAAGATTTGGTTTGGAATAGACTGGAATAGACACACACAAATACATTTAGGAAATTGGATCAAGCATGATTCCCTCCCACATAACTCAAGAATGCCCTGGATGCCTTCAAATGAAAAGAAACTTTTTGATATATTTTCTTCACTCTGGTTCAATGTGATACATTTCTGGAGGTAATCTTTATTCTGTCCTTGAGAGGATGATCAGCTCAAGAAAGATCTGGGAGGAACTTAGATGATGGAGTTTCAGGGCCATATGTTTAACCACTGCACTATATGAAACTAGGGACAAAAGGAAATTGGGGCTGGAAGTGATAAGCCCCTAGAAATAGTCAAAATGCCTTAGATAAGGGCATTGGGCCAGTCTTCCCCAGATCTTACTGGGCAGGATGATCACAGCCGATGTCTGAGTTACACACTCTTCCTTTCATGTTGATTCATTGATTCAACACAAATATAACAAACCTCTTACAAGGTGCTAAGCAATGCATTTCACCTGAAGAAAACTATGAACAAGGCAGCCTGGCTCTTGTCCCCACAGAGTTGACAAGTTAAAGGAGAAAAAGAAAGATGGTCATTCCATGGCAATCAACATAATATAAGCTTGCTATAAGAGAAGTATAACATGCTTTGAATATACAGGAGGGGCTCCTAACCCAGACTTGGATGGCCGGACACGGCTTCTTGGAAAAAAAAATCTAAGTCCTAAAATCTTAATCGGAGTTATCCAAGAAGAGAGAGGACAAAGAGAAATCCAGCAAAAGAATCAGCATGTGCAAAAACCCACAAGCAAGATAGGCCATAGTCTGGTAGAGCTGGAACCATTCAGGAGAAAAATGAAAAGAAATGTACTTGGATATTTAAAATGGATCTGGATCGACATGCCAGATAAAGAAGTTACACTTTATGGGGCCCCTGGTTGGCTCAGTTGGTTAAACGTCCAACTCGATTTTTGCTCAGGTCATAATCTCAGGGTTGTGAGAACGAGCCCCACATTGGGCTCTGTGCTGGGTGTGGAGCCTGCTTAAGATTCTCTCTCTCCGGGGCGCCTGGGAGGCTCAGTCAATTAAGAGTCTGCCTTCAGCTCAGGTCATGATCCCAGCGTCCTGGGATCGAGTCCCACATCAGGGTTCCTTGCTTGGCAGGGAGCCTGCTTCTCCCTCTGCCTGTTACTCCCCCTGCTTGTGAGCTCTTTCTCTCTCTCTCTGACAAATCATAAATAAAATCTTTCAAAAAAAAAAAAAAAAGATTCTCTCTCCCTCTCCCTCTACCCATCCTCCCCCCAAAAGATAAAAAAATTAAACTAAATTAATTAATTTAAATTTTTTTAAAACCCTGAAACAAATAATACATTACATGTTAATTTAAAAAATAAAAAAAATTTTTAAAAAGAAAAAGAAAAGAAAAAAAAAAGAAGGAAGTTACACTTTATCACAAAGCCAATGAAAATGATTATTATGTTTTAGGTAAAAGAAGGATATGATTTATTCATTCAATAAATATTTATTGAACACCTAGTATGCGCCAGCCATTGCTCTGGATGCTCAAGGTAAATTGGTGAACAAATCAAAGATCCAGGGATGCCTGGGTGGCTCCGTCGGTTGAACGTCTGCCTTCAGCTCGGGTCATGATCCAGGGTCCTGGGATTGAGTCCCTCATCAGGCTCATTGCTCGGCAGGGAGCCTGCTTCTCCCTCTGCCTGCCACTCCCCCTGCTTGTACTCTCTCCCTCTCTCTTTCCCTCTCACTCTCTCTCTCGAAATAAATAAATAAAATCTGAAAAAAAATCAAAGATTCAGGCCTTATATGGGGGTAGAGGGTAGGCAGACAATTAATACTAAACATAAAAAGTAAATTATGCAGAATGTTAGAAGGGGATAGAACACTTCAAAACAAAACAAAACAAACAAACAAACAAAAAGCCATGCAGGGTACAACAGATTGGAGTGGGAGTGGGGGAAGGGAGCATGGCCAGATGCAATTTCAGAGTTGTCAAGGATAGGCCTATTACGGGCAATAGCCAGCAAAAACTTGCAGGATCTTATTGCCGGTCACTCTGCAACTCACAATCAACATATGTAAACAGATTATTAGACATTCAAAACAAAACTTAGGGCTTTTTCACGTTTGCTCAATGTCCACAGTCTTGCTTACCTAACTCAGAGTCATAGTCCCATTTTCATCCAGAAATATAAAATTACTTTATACTTTAGAATCTAGAAATTAACCAAAACCCAGAAATAAACTGAAATTTAGCCCAAACCTCAAGTATTTTCATAAGCTACTAATATCATATGTACCCCTTGGATATCTTTAACTACTTGAAACTTTCTATACCACTTATGCCTTATGTCCATCTCTTTTTAAAAGTGCAGCAGATTAAAAATATTTGATTTACATCTCTTTTTCCTACGGCCACCCCAAAGACTTGCTTCCCACTGGAAGACAAAAGCAACCATATTTGGTCATTTTGGTTTCTGTCCTCTCTTTTTTTCTTTTCTGAGTTTATAATTGTCAGGAACAGCTGTGTGCATTGCCAATGCCTTCCCCAAAACTAACAGGGCTCTAGCATACAAAACATCTATTCTGCTTCTAAATTTGTTTTTAATTATATTACAAGATGGAAAAAGAAATGCCTTAGCTGTTAACACTGGCTCGGTGGGGCCAACAGTAGACATAGAGCAGACACAAGGAAATACTTCAAAAAATTTTTTTAAGTTTGCCATGATTTAATAGCAGATATTCCTGGCTTTGAGTGAACTCTGCAATATCCCAGTGCGACAGGATAAATGATCGTCTACCACTATTAATTTTAGGTCATAATGTCTGAAATGCCGCTTCAAAAATAAATGCAGTATTTTCACTTTATTTGGTCAGGTAAATACTAAACTATTTTGTCATAATAACTTTACAACACTGTGTTTCACCTTGTCTTGCCTTGACTGCTGAAGGTAATAGGGACCGTTTTATTATGTCCATAAATTGAGTCAATTGACTTATCCTTATATCCTGTTTCCTGAACTTAACGAGAGATTCTGCATCATTAGGAAAACACACCATCCTGCAGCAGGATCAAAAGCAAAGGAAGCCTGATAATAAGTCATTTTGATTTCAGGGAATGTTCACCAGGCAAACTTTCAATATTCTGGCAGAAGTAAAACAAATAACTGGCTTTGCGAAGCATGGTGTGCTCAGAGCTGTACTTATACTGGAAACATCCCAGAAGGGTCCACATATAGGAAAAAAAAAATAGTGGATACGGAGTGGCACCTGTCATGAATCTGTAGATTTAGGTGGTTTAACATATCTATCAAACAGCACAAATCAAAATACTAAATATTTTTACAAGGAAACTTTTAAAAAGATTTTTACAGTCATCATTCTTAACATTCAGACTAACAATCACAATCATATTCTTGGATTAGATCGTACTGTGAGAAATAAATGGTGAAGCCGAGGTATTCCTTGTGGCTTGTGAATTCTGAAAGCTGTGAATTCAGAATTCTGAATTCTGAAATAACAAACAAATAACAATTTGTTATTGTTGTTGTTGCTTTACAGGGCCTGGGACATAGCTCAGTAAACAGTTGTGTTGTGGCGCTGCATTAACCAAGACAATGGCCAAGGTGATAATGTCCTCCACACTGCATTCAAAGGAGGATCAGGACCCAACCCCCAAATACTGATGGTAGAGACGATGAGCGATAATGATTTTAAATAATTTCTATCATAGACTGAACCTCTGCACTGTACTGAGCACTCCTCATAGATTACTTCCTTTGATCTTCACAACATTTCTATGAGTTAGGTACTATTATTACCATCATCATACAGGTGAGTAAATGTAATGTGCTGAAGTTCACACAGCTGTCAGGTGGCATCTGCTTCCAAAGCCTGAGCTTTTGGAATTCAGGGTCCAAATCTTAGAGGCTAACATGGAGGGGAGGCTCCCCTGCCAGCAGAAACAGCCACAGGAGCCTGGTAAGAGATAAGCAAAGACCCTACAAGTACCAAAGAAGGGCCCAAGACAATGGGCAAGGTTGAGCTGAGCAGGCAAATTTCTTGTGTAAGTGAACTTAGCTTGTTAGAGACCACACCCCCACCGGATATATTTTGGACCTACTACTGCTCTGGACCCCTTCCACCTGCTAAGACCACAAGAGAACTGTTCTGCAAGAACCTAAGGACTTCCTCCTCATTACCTTACAGAATGCCCAGATTCTCCCTGGGATCTCTAGATCAAAGAATTTGAAGATCTCCAGCTTCATAATAACAAACACCACCAGAGTAACTACTCCCTGAAATATTGCCCCAAATGCTTATGTGCTGAGGACCCAATTCAAGCCCACTGAGAGTGGGTAAACTGCAAGCAGTCCCACTAGACAGCAAGCCCAGGAGCAACAATATAGAAACCACTGCAGGCTACAGTTACATAAGCCAAGTAAGTTAGAGAACTGAGTGATTACTACTGAATTTCATTCATATTGTAGACCATTGAGATACACAAGTATTCCCATTCTCCACTATCAGGAAGTATAAGTAAGATTCATCTAGCATTCTGTTGGAATCATCCAAAGGAAAAAAAAAGAATTATAAACCTGGATATGCCTGTAAGGAGTCCAAATATAAATTATTGTTAGCTAATGTCCAAGGATGACAGTGGCATGTCCTAGCCTCTGCCAACTTTCCAGCTTCATCTTATTCCACTCCTCCTCCCTCACTGCTCTTCAGCCACATAACTACCTTCTAATCCCACTTCAGGGCTGCACATGCATTGTTTTTCTGTCTGGAATGGTACTCTTCACTCACACTCATTACCTGGATAACTCTTGGTATCTTTTGAGATGGAAGTAACAGAAACTCAAACTCAACTGGCTCACATAAATAAGAAACACATCAAAAAATCCAAAGCTAGGGGTGCTCCGCAGTTGATTTTTCAGCTTAAGAAAGCTAAGATGAACCAAGAATCTTTCTATCTTCTTGCTCTGCCTTTGGTGAGTGGGATTTGTCCTCAAGTGAGTTCCACTCAAGGTCACCAGACATGACAACTTTCAGAGGCGAAAGAGTCACCCCTTCCTTGTAAAGAGTAAGGAAACCATTCCCAAAAGTCTTCTAGCAGACTTCTCTTTGGTCTCAATAGCCAAAATTGTAACACATGTGCTAACTAATCACATGCTCTAACTTAACACATACCTAAGCCAATCAATGGCAAAGCCACTAAGACTATCACTATTAACTCAGATCAATCAAGATCTATATTCTGGGGCCAACTTCCCTAAGAACATGGCTAGATAGAGGAAGTTGGATACATAAAAATTAACATGGAGGATGGTAGTCATCAAAGGAAAAAAGAGGAAAGGGAAATTGGGTATTTGGGAAACAATCTATAGGGTGTGTTATAAACAACCCTTAGAGTTTGTTACAGATGTCGTTTTCTCAAGGAAAGACTTCTCTGAAACCTACCCCACACCCAGACTCTGACCTCCCCACTACAAGCTATCAAAGAACACTCTACTGGGGCACCTGGGTGGCATAGCCTTAGGTTAAACATCTGACTCTTGGTTCGGCTCAGGTTGTGATCTCAGTGTTGTGGCATCACACTCAGTGAGAAGTGGCTTGAGATTCTGTCTCCCTCTTCTTCTGTCCCTCCCACTCATGCCCACTCTCCCTCTTTCTCTATCTGTCTAAAATAAATAATCTTTTTTTTTTAAAAAGCACTCGACTTTTTCATCAGAGTTTATTACATTATAATTAAATAATCATGTGCATGAATATATACTTAATGTCTTTCTATCCCACTATACTCTCTTGTTTATTGCTCTAGCCACAGCAGCTAGCATGATACCTAGCAGAGTTCTTTGGCCAAAATGGGGTCTCCTTCCACCACTGGAACTGTACTGCTGTCAAGACCCCTCTTCATCCCTTTCCTTCAAGACATACAATTTTCACTAGGTCTGCTCCATGGACTCTAAGATGATGACAGCAGCCAGCAGCCTAGGAGTCTGTCTGCCTCCATGCCTCACTGCCAGCAGCACTGTTGGCCAGTGACATGCCCTGCTCCATCACCCTTATCCATAAAGGCAGCTTGTGTTAGCCCCTGCCAAGAGCGCAGATGGCCAGGCTGTGTCCAGCTTAATCTCCTAAGGAGGCATATTTCCTCTTGCAGCTCACAACCTCCAAGAACAAGTAGCCTATGAGACAGAAATTTGGCACTGGCTAGTCAAAATTTCTCCAAACCAGTCTCTCCGGTGGCATCAGAGTAAGATGCATAACTGTGTTTTATTCCTTCCCTTTGAGAGAACAACTGAGCTAGAAACACTGAGTTCTTTGGAGTTAAACACACTTTGGAAAATTATTTAATCTTTCTGCATCTCCTTTTGCTCATCTTTAAAATGGAGAAAATCATCATTCTCCCATGATGATGCTGTAAGGTACCATGCAATAATGACTATAATATGTAACAGATGATAGATTTCATCGGTCTTGTTGCATTGACATCTACCAGAGGGGAGGTGGGTGGGGGGTGAAATAGGTGATGGGGACTAAGGAGTGTGTTTGTTGTAATGAGCACTGGGTGATATAGGGAAGTGTTGAATCACTATATTCTACACCTAAAACTAAGGTAACACTGTATGTTAACTATACTAATTAAAATTTAAAAAATAAAAATAAATAAAAAATAAACTGTATGAGGCCACCATCCAATGGAAAGTGGTGAGGGGTGGTGTGATGGGCCTCAGAACTACACATTGTTCACTAGAGATAAGACAACAACTTTGATTCTGCCAGGACTTGTTGGCCAGGCCTGGACAGTACTTCCCTAAGGAGCTAATGAAGGTTTCTGTGTTTAGAATGATTTGAGAAACTTCATCATTAGAAATTAAGATAAGTAATTTTAGAAATTAAAATTAAGACTCAAGAGTCCAAAATTCCAGTTACAATACTCTAAAGGAACAGTGGGAATCATGACCATGAGAACTTCCAGCCACTTTTTTCTGGAATCTTACAGCTTCTTCTTGTTATCTCTTACCTCTCCCTTTAAGGAGACTGGATGTTAATCTTCAAAGTCAGCTGGGAGTCAGTTGGTCGAGAACACTGTATCTATCTTCTGGAGAAAAGAATAGCAGGGCGAAAGGTGGCTGGTGGCTGCTTTTTCAAGTAGAAGGAAGCAACCTGCATCCCAGGACCTGCACCAAGGAGGGGGGGAAAAAGACATCTCAAGACCACTGGGCCAGAGGACTGTCTATCCCCTCCAAGGGCTTTCAAGACCATTGCTCCCCAATGGCAACATGCCTTTCCAAGCAATGTCTTTTCTTGCCCTCAATAGATGTGGTGAGGCCATACTAACTCAGGTCAATCTTAAGCTGTGCTGGATGAAGAATGGACATTCCTTTTGCAAATGGACTGCTCCTTTCTGCCCATGGCTCCTTCACCCCCACGCCCTGCAGAGGGGCAGTCAACACTGTAAGAGATCACACTCCAATGAATGCAGTGGCAGTGATTCCGACCTGAAGAGTTCAAGAAAAGACATGGTTGGAAGATGTGTTGTTCTACATTTATGCCATAAATTTAAGAATGAAAAATTTAAAACTACAAGAAAATGATTGTTTGCATTTCCCCACATACTCTGAGTAAGACTTGCATTTGTGGTCATCAAGGAAATACGGTATAGTCTCAGTACAGTCTGAGAGGCATTGGAAGCCAGTATTCAAGCATGGCAAAGTGGATGATGCCATAACATGACTAATGATATATCCAGCATTAAAATAAATGGTATTAAGGTACCGCAGCAGCAAGAAGATGTACACTGTTTCAATGCAAAAAGTTCTGAAGAGTTATATCATTGTAATAATAGTATTGCTACTTCTTTATTGCACGGGAGAGAAGAAATCAGCCAGGAACAATGCGATTAATGAGAACATGAAGAGATGTCTGGACACGTGCACTGACTAGACAATACACAAATATGTAAATCCCTCTACTACACCCATTATGTAAATCTTCATCAACAAATCACTTCACTTCGCATAGACCCGTGGATTTTTTAACACATTTTTAATCGAATCACATAAATAGATGGAGTCCCACAAAAACATATTTGCCCAAGTCTCTACACACTTTCAAGAAAGTCAGATGCCCTGTCTCTTGAGGTCAATTCTCCCCTCTACCATAGAAATAAAATTTTAGCTGAACACATGATCACATAATATTTTCCAGCCTCCTTTGTTATGAAGTATGGCCATTTGACACTTGGGGGTTATGCCTCTGAAAAAGAAATGGGCAGGCCCTTCTTTGACCCTTTTCCTTCCCCCTGCTGGCTGGGATCTGATGAGAACTGAAGCATTCATACCACCAGAAATAGAACCCTGGAATTAGGATGGTGGAGTCCCACAACCAGCACAATCCTCTACACGGTCCTGTGAGACAGAATGAAAATCCCGGTTTATTTAAGCCCCTGTATTTTGAGGTCTCCTTGCAATACCAATTTACTTTGGGGGAGCCAGGGCATGGAGCCTGCAGGAGAATAAATCCAGGATTCAGTTGTACACTTCAGTTCGAAATTCCTAGGAAATATCAAAATGGTGATATCACATGAAGAGTTGGATCCATGTCTTCATGAAAGACATAAATTCAAGCCTTGGCAGCATATAGATTTTAATCAACCTTATTGAGGTACAACTTACAATAAATTGCACCTATTTCATGTACTCAATTTCATGAGTTTTGACTGCTATATTCCCTTAAGAAACCGCTGCACAGTGAAGGTACAGAACATTTCCATCACCCTGAAAGGTTTCCCTGTGCTCTTTTGCAGTCCATCCCTCCCTCTGCCCTGGGCCTCCGGCAATACTGATTGGCTTTTTTTAATTTAAATTCGATTAATTAACATATAATGTATTGTTTGTTTCAGGAGTACAGATCTGTGATTCATCAGTCTTATATAACACCCAGCGCTCCTTACAACACATAACCTCCCCAATGTCCATCACCCAGTTACCCAATCCCCCCAACCCCCCTCCCCTCCAACAACCTTCAGTTTGTTTCCTAAGATTAAGAGTCTCTTATGGTTTGTCTCCCTCTCTGATTTCATCTTGTTTCATTTTTTCCTCTCTACCCCCATGATGCTGATTGGCTTTTTGTCCTTATAGATTAGGTTGCATTTTCTAGAATTTTAAATAAAGGTAATCATCTAGTACATATGCTCTATGTCAGTCTTCTTTCACTTAGCATAATGCATTTGAGATTCATCCACAGTTATGTGTAGCAGTTTTTTTGTTCTTTTTTGTTGCTGAGTAGTATTCCATTGTATAGATAACACATTTTCTTTATCCATTTACCCACTGATGGACTTTTGAGTTGTTTCCAGTTTGGGGCTATTGTGAATGAAGCTGCTGTGAACATTGATGTACAAGTCTTTATGTGGACTTGTGCTTCCCATATAGATGGATTTTTAATCTTTAGAATCTTTTGAATGATTCTTCTCAAGAATTTGAGAAAGTAAGAGAGCCCAGGACCAAGCTCTGAGTTATTCTGTGTAGAGTCTGGACAGAAGAGGAGAAGCTCCCAAGACAGAGTTGGAAAGAAAGGAGAGAGAGAAGTAGAAGAAAACCAGTTAAATGTGGTGTTGTTGAAGCCAAGAGAAAAAGTATTTCAAAATAGCAGTGATTGACAGTTTTGACAAATGCTACTGTGAGGTAGGATGAGATGTGCACTAAAAAGTGTCAATTAAATTTGATAACATGAAAGTAATTGACAACCTTAGTAAGATGAATTTTGGTGGGGAGGTAAAGGTGAAAACCAAATTGGATGCAAAAAATGAGGAAGTGAAGTAATTATCTATGTACAAGTCTTCTTGGAATCTTCAGTATGAAAAGCAATTGATGAGAAGGTGAACCTAAGGGAGAACTATTTTCAGTAGTAGATACAAAAGCACATTTGAGGGGGTCCTGGGTGGGTCAGTCAGTTGACGGTCTGACTCTTGATTTTGGCTTGGGTCATGATCTTGGGGTTGTGGGACCAAGCCCCGCATTGGGCTCCGCACTGGGCAAGGAGCCTGCTTAGGATTCTCTCTCTCCCTCTGCCTCTCCCCCATGAGCTTGTAGCTTTCTTTCTCTCTCTCTCTCCCCCTCCCCAAAAACAAGAAGATGCATGTTTGAATAATGATGGGAAAGATTCCATTTGGGAATGGATGCAGGGAAGATAAATGAATGAATGACTGGGTTTGTCCAATACAAGAATTTCACTATGGAATGAGTTGGGCAAGGAGACTGAGGGTATTTTCAAGAAAGAGGTTGAAATGGCCATGTAATTTATGCAAGTTGGGAAGAAAGTAAAGATAGGAGAGATGGAGAGGTTGGTGGACAAGAAATCTCAGTGAAGTGCTGCTGTTGTAGAAGCAGGAAGGAGAGGAAGTAGGGGTTGAAGGGTAGCATGTTTGAATAAGTGACTTCAAAGCAGTGCTGTCTCTGGCAATGACAAGTCTACAGCCTGACTATAGAAGTGGGTGACTGCGTTCCAGCGGAAGAGAAAGTCGTTATTGATGCAGACGTCAGGGAACTGAGAGGCAGGGTGCTCACTGTGTGGGTTGTTCACATAGACAATGGATTTGCCAAAGGCGAAGGCAAGAGTTGGGCTACGGAAGAACGCCGGTGCCAGACAGGCTCTTCTCTGGCAAAAGGTCAGACTCCCTCATTGGGATGAACTGGGCTTGAGAGAGGAGAATTCCAGCAGGGGGGGAGGGGGAGCATAAACACATGAATACAGGCTGTAGGATGACTGCAGCAGGTTTTGGGCTTCCTCCTCAAATCCAAAAGATATGACCATCCATGAGTGTGAGGGCACAGGGCAGGAATATGGCTTTTGTGGAATTAGTCAGAAAACCATTCTTGTGGCATTTATGTCTTAATGAAAGAATACTAGAGAAAATCTATGTTTCTGCTATCTCCAGCAGAAGTTGTTCATGTAGCCAAAGTACCAGTCCTAAGAGATACAGTCACCATTATTTTATATTTATTACTGTACTTAATCTTTTAAGGAAACAGGATTAGCTTTCAGATTAAACACCATGTAAATGTTGCACTGTACTCTAATTAAAATGAATAAGCTAATTAAACCAGAAAAAAAGTTCACATAAACCCTTGGGAGTGTAGCATTAAAGAATATACCCTTTGTTAATGCTTTGTGATGTGAATAAAGATTATAACACATTAGAGATAAATATTAGTTGCATTTTGTTATATTTAAGGTTCCTGGATCATATATCATACTATTAATGGCTAGCTTATATTAATTATGTCTGCAGACCAAAGCAATATTTGACAATATATGATATATAGAATATTATAACATGACTCAATTCTGAATAGCATTGTTAGCATAGATTTCAACTCTCATTTTCAAGTCAGATTTCTGGGAATTCTTGCATTTAGTTAATGCCAGTAAAAATGAGCCTTTAAAGGAAAAAACAACAACAACTTTGTAGAAGTAAAGGCAGAAATGCATTCATTTCATCCTGCTTGTTACACTAGGATCCTAAGTATGTGTAAGGGTTCCACTGGAGCTATTACTACCAAGTAAGGGAAAGTGCCTGGTAGCTTTCAATGAGTGTTCAGTCCACAGCTCATTGCCACTGAAGTCAGGCCACGGTCTGCTGTGTAAATGGGCACTGTGGGGCTCTTTAATGCAGATTATGGGTACAATAGGCCATTGCTGCTCTTCTCTGCATAAACACATTCTTGGGGGAATTTAAATATGTATACTATTGCTCAAACTCAGTATAATTTCTGTTCTTATCAGTTAAGTCACATCGCTTTAATAAGAACTTTCTCAATTTGCAAATGAGTAACTTCTCCACTAAGTTATGGATATTACAGTCCATCAAGACTAAGTGTCCAAACCCTTTCACAGTTTGTCCTTAATGTGGATTAAGGCACTTAGTATCCCCTCATTTAGTGTGGATTCTTGACAATTCCTGCAACAGTCTCCTTGAATTCAATTTATTCTGAGATCATAGCTGGAAAGATGGATGGATGGATGGATGGATAGATAACTGATGAAAGATGGATAGATAATGGATAGACAGAGAGAGAAATAGACAGCTAGACAGATTTGGGTAGAGGTGGTCGTTGATATCAACAACTATGTCTCAGAGTCCTTTTTTCTCCATAGAACCATTCATTCACAGACAGCTGACAGTGTCCTGGAGAATTCTCCACCAAGGAGCCAGCTGTGTGAATCAGACAGAAGCCACACATGAAGAACTGGTGGGGTATCTATCCAAATGCCTCCTGGTCACCCCCAGTAGCTTCAATAACACATAACCTACATCGTTACCGTTGCCCACCTCAACAACAACCACTCTTCACATGAGGGTCCCAATAGTCTTGTGCAGAGTATTCATCCCAGCCAATGTATCATTCACAGTTAAACACACGTTTAATCTATTTACCTAATTAACCTGTGTCATTTCAAACTTGCATGGGAGAGAAACGTTTGAAAAACCCCTCCCCCCCCACTCCACAATTTTACTGAACTGCCTCACAACCCGAATTGCGCTCTGCATCCTACAAATCACTGAAAAACTTGTAGGCTTTCATTGGCCCCACCAAAAACAGAGCTGAGCTAAGTTTGTTTTTGCTGCTTGCAGATTTGACTACATATTATTTTTATTGTTAGCATTATTATATTGCAGTTTTATAGCCTCTTTTTTTCTGAGTAGAAAGAATTTCATCCTCCCCCTTCAGGATCACTTTTCATTTTCCAGAGAATGGAAGAGAAATAGAAGACAAGGAGAAGAAAAACAGCGACAGTAAAAAGAATCAAAAGGAAAATGGAGAGGACATAATATTTGGAACAAGTCCTCTCTACCAAGTATCGATGGATTCCCACACCATGAGAAATGCATTTAAATCCAATTCTTATTTAGGCACTAATACCTAATTATTTAACCTTAATTTAGTTCTTTTATTCAAAGCAGTTTTATATTATAACTATACATATGTATATATATATACATATATATGTTATAACATGTTATAACATAATGATGTTATATTTATATTATAACAGTGTTATATAAATTATAATTATAATAGCTAACATGTATTGAATGCTTACTGTGTGCAAGGCGTTGCTCTAAGTGTTTCATGTATGATCAATCTTTATAACAACCCTTTGGGGTAGATATCATTTTATTATCCTCATTTTGTAGCTGAGGACACTGAGTTACTTACCCTTGGTCAAGTGCCACTAAGAGAGAGTGGAGCTGAGATTTCTCTTTTGTTATCACTGTAGCCCTAAGGTAGATAGGAGTATCCCCTCCTCCTTACAAGGGAGGCTCTGAGGCCAGGTGATGAGCCCAAGGCTACAAATAATAGCAGATCTGGGAATAGAAGAACCACAACTGGAACCGGGTCTCTTCACCCAAAATGCGGTGATTTTACTCCAAGAGAGTGCAGTATCTTAGAGCAGAATATACTTTGATGTGCTCGTGTCTAACCCTTTAAAAACGTGTTGTGCCTGTATCAATGGTGAGAACCCAGAGCAGTAGCACAGGGCTGGGCACATGGTAGGAACAGAACTGTCAGTTTCCCAGAATGTCCTCTTTACCATCATCTTGTTTTACAGAACAGAAGCTAGAAATGGCTTCTGTTTCTCTGAGGTGATTGAGGTATTGCGAAAGACCACCAAGGAACTTCAGGGCACCAGCCCCATGGGAACAGCCATGACAGAACTTCCCCACTGTCACTCCAGCTCTGCCAGAGAAGGCTGAATCTAGAGGGAACTGTAGGGATGGTGGAGCCAGGGGGAGGCTGATAATCTCACCACCCCAGCCAGGACCACCTGCCTTCACCAAGAAATCCCTGTTCTTCTGAAAGTCAGGCCAAGTAGGGGTCAAGAAGGACCCTCTGCACCCCTAAAGCTCTAATGAGCTATGAGACCACAAACATGTCATTTCATCTGAGGTCCAGAAACATCATTAGTAAAAATAAAATAACGTAAAATAAATATAAAAGCATATTTTCCAATAAATTCATCTGACCATTTCTCATTATCTTAGATTTGTGATTCCAAAAATGATACCCTGAATTACAAGTGGAAAAACTGAACTAAAGACTAAAAAATTTACTTAGGGTCACACAAAATCCCAGGACCAAATATGCTACATTTCCAGATATTTTCTAGACGCAATCATGAAAGTTTGTATTAATTAGCTACTTGCTACTTATCAGATATTTTTAAAAAGTAATTTGCATAATGAAATTTGTTCCAACTTAGCTATAAGTTGCTTTTCTAACAAATGTTGTGCACTGAAATACTATACCATCCTGGACTTTTTACCAACCATGCTAATGGTTCTTTAGGTAAGGTTAATGACATAATTAATATTATATCATAAATCCATCTGCATAAAGATTGTTTCCTTTTACTGTTCTAATTCCAAAACAATTAATGTCCTAACCTTCTTATAAAGTAGCTCAAATTTGGAATGATTTGAACTAATGCAGTTATTGTAATCAATGTAAGTATTGGGATGCCATAATAATAAGACAAAATGTTTCAAAAATGCCAGTAATTATTCAAAATTTGGAGTCATATTTATTCTCATCCTCTCTCTGTCTCTATCTCTAAGAGTGAGACAGAGATAGAGACAAAGAAAGGATGAGAATAAATATGTCAGAATTTTCATAAAGAGAGTGCCTTTGTAGTATGAGACATTTACAAAATCCATGCTGATTTATGAGTCAGACATTTTTGTTTCTGGCAGAAATGTGTTCAACATCCTGCATTTGGTCACATTGGATTGCTTACCATTAATAGACTTCGTCTGGTTCCTTTATTTCTGGGTCCTTCGTAAAGAAAGAAGGCTTTACCTGCATTAAGAAGGAAAGGGAATTAATTCCATAGATTGAAAATTCTGCATATATGGCACACAAAGCTTTTCATAAATAAGACTTCTCATTCTGAAAGATAAATACATATTTTTTCCTAATAGTTTATTATGTAGAAGCACCTTACAGGAGTTTAAAGAGGAGAAAGGAATAGTTTGCTGAAATGACAGCAATATGAAATGGACATTTGTTGGCATGTATATACACTTGATTTCTATTCAGCTATTCTGAAATAAAAGTCTAGAACCCTATTTACACAAAATGTTAATCCAACAATAAGACCCTATTAATGATGATACTCACACCTAATATTCTTATTCATTACACTCAATATTCCGTGAAGGTGAAAGGTTTGATTATACCTATGTTCCATACTAGTACTCAACACATTATGGCCCCCCAAATCTGGCATGATGCCTATTTTTACAAATAAAGTTTTATTGGAACACAGTCAAGTCCATTCAATTACATATTACCTCTGGCTGTTTTCATGGTACAGTGGCAGGGTTGATCAGTTTTAACATTGATAGTGTAACCCACAAAATTGAATATTTACTACCTGGTCCTTTCCAGAAAAAATATGCTGACCCCTTCTCTACACAACAAATATTTTCTATGTTTCTTCTGCCAATAACATTCAAGTAATAAATAAGCCAAATGTGTTTTTCCACTTCTGCTCTCCTCTGCACCCATTCATTCAACATTTACTGAAGGCCTACTATGAGCCACACATAGTGACCTCTTTATATGAGATCTCTAATGCACATGCACTAAAACTGAATGAGAGTTCTCTTAGCCATGATATTTAAAGAAGAAATGCTCTCATTTCAAAGTGAATTTTCAATGCTTTTTAGCCATTAATATTTGCTTCCTGATCGTCTCTTGCCTGAATTTAAAATTTGGAACTAAGTAACTAGACGAAGATCGCATCTCTTTTCTGGGTTTGGTAGCCCACGTCCCACAGAAGAGGCATGTGCCTCTGTCTGGACAGTGCACCCCAGCCTCCACTGGACCCTCTCCCACCCAACCCTGAGAAAACTCTCACTGAGCACAGATTGAAAAGTCCTGCTCTAGTCCATTCCTCTAAGTCTATGAATCAAATACTCTACAAAACAATAGGGATCTATCCTTACTTTTAAAGATCTTTAGAACCCAAAACTCCATAGTCTTCCAAAGTAGCTCATGTCAATGTCCACCAATTTCTCCAATGACAAAACCCCTTCCCTTGTCTTTTTCCTTTAAACTCGCTCACTTCTAGCTCCTTCAGGGAGCTGGCAAATAACTTCCAGTATTTTCAACTCAGAATAACTTACACTTCTGTGGTTAGCACATGTAGAAACACTTCCATAATGGGCAAACATGTTATGAGAATTCTTCTCACACTGGGGAATTCTACTCATTCCCACAAATTGTCCCACGTTAAAATTCCTTGGTAAAGTACATTAAATGTCATTTTAAAGATAGTTAAGTTGCAGTGGTCTAAAAACAAGTTGTTCCATAAAGATGGGTGACGGTTGGTTTCTTGTTGTTCCCCTCTCTTCCGTTTGCCAGTCCCGAGGAAACACAAATACTCCTAGAGATACAAGAAATCAAGGGAACAGAGCATGGCTCTTTGAAGCTGCTAGATGACACGGAAAAAAAATAAATAAATAGATCAATGTAAACTCATCATTGCTTCCAGGAAATAAACACAACTTCCACGTTGCTAGTCTTTATAGATAAAACAGAACATGTTTTGCTATTTCA
Source organism: Ursus maritimus (assembly GCF_017311325.1). Taxonomy (NCBI): domain Eukaryota; kingdom Metazoa; phylum Chordata; class Mammalia; order Carnivora; family Ursidae; genus Ursus; species Ursus maritimus. The sequence continues at coordinate 54,308,553 of NW_024423343.1, read as the reverse complement.
TTATTTCACTTCCACTTAAATTTCAGCAATAAGATGAGAGACTCCAATGTGTCACCCATGTTTAGAGAGCCAACTTGCTAATTAGAGAAACAAAAGGATAATTTATTATAACACAGTTAGACCCAGATACTATTCCTTCTGCTATAGTCATCAAAGAACTAAACTGGGCTAAGCTCTGGCCCAGACGTGAAATGATTTTGAGTGAACGACCATGGCTCTTTACAACCCACCAGAATCATGGAAATGTTCTGAATTCAATCTGAAGTTCTTGGAAAATAGAATACTCTTAAAATAGCACAACTGAACAAAGTAAGCCCAGGAGCAACAGAACTGGAACCTGCTCAGTAAATGCTGCTAGGCTCTGAAAGAATGGCACCAAGCCCCTGAGCCTCACAGAATGTTTTCTACTCCAAATGGCAAGCTCTTTTAAAGCTATACATCTCCTTCAATCCATTCATCCATCAGCAATAAAACTGCTTTGATGGGATTGATTTAATACTTGAGAGAGTCCTGAGTTTGATAAATGCATGACAGCTGCTTATTTTGGCCTCTTTTGCATAGCCGTAGCTAGCTCGAGATAGAAATTCCATTTCTTCCCTTTGTTTCGTTTATCGGAACATATTCAGGGTAACTGTTACAGGGAGCAGAAAGGAAACAGGTCCTGGAGTCCTTTTAGCACATTGGTTGGGTACCGTGCTGGAAATGGGCGGCGGGACGGCTTAGAGCATAATTGCTTTGTAGAATGATGAATTACATATGGAAGCCACCATCCACAGATAGACCCTCTGTTGGGTCTCTTCAACTCCCTTCAAGTCAGGAGAGGCTTGCTACCTTGTTTCTTCCAGCTACCATGCCTGCCACTCTGGGATGACCCTCCCTGGCTACAGCAACATTTGTGAGGTTCCTCAAGATGGCATAGGCCTCTCCACCACCCTTACTTGACTGCTCTTCCCCAACTGCTTCCTTAAAATTTCCTCCAATCACAAACACCCAGATTGTTATTTTCCTTGTGTTTCTTTGTAGCAAGTCCAGAACTATCCCTTAGTGGCTTTATGTCATCAATTAGGGATTAAAAGTATCTTTTAGATTAAGTGGCAGAAAGGCATTGCTGAATACACCCCACTCCAGGTAGGGAGGTAGAGGGCTCATTGCTGACCCCATATGCAGTGTGGTGTAGTGGAGAAGCTACAGTACAGTTTGCCCTGTTCGCTTTCCTTGCCTAAGAGTACACAGTCATGTTTGGATGATACTCTAACAGATGGCTATATATTCACCTTTATACATTTATATTTATTATACATTTTTATTTGGTTCTACACATTTTAGGAAAATATTTCAGAAACAAATAGTACTACACCAGATCAAGGTGATGTAAAACATGATATGCTTCTTCTCCCAGGCAAATGCTTCAGATTCTTGAGAAAGATAGTGTAACTCTTAAATTTTCATTCCAAACTCGAGGGCAGTTTCAGAGGTCACTTTTCCCGCATCAGAGCTCTTACTCTGCCTGAGTTATTCAGTTAGAAGCCCCTGAAAGACAGCTCTCCATCACAGCTCTGGCCGACCCAGGGGAGGGGGGTTCATCGCATTGATGACACAGGCTCATTAAGACAAGGGAGGGCTGGGCCAGGGGAAATGGCTGGATGGAAGCAGACAGACTGGGAACTAGACTAAGCTGGGAGGACCATGCAACAGAGGAGGGGGTGCAGCGGTCTCAGCCTTTATGAAGAGGGCGCTGGAGTGGGTATGAGAGTACCTGGTCAGATCTGCAGAGCAGGGAGCCTCTAGGGAAGCAGAAGGCAATCAAATGTTAGGGGTCCAAGGGCTGCTGTGGCAGCTGTAGGAGATCTCTCTGTACAGTCCGGCACAAGCAGCCAGCACCCCGGAGAGGGGGTATTGCACAGGGGTCAGGCAAGCCAACTTGGGTTTAGGGAACAGCAACTAGGTAGCCCAAGATGCTGGTCCCTGGACTGGCTGAGATAGCAGAGACAGATAACCCTGTGGCTAGGGGAGGGCCCGGGTAATGGATCAGATGCGGTTCTGGAAGGAAAGAGATGCACACAAAAAAGGGAAAGGGAGAATTTCATGAAGGGACTCTTTTCAACAGAGGGGGTGGGGTTAAAGAAAACCAACAGGGGACCCACTGTGCTCCCAAGTGCAGGTGAGGGGAGGAGTTACCACCAGAGGCCTGCCTGGTGGGTTAAGGGGAGGGAGCCGGTGGGAACTGTCTCTTAGGGGTTTTGACCTACAGAGTTGTCGGCGTGGCAGCAGGAGAGGCCCACCAAACAGACATTGCACTGCCTTGAGGAGCATGGCCATTGCCAACACAGGTCAGGCAGGGAGGGAGCCCAGGCATGGACAGACACATTCTCTTGTCTTCTCTTCCCTGGTCAGATGCAACAGAGGGAATGGGAGGAGGGCGACCAATGCGGGAGACACAAGACAGCCCCTCCGAGTGCAGGGCAGGGGGCACAAGGGTGCAGAGTGAATTTGCTGGGGCAAACTAAGAATATAGAGCACAGCGAGGACACTGGGAAGGATACGCAAGCCCAGAAGTCACACTTAGCAGCCCTAAATGTGAGTCGGCGGGGGTAGACCTGCTTCTAAACCCACAGAGAGATGAAGACGTGGGAGGGGGTATCCTAATGATTTAGTTTCTACTCTTTTTTCCCCCAGCTTGACCCAGGTCTGAACCCACACCTGGGAGTCATCGCTGCACATAGAGTGGGAGCAGAGGAGATAGAGGCTGGGAAAGCAAGGTAGGGATGACCTGCCAATACAGCTCTCCGTACCCCACAAATCTCAAAAGCGTGTCCACTCTGATACTGGTACTTGATTCTCAAGGCTCCTTATTTAGTGGATCAGGTGAGCATCCATGGTCTAAGAGCCATTCAGAAACCTAAGGAAATTTAGACAGCCCAATAAGCTGCCCCCCCAGCTCCCCCACCTGCAAGCATATTGATCACATGAATCACGAAGAAGTTTGATTAGAGGAAAACCCACTACCATTAGAAGAAATTTCTGTTCAAAGGAGCCCAGGAATGGCTCCCTCATCAGCACAGACCACACCTCCACACCTCCTTCCCTCTGGACTGGAGCTGCTGGGGGAGTTGGGGAGGCGGACAAGGCATGGTGCCGCTGCCTGCACTATGTTTCCTCCTGCTGCCCTTCCCCACTCACTGCTGATGCTGGAGAAAATAACATGATATAAACAGCCACAGCCAGTGCTGGGCAAAGCCAAAGCCACTGCTACTTCCCTGGTCTCTCTCTTTTAAAGCTACTCACCCAGCTGGCTCCGTTACAGCTCCCCCAGTTGCAGTGGTTGTTTGCTTGCTTGTTTAATGAGGCTCATTAGCTTCTAGGCTGTAGCAGGTCAGACCACAGTAAAGCACTCAAGCCAGTGCTCCCCTAGCACAACCAGCAGGGTCCCAGCAGGAGCCCCAGCACCCCAGCTCTCCCCTGCCTTCCTCCTCCGCCAGGCACAGGCACATTCTGAGAGCTACAGAGTGCCTCTCTCTTCTCTCTTGTTTGATATCACAGACCTGGTGCTAACTATCCATCTCAGCCTTTCCCTCCCCTACTTTTATCCACTAGGTTTTCTTTAGGAAACATAAATTTTACGAATGCTTTGCAAAGGTGAGATGATGTTGAAAGAGAATAAAATGGTGACAGCAATCACATCTGTGTGTATGTTGCCCGTAGTCTCATTCATCTGGTGCTACACAGCTTGGAAGGCTCATAATTAGTTTGACCCAGAGACTCTGGGACCTTCCAGAATCAGTTTCTAGAAGAGCAACACAAATTGTCACCATTGTAATGAAAGCCAGCATTTATTGAGACTAACTAGGTCCCATACATTAAACTGTGTGGTTGTTTATTTATTTATTTATCTTTAATCTCCACAGCAACCTAATGAATTTTGGATTATTCACTTTAGAAATTAGCTTAGAGTGTTTAGATAATATCCCCCAAGATGAACAGCTTGTAAATTGCAAAGACAAGATTTGAAATCGGGTGTCCTGGACAGGTTAATCTTAGCACCTGCAAGACCTCCTGACCCATGCTGAGCCTCTGCTCTAAGGGAGCGCCAACACACCTTATAAGGCAGAGGAAGGGGAATATATTCATTTAAAACAGTAACAATGTCCTGAAACTAATGTTATATTTGTGTCAACTATAACAAACAGATAACAATGCCAAAGCATGGAATCCATAGCATCATGAATGTGAGAATAAAATGTCTCAGTAAACATGGTGTGTGGGTCTGAGCTTTCACCTCATTCATATCTACGTATTCTTAGACCCATTTCTTAGACACATTATGTTCTTGGAATACTACATAATTTACATATTTGCTTTTCAGAGCACGTCTGGAACTATTTAAAGTTCAGAAAAAATATTCTTCTCACAGCTCCCTTAATACATTAATACATTAATTATTATAAATATTATTAATTCACTATCTATGTTTAAGTTGGCAAACTTCTTTTCCTAAAGTGCCATTTCCAGTTTCTGAACTTAAGCGGGTCCAACAGAGCTCATGACTGCTGTCCATATGGGCCCTCCCTGATGTCATGACATTTTTTCCTCGCTTCCCAAAACCCCACTGTGATGCGTTCTCTTCATTTCTAAGATCCACAGACATCAGCAGCAGTCCTTGACCAACTCAACTGAAGGAGGACCTCTCTTCTGAAGACTCTTCCTAAATGTCTACAACTCTATCCCTTTAATGCTCACCTTTCCTACCCTAAAGAACACCTTTCCTACCTTTCCTCTCCAACCCATCCAACCCCCCCCATTATATTCCATTACTGTTCACTGTTTACTCTGATGTTACATACCATTTGCTTATTCCTTTGTACCCATTAGCATTTTATTAGCTTTGCCCCAACTCCAAAGTTGGTTTCCACACTGTCCAGCCACACGACCTATGCCCATGCCCCACCTCATTTAAGGCTCAGCCTTCCAGAGAGTCCACCCAAGGTTCTATATTAAACAGCTATGCTTGGGAAAGGTAGCCTGGCCTGGCAGGTAGTGATGAGAGCAAGGAGGAACAGCCAGGGCCAATATCCATTGCACTGATGACTTTGACCAGAGGAGTCAATAGGAACATCAGCAGGGACCAGCAATTCCCTTGGGAAGCCAGGCAATGGGCAGTCTCCCTTCCCCAGGCCAAGACAAGCTGAGTCCAGAGCTTAGAAACTAAGGGCCATCCAGGCAGAGCCGGTGATATAAATGAGTGAGGGCACCGGAGTGCAACAATCAGGAGTGGACATGCAAACTTTAGCGTTCCTGCCCTGACAGAAGGAGCCAGCCGCTTCTCAGTTTACCCCACATATTACCACATGGGATTGTGGTCAGTGGTGCCGGCTCCTCTGATTTTGCCAGAGAACTCAGAACCCCAGATTTTTATGTGAAATCTCCCAGTTTTTAAACATTGTTGCCCAGGGCGCCTGGGTGACTCTGTCGGTTAAGCCTCCGACTCTTGATTTCAGCTCAGGTCATGATCTCAGTGTCGTGGGACCGAGCCCCAAGTCAGGATCTGTGCTCAGTGGGGAGTCTGCATGGGATTCTCTCTCTTCCTCTCCCTCTGCCCTTCCCCAACCCCCTTAAATAAATAAATAAATCTTTTTAAAAAATTACTGGCAATTTTAACATATTTTTAAACTATGTGTGCCCTTGACCATGGACATGCAGGTGTAACCTAAAGACTGCCAGTTTGCAACCCCTGCCTGATATCCAAAAGTTAAGGCCAGCTCCTTCTTTCTTTCTTTTCATTAGATGGTTTTTTAAAATTGTGATCTCACTGCAGCATCCAAACCCTTCCCCTTGGCTTTTCTTGTGCCTTCTCCTCCTCTGTGTTGGCTCACATCATCCTAATCCTTCAGTCCAAACCCTTGCTCCCTTCGCTCATGCCGTCCTTTTATCAAAATTCCATTTCACAATTATACAACAAGACCCAACCCCCCAAATCAAACACAGCAACTTATGAAAGCCAAAATGAGTAAAACTTCTAAACCTGGCATTAAAAACCATCTAGTAGACTCCTCCGTCTCCTGAGGGCACTTTAGATGTATTAATATTTCAAAGGCTCATACTTGAATTTAATTTATTTTTTATTCCTATTTGATATTGCCTCATACATACACTGTCTTTCCTCTTTAAATTCTTGAAGAGCCACATCAGCTTCTCCAGTTCAACTGCTTCCCAAAGGCCCCCAGCTCCTCCCCCACAAACGTAAATGTGCTAACATTTCAGACCTCTGTCTTTGGAGTTAGCTGACAGTGGTGCCGGAAGCCCCCTTGGGCCTCCTGGGGGCTGTGACCTGTTTGAGGACCCATGGCCAGGACTGGGAGCTCTCTGAGGGAACTCTGCAAATATATTTCCAGCACCTCAGCAACCAGACACCCTGCCAACACAGAGGCACGTTCATCCCCCCTTTCCTGGATTCGTCCCAATTTCTGGTCATTTCACAGAGCTAAGATGTCAAAAACAAGGCCAATCTTGCATCTACAGAGAGTAGGCAATTACCTATATACTGAGATTTAGTCAAAAATACAATAAAAACGAAAAACTTCCCCACCTGTTCACGATGGCTGAAACCTCAGGCCAAGTTTTTCACACCACCACAGAAATGTGAGAGACTGTGCCCTGGAAAAAACTTCAGCAAACTCCAGTCCATCCCGAGGGGGAGCTACCAGGTGTCAGGCATTTTCCTGGAAAAGCAAAGGGAGGAGCTAGGGAAGATGTGGGGCCATGAAGTCCATGAGAGGCCCCCCCAGGAGAGGGCGAGGAACCTGAGATGAGAGGCCCGACAGTCACTGCACTATTTTGTCCGAATTGCTTTCCTACCTCGCTCCCACTTTGCTCCTCTGCCAACCCTGGAGCACAGTCTGGACCTTTCCCCACCCATAGGGGAGAACCTGGGGGAAATACTTTAATCCTTTCTCCAGGCATTAAGGCAAGATCATAGCCCTCACTCCCCAATCACCCCCAGAACTCCCACACCACCCCAGCATTGGGGCCATTGACACAGACAACGCAGGAGACAGATGAAATCTGCTGGAGTGTGAGGCTGCTAATTCCTGCT
>NW_024423343.1:54273480-54301456 GCF_017311325.1 Ursus maritimus | reverse complement strand
GACTGAGGCGAGCCCTTTCTCATGGAGGAATTTCACTTCTCCTGGTCCAACAGAGATACAGCCCAGAGGGCAAACTCCCATGTTGGGCATAATTCTTCGGGTGAAATGTTTAGAAGAGTCCTGCCAACACAAAGCAGCAATTTCCATGCAAATTCGTGCCTGTGGGGAAAAATGCAATTGGCCTAACAATGGTACTGATGGGACACCCCCTTCCCACTCCAGTGAGGTGTGGAGGCAAGGCTTGAAGGAAGAGATCTATCTGTGCAGCTTTTCTCCCTCTGAGCGTGCCAAACACGAAACGACTCCTGTGTTCCAAAAGGGGTGTTTGCTCCACACTGCTGCTCAATGACAGGGACTGCATGGAAATGAGAAGTCATGTTCCCCTCCTTCTCAGCGGGCCCTCGAGAACAAAGGCAGTGTTTTTTCAGAAAGAAAGGAAAGAAAGAAAGAAAGAAAGAAAGAAAGAAAGAAAGAAAGAAAGAAAGAAAGAAAGAGGGAGGGAGGGAGGGAGGGAGGGAGGAAGGAAGGAAGGAAGGAAGGAAGGAAGGAAGGAAGGAAGGAAGGAAGGAAGGAAGCGGAAAGAAAGAAAGAAAGAAAGAAAGAAAGAAAGAAAGAAAGAAAGAAAAAAAAGAAAAAAAAAAAGAAAAAAAGAAAGAAAGAAAGAAAGAGGGAGGGAGGGAGGAAGGAAGGAAGGAAGGAAGGAAGGAAGGAAGGAAGGAAGGAAGGAAGGAAGGAAGCGGAAAGAAAGAAAGAAAGAAAGAAAGAAAGAAAGAAAGAAAGAAAGAGGAAGGAAGAAAGAAAGAAAGTCGGGATGTTTGTGTTTTGTGAAACCAAAAAGTCTGGTTGACCACATGGAGTTTACAAAGAAAAATAAGAATAACAATCCACTAAGCTTGGTTAATGCCAGGGGGTGACAGGGCTGCAAGCCCCTCGTCAAGATTCTGATAGCCACACTGGGGCAGCGGTGGATGTAGTGGTGGAAAGAGTTCAGGATCCGTAGATTGTTCTGGTCTCCACCAGTAGTATTAAGTTGAACTGGGGCAAATTGCAATAAATGTGATGTTACTGAACTAGCTTGGGGTACAGCTACATGTGCCCTGGTGTGTGAAGACTTCCCCAGGGCTTTCCAAGGGAAGGGATAGCTTTGGGGAATCAACTGCTAAATCTTCAGCTTCTGCATGTCCTTTTTCCTGAAATTAATTTGTCTAAGATTATGCCACAAGGACTCTTTCTATCTCCAGTAGTCCTTTTCTGACTTTGCAAGAAAAGCATACCCTTCACCCACCTCGATCCTACTCAGGTGCATTGTCCTGGGGTGTCAAACCTTTCACGGCTTCGGGGCGGGGGTGGGGAATGGGATAGGCCGGTGATGGGTAGTAAGGAGGGCACGTATTGCATGGTGCACTGGGTGTTATACACAAACAATGAATCATGGAACTTTACATCAAAAACTAGGGATGTACTGTATGGTGACTAACATAATATAATAAAAAATTATTATAAAAAAAAAAAAGCAAACTTTCATGGCTTCTTCCTGAAGGACAGTCCTTTGAGAGAAGAGCAAGCGAGCTTCAGAAAGGAATATGGAAGGCAGGTGAAAAACTCATGGTGAGCCTCTTTTGTTCCTTCTTCCTTCCCCTCACTTCCTTCTTTTCTTCCTTCACTTTTTTTTTTAACTTTATATGTTGTATAGTTTATTTAGGATGTAATGAATGTGAAATGCTCTTCCTTCACTTCTTGAGAGTCAGAATTCAGGAGCAAGATTTCAAAGGGTTGCATGCTAACACACTTCTTGAATTAAAAAATGAAGCGAGTTTTTTTTTTTCCTGACATGAAGCAAGTCCAATTTGGCAGAATGGTTTGACAATAAGGACTAGCTTTGCCAATTAATTTATATGATGGACACTCTCCATAAATTTAATGAGCTAAATCTGCAGTTCCAAAGTTTTGATGAAAATATATTTTAATCACGGATATGATACTCAGTACCTCATCTAACATATACTTTGCAACTACTTAAATTTATGATAAAAATTTTAGATGTCAACTCAAAAAGAATCTTTCAGAATTCTTCATGGAGTACATGAGCAACAAAAAGACTGAAGCCACTAGTCGAGTTGATTCTTTCCAGGTCAGAGTGGTCGTAAAATTTCTTGGTATCTTCTCTTTCTCCCTCTCTCTGCACCCGGCTCTATACCTCACTCTCCTGACCTTGCCCCACTGCCCTCTCAGTCATGGAATTTGAGAGGCCTTCGTTACCAGTGTTCAGTATCCCTTTCAGCTCCCACAAATTAAAACACATCTGAAAAACCCAGAAAAGTAGAGGGAGAAGATGTGGGAGCCAGGCATAAAGTCCCCAAAACACTTCCTAAATATTTTGACCATCTAACAGATGAGGGGACCAGGATGAACAGACTGAATATCTCAACTGTTTCAGAAAAAATCATAAACTCATTCTGCTCCCAGTTCCCCCACTGGACTAATTTAATATTTCTTTCCCACTCGTAAGAAATAGATATGATATTCAAGGCCAAACAAAGTGGCAACTTTTCCTTTTAGTCTTTTTTTTTTTTTACTTTAGTACCATTGACATTAATATTGGTTGTAGGTGTACAACATAGTGGTCCAACATTTATATACATTACAAAATGATCACCATAAGTCTAGCCACCATTTGTGGCCATGCAAAGTTCTTACAATATTATTGACAGCATTCCCTATGCTGTACTTGTCATCCTCATGACTTATTTATTTTATAACAGGAAGTTTATACCTCTCAATCCCCTTCACCTATTTTGTCTGTCCCCCCACCCCCTTCGCTCTGTCAACCACCAGTTTGTTCTCTGTATTTATGAGTCCGTTTTTGTTTGTTGTTATGTGTTTATTTATTTGTTTTTTTTTTTTTTAGAGCCCACATGCAAGTGAGATGATGCAGTATCTGACTTATTTCACTTAGCTTAGTACCTTCCAGGTGCTTCCATGTTGTCCTAAATGGCAAGATTTCATTCTGTTTTATGGCTGAGTTCTATTTCATCAGGGAAATACACCCCATCTTTTTTGTTCATTCATCTATCAGTGGACACTTAGGTTGCTTTCATACCTTGGCTATTGTGAATAATGCTGCAATTAACACGGGGGTGCCTGTATCTTTTCAGATTGGTGCTTTCAGTTTCTTTGAGGAAATACCCAGAAGTGGAATTACTGGATCATATGGTGCTTCTATTTTGTCTTTTGAGGAAGCTCCACACCGTTTTCCCGAGTGCAAACTTTCTTTTTAACTTTCTCTTTGTAATGCCTCCCATTGACACAATTCTCTTCTTTTGTCCACAACAACCGCTCCTGGATGTGAAATTAGGAGGAAAAATTACTTAGCTATAGAGATACAGATAGAGATAGATGTAGAGGTGGAAGTAGAGATATCCCCCATTCCCTTTGCTTGGTGGATAGAAGGCCAGAGTGGTGAGAATCTCTGTCCTTACCAACAAACCTCGGAAAGGAGATAAACTTGATGACTCTGATTAGCCATACTAGCCAGCTGGTTCTCGCTCTAGACAAAAGTCGTAGAATTTTTCATGCCATGTCCCCTTTGGTCATCTGGTAAAGCCTATAGAATCCTTCTTTTTTTTTTTTTTTCAGAGTGACTGTACATTTTTTTGTTTATTGTGGTAACACTTAACATGAGATATACCCTTTTAACAAATTTTTAAGAGTACCATACACCTAAAAAGAACATGTAACATAAGGTCTACCCTCTTGGTGAGCTTTGATGTACACTCTAACTATAGGCACTGTGCTGTACCATAGATCTCAAGGACTTGAGAATTGAGATTTTATCCATTCATCCATCGATAGACATTTTGGTTATTTCCATATCTTGGCTACTGCGGGAATAGTGCTTCAATGAACATGGGAGTGCAAATACCTCTTTAGGATCCTGATTTCAGTCCTTTGGGAAGTGGGATTATAAGGACCCCTTTTCAGAATACATAAAACAAATGAGTAAGATTGCAAAAGGAAGATAATTACCTTAAAATACTGTTATCAAAATATCTTTAAAAGTAATTTTGTGGCATAGTGATATATGTGCTTCTTTATTAACATGTTAAATAGCAAGGTCAGCATATCCTTCAGGAATACTATCTATCATAATTTTGAAGCAGTAATTAGTATAAATGATATTTTGAAATATCTGCAACCACTGTAGTATGTTATAAAAATATCTATAATTTTGTGACAAATTCACAGATACTGCCAATATTACTGGGGTCTGTTGGCTATGTACATAATACAAGAAAATGTTACATTTCAGTTAGAGCTTAGTGAAAGTACACACTTTCATTTTTTCCCATCTAAATTCATGGATGCCTTGCTCTAAACAAATCGTGACTCAGGCAATATTTTGAAGACCTGCCTACCTTCCTTTTATGCTCCCCCTTTACTATTCTGGTTGACTCTTCCTTCCCCAAGCACCTACCCTATGGTAGTTTCAATTAGCTGACATAATGGTTCATGAATAACAACTACCATTCATGGACCGACCATCTACTATTTCGCATACATCATTTGTATGCCTTATAACAACTGTCTAAGACCTTTTATAAATGAAACATCTGAAGCTCAGAAAGGTTACACAACATGACAAGGCAAAAAAGTGGAAGACTGGTATTTAAACTCAGGTCTGTATGGCTTAAACTTGTTCCCATTTCCACTACATTAAACTGCCTCCTTTCAGCTTAGAGAAATGTTGCATTTAATAGGGATTCTAAAAACCAAATACCTCCAAGAAATAGATTTCTTGGAATTCCCGATATAATCAGAGGTAGAGCTACTTGGAGATGAGGAGTCTTTAGATACTCTCTAAATCTTGTGAAATCAGCGACGGTTCTCACTCACTGCCCCGTGTCTGCAGAGAGGGAAGGAACCAAGTCAAACACAGAAATCTATCCCTAATCCCTGAGAGGGCTGCACAAGTTACGGAACCCTACAATACTTTTGAAAGACAAAGAGAGATTATAAGAAGGGTATTTTTCACCTGGTTGCCATTGCAGGCAGTGTTCTAGCTGCATTCTGGGTGTTTTGGGTTTTTTTTAATTACTCCAAACACAGTAAAGAAACATTATAGAGGAAGAACTGAGTGCCAAAAATGAAGAAAAAAATGGCATGGAGGGCTCTCCTCATCTGTGCAACTTGACAATGGCTTTCTGTTGTTACCAGTAGATTTCCCACAGCCTAAAAGGAAGAAAGTGTTGGTCAGAGGAGGGAGAACATCTGAATCACTGTTTCACAGACGACTTCTGCAAACAACTTGAAGGCAGTGTCCTCCCATCAGACTGTAAACCTCCAAGGGAAGGGATCATGTCTTTGGCAGCTCTATGCTCTGGAGCAGCCAGAGCAGGGTCTGGCACAGAAGACATTCACAGTGATTGTTTAACTGAACTAAGGCAGCACTGGCCTGGGAACTTCCTCTGTACCTCTTCAGGACCTCCAGGCATTTCTCCATCAGTTGAGGACACTCTGTTTCTAGCAGGTTTGTTTCCTGGCCACAAACATCTTGATAATGCTGTCATTATTAATCATTGAAATGATGCACACCTCTATGTCTTCCTTTTCTCCTTCTCTCCTACCATGCTTCTTTCTACTTTAAGACAGAACTGGTAAGTATTATACCTACTGCAACCTCTGGTTGACAGATCTCATCTGGCTTTTTACTAATATTTGTCAAGCTCAAATATGTAGTGTTCTATTGAGTGCATTAGAAAATTAAGATGGATGGGAATGGCTTATCTTTCATGTCTTTCATACTACAAACATTGCAAAAAATTTTGCACTAGTGTCCAACTAAATTTTCTCCAGTCTTCCTTATCCATTGTTAACTCTAAGAAGCTTTTCAACAAATATTCAATAAGCACTTATTCTGAGCTTCGTACTATTCTAGGTGCAAGTAGTAGGGAATACAGTGTGGTAAGTGCTAAGCTGCAGTATCAGTGAAGATCTATGAATGAATGAAGAAGTTATACATTTGTAGTTCTTCCTAGTTTTTAAATTATTTCACATATACCAGGTCATGTTTTTCTCGAGGCCACATTTCCTTCCCTAGGTGGTAGGTAGAGCAGGTATTACCAAGTATTAACAAGGTTGCAAGACTTGCCCAAGTTCTGACAATGTATCAGTAGAACTAAAGCAAGTATTGAAACCACAAAGACCTAGCCCAGTACTTGAGACACCACTTTCATAATCCATTCCTTTTCCAGGCCGACTGCTTTCCTATATAACCAGCATCTTTCAATAAAACCATGCCCATATTCCAGATCTCACAAGCCTACTCATGATGGAGACCCCCGTCGTTCTCCATCTCATCCCCAAAGTTCCACATGCAATTATTCTACCAGGTCAGTGAGGAGAAATGGTTAATAAACTATCTATTCCATACTTAGGGATTCCACTTATCTTTTCTTGTGTAACAAATTATTCTGAAACCTAAGCGTTTAAAACAACAACCATTTCATTGTATCTCGTGATTGTTTCTATCAGGAATTTGGGCTGGGTGCCTCATCCATTCCACGTGATGTTGATGGTGATCACTCTGCTGTACCCAGCTGGCAGATGGCCTCAGTCACATGGTGTCAGACATGGAGAAGGCAAATGCCTCTAACACTGGGACTATCAGCCAGAGCCCCTGAACATGACCCTTCTAGTATGGTAGCCTCAGGGTAATCTGGACTCCTTACCTGGAGTCTCAGAGCTCAGGAGTGTAGAGGTGGAACCTGCATGTCTTTTGTGACCCGGCCTCAGAAGTGATATAGCTTCACTTTCATAATATTCTTTTGGCCGAAGCAGTCACAAGCCTGCCCAGATTCAACAGAGGAGACATAGTCTATACCGCTACTTCTCCATGAGAAGAACATCAAAGGATTCATGGCCATGTTTTAAAACAGCCACATATGGGTTTCTTATAATTCCTTTTCTTGGCCAAGAGTTGTTTCTGTTCCCATCCCACCCATTTCCTCTTCGCAAGTCACCCAGGTTTGCCAGTCCTCTTCTACTTGTTCTGCGCACTCTGCATGTTCCTGTCCCCTGCAGTGTAGCGTTGGATGCTCACCTCCTGTGTCAGGGCCCTCATTATGCACAGTTCTCAGCCATGGTCTATGGCTACATGTGGTATACACAAGGGACTGAGCCTTCATTACTTTTATTTAAAGGTGCTGCTGCTGGCTGTTTAGTGCCAGGAATGGCTTCTTTCTCCACCGGCACTGTGTTTGCTTTGCTCCGTCCCTGAGGCATCCTGCTCCTTCCTTGAAAGTCTGTCAGCTCTGCAGTGATCTCTGCCAATAGAAAGTGAACTCTCAGAGTCAGGTCTTTACTTGTTCTAATAGGACATTTTGTGCTCTCAACAGTACACTTGAGACTAAAGTGCAAAATGGATAAGAATACAAGCTTTGGGGTAAGAAAGATCTGGATCTCTAATCCCTGCTCCCTCGCATATGTGTGATCTTGTCCGAGCTACTTAATATTGCAAAGCCTTAGTTTTGTAGTCTGTGAAATGGAGACAAAGAGATATACTTCAGGGCACCTGGGTGGCTCAGTTGGTTAAGTGTCTGCCTTCGGCTCAGGTCATGATCTTGGGATCTTGGGATTGAGCCCCATGTCGGGCTCTCTGCTCAGCAGGGAGCCTACTTCTCCCTCTGCCTCTGTCTGCCACTACCCCTGCTTGTGCTCTCTCTCTGTCTCTCTTTCTTGCTCTCTCTCTGACAAATACATAAACAAAATCTTTTTAAAAAATAAAAAATAAAAGAGATACACTTTATAGGATTGTCAAAGGGATTAAAAGGTACTATGTAGACAGAGCAATTATCACATGGCCTGGCACTCAGTAAATACCCACTAAATGCTAATGAGTATAGTAGAAGCAGCACTACTAGTAGTAGCAGTGGTAGTTAACAATATCTAACTGGTAAAGGACCACAATGACATTAATTAAAGTACTCACGAATATGCAAATGAATTTTTAAAGCTCCATTCCTTTCTCTATAGGTACATAAACTGGACTCAAAGAAAATCTGTGTACAAATATGGGTATGGGGGCACCTGAGTGGGGCAGTCGTTAAGCGTCTGCCTTCGGCTCAGGGAGTAATCCCAGCATTCTGGGATCGAGCCCCACATCAGGCTTCTCTGCTGGGAGCCTGCTTCTTCCTCTCCCATTCCCCCTGCTTGTGTTCCCTCTCTCTCTGGCTGTCTCTCTCTGTCAAATAAATAAATAAAATCTTAAAAAAAAAAAAAACAAATATGGGTATGGACATACATACATATATGTTAAGTCAAAATCTGTTTTTTTCTTTCCATCAGGTATATTTTATTTATATTTCTTAAATGTCCGCATGGATATTTTTTTGTCAGTCATTCACATCAGCTTTTTAAGTAATTTTTACTAAGAGAATCTCCCTGTCTCAGAAAAGCATTCAAATGCAGTGGTTGTGCTCAGTAGATCACAAGGAATATGGCATGATGAAAATGCCTCCAGAGCACAATAAAGTAACACCTCAATATTTAAGATGCCTGGATTTACTCCAACGACTGAGACAGTCTGCCTATCACCAGTTCAGCTTCAAAATATAGTTCTTGGCTCCAGTCCACAGTTCAGTGAATGTGATCAGTGCAAATACAAGGTGATAAATCTTAAAGATACTGAACAAAGTTATTTCCCAACACAAGAACACAAGGGACAAGACAATCTTGATTAGTCGATGCCCATGCTAGTATTTCATCTTGGACTAGCTGATGTGAAGGTTCATGTTATTGACTCCCTGTTTGAATCTTCCTTGGAAAAAAGCAATATTCTACTTTGAATTGGTTATTATCACAACACCCTCTCCATAGTTAAGATCTGTCAATATTCCTTTATCTGGGAGATGCTTAAGGTCCAAGGTTTTACTGGTCCTGACATGAAGTAATCTGCATCACAATTCATGTCACAGTTCAACCTTTCTGAACAAGTGAGAATCCTCCCAACAAGGACTCTACCAGCCATTCATCTACAGCTGTTCAGAGGAAAGTGGGTAGATGATAGAGTTAAGGGCTTTTTAGAGGGTCTGAAATTCTACTTCTCAATAGGCAGGAAAGGACTGAAGGAAACATTGAAAGTTCCAGGTTCAGTGTAAGTACCGTGTCTTAATTACCTAGGGCTGCCATCATGAGGTACCATAAACTGGGTGATTTATCATCTCATAGTTCTGGAGGCTAAAAGTCCAAAACCAAAGTGTCAGCAGGACTGGTCCCTTCTAAGAGCTATGAGGAAGAATGTGTTCCATGGCTCTCCTAGTTTCTGGTGGCTCCAGGCATTCCTTGGCTTATGGCTTTATAACTCCAATTTCTGCTTCCATCTCTACATGGCCATTTTTTTCCTGCTGTGGGTTTATATAATCTTCCCTCCACGCATACCTATCTCATTGTCCAAATTTCTTTTACATAGGGACATTTGTCATATTGGATTAGGGCCCATTCTAATAATCTCATTTTAACTCAATCACCTCTATAAAGACCCTATTGCCAAATAAAGTCCTATTTTTAGGTAACAGGGTTTAGGACTTCCACAAATATTTTTTGGGAGACAGTATGTAACCCATAATATACAGTAGGCAAAACTTTGAGCAAAACAGAGCAAGGAAATGGTGCAGTCATATTACAGCAATGTGGACCCAGGAAAAATGCCAAAGTAATACAAAAGATTCCCATTCTAGTGTTCTAAAACCACTTCTCCTTTGTTTAGTCTCCTCTTCTGCAAGCGACCATTCACGGCGTTCCACTTTCAATCTCTATAATTCAATGCAAAGAGAACAACTTGATACCTTTCCCCCCAGATCTGTTCTGGGAAATCTAGCTCCCAAATAGGTTCCACTGTTAGGCACAAGATTCCCCCGAGTTTTCTGTATTTGTTATTTCCTAAGCAAGAGAGTTTGGAATAACTCACAGCCAACTGCTTTGTATCTTATTTTGCTAAGAGTAATACATGTGCATGGTAATTATCAGTAGACCTGCATTAGTTGCAAATTGACAAAAATCCTCCCAAACGTTAGAACACTGACCTCTCTTTCTCGGAAGAATATTTTTCTTCTCTCCAACTCTGGCCTCCATCTTAGAACCAACACATTCAGGAAAGGTTTAAATAAAGAACCTATAGTGTTTATGATGTTCTTAGGCCATAAACAATGCCTCTGCCAAAGACTAGGCTCCTGGAAATGGACTTTCAGTGTCTCTCAAGTACACTTCAAGGAAGAACACTGTGAATCTGGGAATATCTCCTTCCTTTACCAAAAGAACATATTTTAAGTTTTGAACCTCCTAAAGGACTAGCTACCTACAAATGTTGTATTAGAAATGAGGGACAAGGGGCGCCTGGGTGGCACAGCGGTTAAGCGTCTGCCTTCGGCTCAGGGCGTGATCCCGGCGTTATGGGATCGAGCCCCACATCAGGCTTTTCCGCTATGAGCCTGCTTCTTCCTCTCCCACTCCCCCTGCTTCTGTTCCCTCTCTGCTGGCTGTCTCTATCTCTGTCGAATAAATAAATAAAATGTTAAAAAAAAAAAAAAAAAGAAATGAGGGACAAGAGACCAATTCATAGAAATCATATCTGAATCCAACTTTGGATATATGTGAGACTTTGCTACTGTACCCACAGCAGAAGAAATAATGTAGAAAGGAAAGCCACTGTAAGAAATGCGTAGACTCATTTTTGCAACTGCATCTTCATCTTACATTGGGTGCTGAGTTTTGAATATTCCAAAGTCAAAAGAGCAGCCAAGGTTCAAGAAATACGTGGGGGTGCCTGGCTGGCTCAGTCAGTAGAGCATGCGACTCTTGATCTCGGGGTCATGAGTTCAAGCCCCATGTTGGGTAGAGAGCTTACTTTTTTAAGAAGAGAGAGAGATGTGAAGAAACATTAGAGAAAATTGCCTGTTCACTAGAACTTATAAGTTAGAGTTACAGAATTATTAATAATTGTAATAAATTTAAAAAAGAAAAACAGCATCAAAAGAGCATTTAATTGCAACATATTTTTACCTGAGAAATGGATATTACAGAAAATCAAGTTGTGGAAGGTGCAATCACAGCAATAGAGCCCAAGATTCATGTCCAACAGTAGATTTCTGGATCTTTCAAAAGGTGCCAACGTGTACTCAATGAAAGAAAAAAAATATTAGAATTATCTTCCCCAAACTTGACCTATTAATTTCAGAGATAGAAGTCATTTAGCTTAATGGTTGTTTGGCTACTTGTGCTTGAGTACTGGTTTTGGATATTTTTCTTTGAAGTGAAGTTGTAGCTTTATCATACATACATATTTTATGACATCTCTTAATATCGATATGTTGTAATAACTAGAATAGTTGTGTTGCATGATCTCAAAACTAGGACAGCCCTTAGAGATTATCTAACCTTTCAAAGTGACTTTTACATACATATCACTGTATCTCATATAAGCTTCCAACAACCCTGAAAAGGAAGTAGAAAAGATGTAATTAACTCAAAAGAATACAGAGGTGCAGAATGGATGTGGGACTTGCCCAAACTGCCCCCTAAGACAAACTCAGGACCTCACACTTCATGCTCCCTACATCATCTTTTCCATTTCTATTTCATGCATGTGTCACCTCCAAACAATTTTCTCAGATACCCCCCCCCCAATCTTTGGCCATAATTCTCAATAACAGAATCACCCATGATGATGACCATGAAATTTCTCAACTGTTCTCGCTTTCAACTCCATCACACTTTAGCCCCAACTTGGGTTTTCCCACCACTAAGAACTGTTCACCTCTAAGATTTCTAGTCAGTTCTTATATTCTGACACAATCTCCTTACTTTCTGCTTCCATCCCCACTTACCTACTCAACCTGCCATTTGCCATTGTCTGTCAGTCAGAAAACACCTATTGAGAATCTACTGTAGCTGGGCCTGGGAAATCAGTAGAAGACTAGCTAACCACTGGCCCAGCCCATCCTGAATCTTCCCCCTCAGCCAAGCACACGCTTTGACCTCTTAGTCCTTTGGTAACTCCCCATATCCCAATCCACACCTTCTCTGATGGCCTCAAATATCTTCCCAACAATAGATGATCATTTCAACTTTACCCTCCCTGGCATCCTAAAATTCTTCAGTTCATTGATCTTCCAATTCCCAGATCTGAGTCCCTTCATCATTCACATTCTCTGCTCCCAGATTACCTTACTGCTGGTTAAGATCATAAAACTATGATGACAAGGTCCATCACAAATTCAAATTCTCCAACTTGACCTAAGACTTTTAAATTACTCTAAAAATTCCAGAAAGAACCAAAAAAAAAAAAACAAAAAACAAAACAGGTGGATGTTTTGAAGATGCAAATTTTGGTTTGAAATAAGATAACAACTTATAATCACATCAGCTAACCAGGAACAAAATAGTAATGAGTTTAGTGTTACTGTTGGTGCTTAGGTAGAGTTCAAGAATTCCCAAACATGGGGCACATGGGTGGCTCAGCTGTCAAGCATCTGCCTTCGGTTCAAGTCATGATCCCAGGGTCCTGGGATCGAGTCCTGCATCAGGCTCCCTGCTTGGCGGGAAGCCTGATTCTCCCTCTCCCACTCCCCTCCCTTGCTTGTGTTCCCTTTCTCGCTGTCTCTGTCAAATAAATAAATAAAATCTTAAAAAAAAAAAAAAAAGAATTCCCAAACATGACTGGCTAGAAGGAACACTTGAAGATATTTTTTAAAATACAGACTCCCAAGTCCTACTTCAGACTAGTGAAGCAGAACTTCCAGAACATGTATTTCTAAAGCTCTCTAGGAGACTCTGATGCAGCCAATCCACAGACCAACATCAGGGTCCCACTGAGCTACCCTGTTGACTATGCTTTTTTCCAGGACACAACAAAAGGGATTTCTTCACCGAAGAGGAGTCTGGGTTGGATGATCAGCCTTTATATTTTATTTCCTCTTCTTTTTTTCTCCTCTGCCTAAACCTGAAATCTGTTAGTGTTATTCTCCACCACACATGTGGCTTTTAGAGCTCCACACACTGATGCAGCTTGGGAGCACAATCCCCACCCCCGCCCCGGATCAGCTGTGTCAGTCCAGGACTCCAGCCAGTCTAAAAATGGCAACGGATATGCGTGTGAATCCTGCTCTTTCCACATCCACCAACATGAAGCACCCACAACTTCTCTTAATTTTCCCACTGATAGGCACTGACGACTTGCTTTACACTCCACTGCTCTCTCGCCTCATTTGTAATGACTTTATGTTAGCCAAAATGAATGTTTCTTCGTGTCTGCCCTTACAGCAGAAATAAAGGCGAGATGAATATCATGTCTTTGCCGGACTAAACACATAAATACATTGCTGCTGCCGCGGCCTTGGTGGACTCTATTGAGTGCAGCTTATGTCACTGTTTTTGAAACATCTTTATGGTCAGTGAAAAGATCAAGCATTACCTCCAGTGATGGTAAGATCCAAATAGCCACTTCCAGTAACATCCCTGAAGATGAGTCATAGTCTGATCAGTTGATTTATAATAAACCTTCCCCACATGTATCTTGATAAAAGCAGACCTTTCAAGATTTTTTTAAAAAGTCCCCTACCAAGGCTTTCTTTTTCATACTTTTCATTTGCCAGATAATACAAAATTATAATTTTCCTCATTTACTATGGGTTTGATGGATTACACAGTCCTTAAAAAAAAAAAAGTTACCTGCAAATACAGAAACTTGACCCCAATTTCATATACACACAAAAAAACAGGTAATTCTCTAAATGTTGTCTCTTCTTGTCTTTTTTTCATTAAATTGCAAAAGGTTTCATATAGGTCAGCAAAGCTGGTGCCTCTTTACTTTCATTTCTGTAACAATCTTCTTTATTATTAATAGCAGTTATGGCAATAAAAGTAATAATAATGTCTACATTTCTTCCCAAGAGCAAAAAGGTCTTGGCCCTGGGTACCAACATGCACTAAAATATACAACAGGTGCTGTGAATCTTTTTTTTTTTTAACATCTTGAATGTCTTAAACAATTTTCCTTTAGTTACTATTCCCAGTTACTAAAGGCAAGAAAGTGGTAAAAAAAAAAAAACAACAACAACAAACAATTAATTAAATGTCCTTCTTTCCTTTTATCCTTTTAACAGAGCAGCCTTACATTTTCAGTCTTTCACGTCTCATATACACATCACAAATTCATTGAAATTGAACAGACATTAGAGAAACACTTCTGTTTTCTTTTCAAGGAAGAATGAAGGCCAGAATTGACATAGGGGTTTTTCCAACGGGGAATGCAGCTAGAGAAGACGGCCATGACTTATCTAAAAGCACGCTGTGTCTCTGAGGAAAGATGGGCTTCGCACCCCCAGTCTGAACTATTCTCTTCTCACCCTGAATCATTCACCCCTCCTCTTCCCTTATTGAACCAGCTTTTTGTTTTTTTGTTTTGTTTTAATTTAAATTCAATTAGCCAACATATACTACATCATTAGTTTCAGATGTAGTGTTAAATAATTTGTCAGTTTCATATAACACCCAGTGCTTATCACATCACGTGCCCTCCTAATGTCCATCACCCAATTACCCCTCCCCACCTACCTCCCCTCCAGCAATCCTCAATTTGTTTCCTAGAGTTAAGAGTCCCTCATGGTTTTTCTCCCCCTGATGACTTCCTATTCAGTTTTCCCTCCCTTCCCCTACCATCCTCTGCCCTGTTTCTTATGTTCCACATATAAGTGAAACCATATGATAATTGTCTTTCTCTAATTGACTTCTTTTGCTCAGCCTAATACCCTCCAGTTCCATCCACATCAATGTAAATGGTAAGTATTCATCTTTTCTGATGGCTGAGTAATATTCCGTTGTATACATATACCACATCTTCTTTATCCATTCATCTGTCTATGGACATCTCTCGGCTTTTTACACATTTTGGCTATTGTGGACATTGCTGCTATGAACGTTGGGGTGCAGGTGCCCCGTCAGACCACACCTACATTTGTAGGGTAAATACCTAGTAGTGCAATTGCTGGGTGTAGGGTAGCTCTATTTTTAACTTCTTTAGGAACCTCCATACTGTTTTCCAGAGTGGCTGCACCAGCTTGCATTCCCACCAACAGTGTCAGATGGTCCCCCTTTCTCTGCATACTCGCCAACATTAGTTGTTTCCTGTCTTGTTAATTTTAGCCATTCTGACGGGTGTGAGGTGATATCTCATGTGGTTTTGATTTGTATTTCCCTGATGCCAAGTGATGTGGAGCATTTTTTCATGTGTCTGTTGGCCATGTGTATGTCTTCTTTGGAGAAATGTCTGTTCATTTCTTCTGCCCATTTCTTGGCTGGATTATTTATTTTTGGAGTGTTGAGTTTCGTTAAGTTCTTTATACATCTTGCATCCTAGTCCTTTATCTGCTATGTCATTTGCAAATATCTTCTCCCATTCCATAGGCTGCCTTTTAGTTTTGTTGACTATTTCCTTTGCTGTGCAGAAAATTTTTATTTTGATGAAGTCCTAATAGTTCATTTTTGCTTTTGTTTCCCTTGCCTTTGGAGATGTGTCTAGCAAGAAGTTGCTGCGGCAGAGGTCAAAGAGTGAAGCAGCCTTTTAGAAATGTATCTTCTTTTCCATTCATCTAGTAGACCCCTTACTATCAGTGAAATAGAGTCCGATTTGTTGGTTGTTTTTTTTCCAGGCACCACCCCTACCAATCCAGAGACAGCCACAAGATAACTGGGGCAGGAGGTGCAGATCAAGTTCTTCTGATGCAGAGAAAGATAAAAATGATTGAACAAAAGCCCCTGTTTAGCCCAGTCTCTATTTTTTATTCATTCCAACATACTAAACATTTATAGAACTTTTACAGTTCTGGAACAAATTCCCTTAAAAATTGAGCCTGGGTTGAGGCTTACATTCTAAGCTTCATTAGGAGATGTAATCCCAGGGCAGTGTAAAGATGAGGAAGAGGCAGGTAAGACTGGGGAGAACATGCAAAACACTGTGTTAACAAAATTAGTCCCTTCACGAAGAGAAGTCTCTTGGGATAACCTATACAGAAAGCTGTCTCTCGGAACAGTCCATCAAGGGGTGGAAAGAAAGACAAATTATCTACCCGCCCCCTCGCATCTATCAGATCCTGGAGCCATACCAAGTCAGTTACCAGCCAGCACCTGCAGTGGAAGACATCCAGAGCTCTAGCAAGACAGGCAAAGACTAGAGAATCCGAGGTGGCACAGAAGAGATGTCTGATACACTTACCATAGGCAACGAAATGTCTTGTACACTACTTCATGGTCAAATATAACTATCAACAATACAATCAAATATATCCTACCTGTGTTTTCAAGTCACAACCAACAAAAAAAAAAAATACCTCCCGATCACTGGTTTCCTTTGAAGAAGACATATGTAATAATAGTATATAATATTTTCAGGAATTATTTTCACCTATGAATTTCATTTATAGTATTTCCAAATAATAAGCATTCCTCAAAGAAAAAAACAGTTGATCTGGACAACTTTTGCTTGCTGATGCCCCTCTAGATTAGCAGAATTAAATAAATATCAAGTAAGGGCTTCTAAGGAAATACTAAGAGATCCTGTGAGCTGTCTAGGAAGCCACCTTGTCAGGAAGGTGGTTACAGATGACACTGACTTTCTCAACAGAGTACTGTGAGCATGATGTCCAGTGCTGCAGCAGAAGGAGGGAGAAGTTTATCGCTTCTCGGCCTTTTGGCTAAGATCAAGTGCAGAAGGAGGGAGAAATTTAGGAAGAATAAATTACTCCCTTTGTTAGTATGCAAATAAATTATACACAAATAACATGAGCAAACGAGTTACAATACAAAAAGTCTATCTTATAAAGAAATTTTTAAAATTTGCTTGAAAAAATAAGAAAAGTTTTTTTTAATTATCCTGCCAAATTTCCCACTAAATTATTTAGGCCAAAATAACTCTGCATCCGATGCAATCTGAATCAAGTATCATTGGATACATCTTTAATTGTGATTAAAACACTTCGGCTCTTTCCAATTTCTTTCTGCCCCAAGGGTGTCCAACTGTCCTTAAGGACAAATGACTCTACTATCGTCACCACCATCATTAAGTATTTGGATTGAGTTGAAAATTCATTTTGGATAATAATGTCTTATGTTAAAGAAGTCATTTATTTGAAAGGCACAGAAGACAACTTAATTCTACTATGTACCAAGTCTTACTTGTCATGAATTAGCAGTTTCAGGGGCTTACACCATTAACCCCAAATCCTTAGACTACCTTTATTTTCAGTTTGTCCAAAATTCTTGAAAAATAAACTGTTACTTACATTTGATTATTCTCTACCTACAAGGAAAATAAGGAGTCTGCTCAGGCCCTCCAAAATAGTACTGGGGACCTTATCTTATTATAGGGCTAGTCCACACAAAAGATGCCTTAGCCCCTGTACCAGTTTGCCAGGGTTGCCAGAATAAAGCACCACACAAATTCCGAGTGGCTTAAACAACAGAAATTAGTTTCATCATTTTCTGGAGACTAGAAGTCCAAAATCAAGGTGTTAGCAAGGTTGTTTCCTTCTAAAAGCTGTGTGGGAAGTATCTGTTCCGGTCATCTCTTCCTTGGGGGGTAGATGGCTGCTTTCTCCCTATGTCTCTGTAGAGACAGATCATCTTGCCTCTATGCGAGTCTCTGTATCCAAATTTCCTCTTTTGATAAGGACAACAGTCATACTGGATTAGAGTCCAGTCTCTGTAGAGACACATCATCTTGCCTCTATGCGAGTCTCTGTATCCAAATTTCCTCTTTTGATAAGGACAACAGTCATACTGGATTAGGGTCCACCCAATGATTTCATTGTAACTTGATTACCTCTAAAAGATGCTATTTCCAGGGGCGCCTGGGTGGCTCAGTCGGTTAAGTGTCTGTCTTCGGCTCAGATCATGATCCCATCATGATCCCAGAGTCCTGGGATCGAGCCCTGCGTTGGGCTCTCTGCTAGGCAGGGGGCCCACTTCTCCCTCTCCTCTGCCTGCTGTGCCTGCCACTCC
The DNA here is from genome assembly GCF_017311325.1 of Ursus maritimus. Taxonomy (NCBI): domain Eukaryota; kingdom Metazoa; phylum Chordata; class Mammalia; order Carnivora; family Ursidae; genus Ursus; species Ursus maritimus. The sequence goes on along the minus strand of NW_024423343.1, from coordinate 54,283,408 downwards.
CCCTGCTTGTGTACACACACTCTCTCTCTTCCTCTCAAACAAATAAATAAAATATTTTTAAAAATACTTCTAAAAGATGCTATTTCCAAATAAAGTCACATTTCTGAGGTAGTAGCCACACCACTTCAACATGTGGATTTTGAAGGGAACATGATTCAACCTGTAACTCCCTAACACTCTTGCATCTTGATTATATGGTCTGCAAAGATGGGTTCCATGGTGGTAATGGTAGAGGTTAGGATGCAGTCTCCAGTGTCCAGTCAGAGCCCTTAGCTGGCTGTGAGACCAAAATAAGTCACTCAACCTCCTTAAGCTCCTTTTCTTCACCTGTAAAATGGGAATGGTAATAGTAACCACCCCACAGGATTACCATGAGGATTAAACAGTCAATCCATGTGAAGTGCTTGGCCCAGTGTCTGGCACATAGTCAGTGCTCCTGACACATTAGTTATATTAGCATGAATTATTATTATCCTAAAATGATCAGTCTAAACTGAAAAGTGAAGCACATATACCCAATTACAGAGAAGACAATTTCTACTTTTCCTCTCCAAACAATTTACAATCCCCTTTACATAACGCTGCCTTTCAAATTAAGACAGATTCCCAGAACAACGTTATCAGGAACAGTTGGCTTAGAATTACATTGACTGGTCTCCACCTCGTCCCACCCTTTAATGTCACAACACAATATTACAACATTAGTTTCAGGTGTGCAACATAGAGATTCAACAACTGTATATGTTATGCTGTGCTCACAAGTGTAGCTACCATCTGTCACCCTACAACACTATTACAACACCATTGACTATTGCCACAAGATTTCTTAAGAGGCAGAGTTGAGGTCAGCTCATTGACCAAATGTCTTACTTCACGTGTGTCCTCTGCAGGAGATATCATGCCACGCAGCTACCTTCTCACAGTATCTGCTTTTCCGTATCTCAGAAAGTCAGTCCTACTCTACATATCCAATTTTTTTTTAGGGAGGGGGAGGCAGAGGGAGAGGGAGAAACAGAATCTTAAGCAGGCTCCACACAGCTCAGAGCCCAATGCGGGGCTTGATCTTATAAACCTGAGATTATGACCTGAGCCAAAATCAAGAGTCAGACACTTAACCAACTGAGTCACCTAGGTGCTCCTCTATATATCCTATTTTTAAGCAGTTCATATGGTAATTGGATTACCAATCTGTGTATATGTGTGTGGTTGTTGTTGAGTTTTTTTCCCAAAACCTTACAAATTTATTAATATTCATGGAGTTTATATATTGAATTTACAGAAGTCTGGGGTAAGAGGGAAGTCTCTACTCTCAAGATTCTAACCTTACGTTAGGAGAATCTGAGACTTATTATAAATGCCTGTTTTTACTGTTTCATTTTCATGTTTGGTTAATCTCCTACCTTCTTATGGAGCCGGGAATGAAAGCAGAAAGACCTGTGCAGTGGACTGGGTCTCTGAGCACACCAATGAGCCTCCTCTTCTGGGTGACAATGGCACAGACAAACACTACTCAGCCTGACGTGTTCAGAAGATGTGTTTCCTGGGAGGAAGTCTAACACTCCATTAGAGCATCCAGGACAATGCTATGACTTTTGTGGTCTCTTTCCTTCATTATATATAAATAAATAGATTGATAAATACATACATACATATCACATTTTTCAGCTGATTGGCATAAATATATATAGAGATTTATATATATTTATATTAATACATATACATTAATGTTATATATTAAAATATTTTCTTTGACCTAAAAGCTCATCTTATTCTTCAGATTTTAAAAGAAATTAAGAGAATGTCATAGGTCCCCAGGACTATTTGAGTCCTTGCCACTGCGTCTCCTGTGCCCAGAAGATGTCAGTCCTGAGGCAGTATAGTATTTGATACAAGGTTCCTAGCTTGTATCAAATGACTACCTTAACCAACTCACTTTACATCAAAAAGGCCTTTGACTTTTATAACCCTTCTTTACTAAAGTCCTATGAGAAAGAAAATAATATACAGATCTATTGTGACTCTGCATTCCAGCACACAGTTAGAGAAAGGATTATATAAACTCTTTGCACATATTCATATATTCATACTTACCACATCTCGGAATTTTTTTAAGGTTTTGTTTGTTTGTTTGGGTTTTTTTTGTTTTTTGTTTTTTTTTTTTTTTTTATTTTGTTCTGTTTAGTAATCTCTATACCCATCATGGGGCTTGAACTCACAACCCCGAGAGCAAGAGTTGCATGCTCTTCTCTGCTCAGGCGCTCTTCCACATCTCAATTTTAAAGCACATACTTTATTCTCTCTGAATTCCCTCTGTAGATATATAAATATATAAAATAGCACTTGCTGCTTTTGAGAGCATACTATATGTATCAAGAATCGTCTTGGGTGACAATAGCTAAATCGTGGAAGGAGCCGAGATGCCCTTCAACAGATGACTGGATTAAGAAGTTGTGGTCCATATATACAATGGAATATTACTCAGCAATCAGAAAGAACGAGTTCTCAACATTTGCTACAACATGGACGGCACTGGAGGAGATAATGCTAAGTGAAACAAGTCAAGCAGAGAAAGACAACTATCATATGATTTCTCTCATCTATGGAACATAAGAACTAGAATGATCAGTAGGGGAAGAAAGGGATAAAGAAAGGGGGGGTAATCAGAAGGGGGAATGAAACATGAGAGACTATGGACTATGAGAAACAAACTGAGGGCTACAGAGGGGAGGGGGGTGGGGGAATGGGATAGGCCGGTGATGGGTAGTAAGGAGGGCACATATTGCATGGTGCACTGGGTGTTATACACAACTAATGAATCATCGAGCCTTACATCAAAAACCGGGGATGTACTGTATGGTGACTAACATAATATAATAAAAAATCATTATAAAAAAAAAAAAAGAATCATCTTGGGTGTATCCACATTGCCAGTCCATGGAGACAAATATTATTATCCTCATTTTTATATATAAGGAAACTGAGACTAAAGAGGTCAAGTAACTTGTCTACAACAACAGAATTTAGTAATGGTGGAGGTAGAATTTAAATTCAAGTGCTTTGGATTTCCAAGTCAATGTTCTTTCCACTACATCAAATAAGATTGCTTACATTGAATTGTCCTATTTAATCTCTTTAGATAAAAAGATTTGAAGTGACTTTTTTTAAGAGAAAGTAACCATTTTCAGATTAAGCCAGTTATCAGGTAAAATCATAACATCTAACAGAATCACAAACTTTTTGAGCCAGAGATATATTAGAAGATCCCTAATCTTCAATCACTTCATATTCTGGATGAAGAAATCCCAAAAGGATTTGTGACATTTACGATATCACTATAGAAAGCAGTGTACCTGTAATCATTGCCCCTCACTAAACACAAAAAGCAAAAATAAACAACCTTTATATATGAAGCACACACACAAAAACCAGTAGAAGAGAGTAACATGAATAGAGAGTTATTCTGAACCACCCCTCATGGTTCAGATTGCTGCTAAATGTACCTTTCTTTATCCATCATCATATGCCCCCAAACTGAAGATCAAGTGAGTCAACTTCATATGACTTTAAGTTAGTACAAACAACTGTAATCAACTTAGTAATCAAGGCAGGCTCTATTGAGCTACAGAAACTGAACTGGGCTTTGAAAGATGGGTAGGAGTTGAACTCAGGGCAAGAGTGCTTTCTAGATTATCAGAACAAAGCCATGGATAGAACCACATTAGCATTTGCCCTGAGCTTTGAAATTTTAGAAAGCAATTTCATAAACTCTACCTCCATTATATCTTACAACCTTGCAAGGTTTTTTTTTAAGCAAATATATACAATTTTATTGTTTTTAAGTTAAAAATAAATGAATACTTGTATAACTTTTCAAAACAATACAGAAGTATATAGAATAAGGGCACCTAGGTGGCTCCATTGGTTAAGTGTCTGCTTTCATCTCAGGTCATGATCTCCATGTCCTGCGATCAAGCCCCACATCGGGCTCCTGGCTCAACCGGGAGTCTGCTTCTCCCTCTCCCTCTGCCTCTTCCCCTGCTCATGCTCTCTCTCTCTCTGTATCTCCCTGTCTCAAATGAATAAATAAAATCTCTAAAAAAAAAAAAAAAGTATCTAAATATCTAGAATAAAAAGTGTGTCCCTTAATCCTTTCTACAAATTCTATCCAGAGCCTCTTCACACAGGTAAAGTTTGGCACATATCCTTTCAGACCTTTCACAATGCATTTACACACACACACACAAGTCCTGAAATATTCAGAAAAGCTAGAGATGGAGATAGGAGATTTACCAGAAGAAAAGAAACTTTGGTGGAAAGAACTGAGATGTTTGAGGATGAACTAAAATATTTTATGACAGGCAATGTAACCTATACATCACTGGAATGTTGGAGTTGGAGTTTATGTTTGGTTTGGGACAGGGAGGGAGAGAAAGAGAGTTAAAAATAATTATTGGAAGTCCTCAAGTGTCGGTGTTGGGTGAGAGCAGAGCCATCCCAAAGAGCCTAGTTACTTAGGGTACATAGGTTATAGAAATTGGAAGGAACAAGATTGTCTAGTACTCCAATCTCCAAGCTAAAGAATCTACAGGTATTTCCTGGAGGCAGTAAAAAGTCATTGAGGGATGAGCATGGGATGGTTGATGTGATTGATGTCTCAGGAAAATGCATCTTGTAGCAATAGGCAAGACATAGACTCTGAAGTTATGGAGACCAATTAAGAACTTATTAGACCCTTAAAGCACATATTCTCAAGGAAATAGTCTTAAATAAGTTCAAAGGTTTATATACAAGTATTTTCATCACACTATTATAAAAGCAAAAAAGTTTCTAAACAAGGAAACAACCAAAATAGCCAAAAATAAGAAATTAGTTAAGTAAATGATAGCATCCCCAATTCAATGAAATTTCACGAAGCCATTAAAAATAATGTTTTTGTAAAACACTCAGTGACATGAAAAATGCTAGTAATGCAATGTTGAGTGAAAACCCTGACACAAAACTATATACGAGTTTGACCCCAATTATATAGAGAATTTCCTTAAGAATACTGTTGTGATTATCTTGCCTTAGGAAAAGACCATTAGTCATAATGAACATGTTTTAGTTTATAATGCTCTGCTTTCAGTAAATAAATTAGAGAAACTTTTACGTATCAGCATGACTTGGCTAAAGGAATGTTTCGGTTCCTATTATCAGTTCAGATTTATCTTCCTAAGCATAAGAAAGGATAATAATTAGACTCCACTTCTCTGAGTAGGACTTAGAAGTAAATAAGTAAATAAGCCAATAAAAAGTAAGACTCGCTTTTAATATACTAACACTGAACCCGTGGGGAGTCAGCACCTGCTCATGGACCCTTTACAATGCCAATATTTAAAAAGAAACCCCAAAATTATATATCCACATACGTCTAGAAAGAAAGAAATCAAAGTCCTAGCCATAGTTATAGCTGGGAAATGGCACTATGGGTGATGTGTTTCACTGTTATGTTAATAAGCATATATCACTTTGAAAATTAGGGGAAATTCTCTTTGTTTGTTTGTTTGTTTAACTGGGTTTATTTGTTTAAATAAAGGAACAAGTGCTTAAGACTTGAAATGCAGGAACAGAGAAACCAAAAAAGATTCAGCAGTACCTTGTAATCCAGGATATAAAGACTTGATAAAATACAGTTTAAAGTTATATACACATTTCATCAACTTTTCAAAGGAAGAGGATTATAGACATTTTAGACATTAAAAAAACTCAAGTAGGTAATTTTCTCGGGGTTTTCCCAAAGAATCTGTGTGGAATAAAGTAAAAAAGTGAAACAGTAATTCTCTCTACCAAATCTTTCCCCAAGCTTCCAAGATAGCTTTCAATCAGCATCGTCAGGGTGGTAATGCAATACAAGAACATTTCAAAATTTCAATTATTAGTCCAAAACAAGCAAAACAATAAAAAGAGAAAAATTACACAGTATTGCTGTAACATTTTTGAACGGCACTGAGTTCAGACCCAGCCTTTTCTTAAACAAGTTCTCAAATCATCATTCTATAGATCCTCTCACTGTGACTACTTCATAAATGTTAATAGGACTATAAAGTTACTATAATGATTTATAATAATGAAGACAGAGACTCCTAAATTAGAAGTCTATTCTCCATTTTCCACCAAAATAGTCAACAGGTAAATTCTACTTTGCCATAAAATTTCTATTTCTATTATTTCAGTCGTTAAACCAAATGGTAATGAAATAAAAATTTACAGTACCTGATGGGGCCAGGATTAACCCAATCCTGCCCACAGTCTTCATTAAAATTGACTGTGGACTTCCTCCCTGCCCCTGACTTCGCCCAGGAGAAACAGACACCTCTGGACCACCCAGAGATTCCTGTCCACTCTAACAAGAATTTCCCTGAGTAATTATGTAAAGCTCAAATAAAATAAAATTAAATTAAATAGAAATCAGACATACTCTAATTTCACTAATAAAAATAATAACTAAGAATAGTTTATACTACATCTATAGAGCATTTGTTTCTGTGTAGCAATGGATACACAATAAGAATATGGAGAGAGGTTAACAAAAAAAATTTGCATGTTATGTTTTTGCAGGCTCTGACATGTTCATGGTTTTTTTCCTGATCTCAAATTAAGTCTTCTTAATTTGTTTTTAAGCCTTGGCATTGTTAGTTGAACCGAAACTGGTAAATTAAGCTTCCTGAGGCCACATTGGCCTTATCAGAAAATAAATTTGTTAAAATTTATTTAACAAATACTTATTAGCCAATTACTCTGTGAAATGCACTAGTAAATAAATAGGTATTGGAAAATAATCATTTATTTCACCAGTGGAAATTTTATTTTTTATTTTATTTTTTTTTATTAATAATGATTTTTTATTATATTATGTTAGTCACCATACAGTACATCCCCGGTTTTCGATGTAAGGCTCGATGATTCATTAGTTGTGTATAACACCCAGTGCTTTCTTCAAAAATTGATTTTTTTTTTAAAGAATCAGGTGAAACAGTTACCATAGTTGCACAACATTTTCAGTTACTCAAGGATTTATAATATTAGGGCCTGGACATGTCTCATTTCTCTTTTTGTTCTTTACTGGTCCAACCATGATGCCTAATCAAAGTTGGGCAATGCAGTTGAATACTCACAGATGACTTTCCCTATTTTCTCAATTCTAATATGAATGCGTTTTTCCTGTTTTATCATTTTTAAACTGAACTATCTATATTTAATTATTACAACGTTTCTCCCAAAGTATATTAATGAATCAATTGCTTCTTAAAATTGATAACATCTTAGAATAGGAGAAGAATGGAATCTGGAAAGACAAAAATTCTCTCATTCTTTCATACATCACTCTACCATCTCAAGATCCAGTTGAAATATTTCTCTTTCATAATCCGATAAAAATATTTATTGAGCCCTTTGCACCTGCCAGACACTGTGCTAGATTTGTTCTTGATTGGGAACTTTTTTTCCTTCATTTTAATCCAAATGCTTAGGTTTTTTGTTTTGTTTTTAAGGTGAAAAACCACTTCTCATAAGAGCTTTCCTTTCTCTCTCTCTCTCTTTCTTTCTTTGAACATTCTCCAGAATTGGCAGACACCAAATCATTCAATGCTAGATTTCCTTGACCTTGATTTTTGTCAGTCAGTCTGGGTTCTTTGATGACCCAGTCTCAATGGCTTTCTAAAACCCATGAAAAGCTCAGCCAGAAAGCCCTTACTCTGAAGTTGCAGTGATGTGGGCAGGTCCCACTCTACAACAGAGTCAATCTTTCCCGCAACTTGACAAATGAAGGAAGAGGGCTCTTGACTTGTCAGTACACTAGACTATGCATCCACATCTCTGAGCTAAGCGTTTGGTAGCATCTTGTGCTGCCTCAAATAGGAAGCAACCAATATCCTGGAGACAAGTGCTTAAAATCATCTGAAACATCTGCACGGAAACATTTTAGTATTTACCTTCTTTGCTCACCTTTTTAGGTTTTCTATATTCTCTTAGTCTTACTGCACCCATATTAAATGTTATAGCAAAAGGACTGGAAAGTAAAAAGATTTGTATATCTCAAAGGGATGGATCTGATTCTCTCACAAAGATGAGATGCCCCCATGACATGGCGCTTGTAAGTTACAGCTCCACAATCATTGTGCCACTTACTAAGTGTGACCTTGGGTAAGTCACTCCATTATTCAACCTCTCTGTATTTCACTCTTGATATTTAGAACATTGGACAATAATTCCTTCTTGACAGAGTTGTGAAGATTAGGTAAGATGAAGAGATGATGCATGCAAAGTGTTCCACAGATGAACGAGTAGTACATGCTCAATAAACATGGTTGGATTTTAGCTACCTGATCTCTTTCTGCTAAATGTCCTGTAAGTTACCATCCAAAAGTAGCTTAAACTAATGACTCTATCAATAGGATAGTGATTTTCTTTAGCTGATTGCAGGGATTATGTTTTCACCAATCTTTCTCTGTCTCCACACATACCATTATCTGTGATAATGATAGCACCTAAATTAAAATTTCATTTTATAATTTAATACAATTTCTCAAAAAGCTAACTGACATGAATACTAAATAATATTCAAAATTATTAGTTTACAGCATTATAATTAGGATTTTTTTTTAACTCATAGCAAGAATTACTATCAAACTTCACTCATTGGACCAGAGACCCTTGTGGTGGTAGCAAAAGCCTTGCCTCTCATGTAGCACACTGCTATAATTAGGTATCTTATAAGTAGCAGACCTGCCCTTGATTTGGCTCTGCCTGAAATTTTCTGACTTCTACAGCTATTCCTGCATCCATTACTTAATCTAATCACTCATTCATACACTAATTCACTCATTTATTCATTCACTTATCTATTCAAATATTGTTAGAGTATGTGGTTTTTTCCTCTCCAGCAATATTTTTATTCTTTTTTATTTAAATATTTTATAAAAATTTTTCTAGTTTACTGTTTGTGGTCTAATACTTAGCTTTTATCATTACCCAAATTTTGTGTGTGCAGTGTCTGCATTGCAATTTTGTTTGCACACAGGAAAATTAAAATTACATATATAGTTCCATGTTCTAAACATGGTACTACTCAGGAACCTCAGTGAGACTGGAGACTAAGCTCTTCAGAATCCTCTACAGTATGAATTCTTATTGCCTGTTAAGTGCTTCTCATTTCCACTCTGCACAAAGGATCCTTCTGAGGACATGCTATCTTCTTCTCCTTGGGTATGTCAGATAACTAGAGTGGTCAGGAAGTCCTCCTCAGACGTCGGTGGCCTACCTTTGGATCTGTAATATGATTTCTTTGATACTATCTCACAAACAAATTAAAAGGTAATATATTTGGGTTCAGTATTAGGAAAAATGCTGTAAAATGCCGCATGCAAAGTACCTCCTAAGGGATAGGTTTAAGCAGAGCCTGGGATATAACTCATCATGGTATTGGAGGCAAATTTTGGAGAACAATTAAACTAGACAACAGGTATGGCCCATTTTTCTCAGGTATTTTGTTGTTTCAAATACTCCCATGTATGGGAACCTAGTAGTTAGAGAATCCAGTAAGAACAAGACCTAGATCTCAGATATGTATTAATTTGTGATCAGAAAGAAGAAAATATTTTAGGCTGGAGCCAGTAAGGGGCTTGACGTTTGTTCAAGCTGGGATGTAAGAGAGGTAACAACCTAAGCCAAGGTGAGGATAGCCCAAGACAGTAGAAGCCAAGGATAAGCTTCCTTTCACCTGTGCACTGCCTAAGGAGCCAGCAGTCATGTCCAGCTAAGGGCTTTACAAAGAGCTGCTTTAGGGTTTGTTACCTCTCTGACACATAAACCAGAGTGAAACAAAAGGAGTGAAACATTTTGACCTAAAAATGAATGAATCTTTGGTTTTGTTTCCTTTTTTTTTTTTTTT
>NW_024423343.1:54238990-54271522 GCF_017311325.1 Ursus maritimus | reverse complement strand
ATTTGCTCTCATTTCTGTCCTTAGGGATTCTATATTCTCAGTAATATTTTCCTGAATACTTTTTTCAAGTCTACTCATTATCTTGACCATTGTTACTCTGAATTCCATTTCTGATAATTTGGTTACATCCATATCCGTTACTTCTGTGGCAGAGGCCACTGACTCACTGTCTTTTCTTTGCTGGGGGGGGCTTCTCCTTCTTGTCATTCTGATGAAGAGAGGTTGCGGGGTTTCCAGAGTCCAAAATTATTGACTGGGTCCCAGGCCGTGCCCCTTGTTTTATAGGGATCTTAGAGATGTGGGCTTCTTCTTTAAAGATTTTATTTATTTACTTATCTGAGAGAGGGAGACAGACAGTCAGCAAGAACGAAACAGAAGCAGGGGAGTGAGAGAGGAAGAAGCAGGCTCCCAGCGGAGGAGCCCGATGAGGGACTCCTTTCCGGAACGCCGGGATCACGCCCTAAGCCGAAGGCAGGCGCTCAATGACTGCGCCACCCAGGCGCCCGGGTTGTGGGCTTCTTGATTTTTCAGCCTGCCTTCTGTGTTCTGGGGGAGGGGCCTGCCACGCCCATACTCAGGCAACCCTGTTTGGTTAGAGTCTCCGTGTCCCCCGCGAGGGGGGATGGGGATGGGCACTCTCTGAGCTGGTATTTCCAGGCTTTTGTTCTCTGGCGGCTTTCCCTGGCGGTCAGCTATGCCTCTTCTGAGAGTCAGAGCAGCAGAGGCTGCATTGTCGCAGAACAGAGGGATTGCGGCCCGTTCTCCACTGATGTTCTGGCCACTTTAACTCTGTTACTGTTGGTGCTGCTCAACCCTGCAGCGTCCCGGGATGTGCGCCCCACTCCCAGCGTCCCTGCCCTCACTTCCAGGGCCGGCGCGTCTCTGTCCTTTGTGTTTCTAATGCCGCCAGCCACCGGCCGCCCCGCGTGCTCCCGGGTCTCCCGGTCTCAGTCTATGCCCGGTGAGCACACCTCGATTCCGGAGTTTCGTGAGAAGCCTGGTGGCGCGCGCACCCGGTTCAGGGTCTCAGTCTGCTGTTTCGCGGGTGCCGACCGCGAGTCCGCCCGCTCCCTGCAGTGGCCCGCCAGCCGCAGCCACCGCGCGCTCCGGGAGTTCCCGGTCTCAGTCTGATCCCGTGAGCCACCGGGATTCCGGTTTCCGGAGAGTGCCTGGTGGCGCGCGCTTCACGGCTCACCGGTCTCAGTCCGCGAGGTGCCCTCTGTGTGTCCGCCCGCTCCCCGTGCAGGTGGCTGCCGCTTCCCGGCGCCCAAGCGCGGCGGCTCCTCCCCTTCCGTTTATCTTCCGATATCCGTGCTACGGTTTACAGCTCCCCTCTTGGTACCTCAATACTCAGCGCTGGAGATGTTCATTTGTAGAGATCCAGATGCATCATCCTGCGTCTCAGGCTGATTCCGTGGTTATTTAGGCTGGTCTGGTACTTATCCAGCTAGACTCAGGGGACCGGCTGAAAAAGGGGTCCCCTACTCCTCCGCCATCTTAACTCCTCCCCACCAGTGGAAATTTTAAAACTACTAATTCTTTTTCTGACTGTTGACCATTAGCCATTCTTCCTCAAAGTCTTCTCTACCTAATATGAGATGAAAAGTAACAAAATCCAAATACTAAAGGATCATTAATGTAAAGTCTTTAATTTACTCATGTAGTCTGATTCTATTTTCAAGTTCAAACCCTAAGAATATAAAAATGCTAAACTTCAAAACAGTGATATGTCAATTAATGCATGCTTAGAAAGCCCTTTTTTTTTCCAGTTTTATTGCAATATAATTGACATATAACATTGTATTAGTTTTAGGTATGCAACATAACATATATATATCATATATGTCAAAATAATTATTACAATAAGTTCAGTTAACATCTATCACCGCACATATTTACAAATATTTTTTCTTATTATGAGAACTTTTAAGATCTACTCTCTTAGCAACTTTCCTTTTTTTTTCCTAAGGTAATCTCTGTGCCCAACATTGGGCTTAAACTCATGACCCCAAGATCAAGAGTTGGAAGCTGTACTAACTGAGCCAACCAGGTGTCTTCTTCTTGTTAAGTAAACAACAGCTTTCAAATATACAATACCATATTGTTAACTATAGTCGTCATGCTGTACATTACATCCCACAACTTATTTATCTTATAACTGGAAGTTTGTTACCTTTTGATCATCTTTGCCCACTTTAGAAAGTTCTTTAAGGATACCAAATCCTATGGCGTCTGTATGCTCAGCGGCATGATTACATCTGTTGGTGGCCTCTGGTTGTACTGAAAATTTTCTTGCCAAATAGGACTGCAACCCAAGTTTCCCCAGGCCTCCTCAACCTGTGAATATACACAGAATCACAGAACTTAAATTAGAACTCAAATTCTGGTGGTCCTTGCATCCACCTGGCAGGACCTCAACAACCTATACAATTTCTCGAGTGCTTCTGGAAATACAAGTGCTCTCTGAAGTCGGGTGTTTCGGGTGTGCTCACGAAGAATCTGAGCATCTGCTTGGCTGTCTCTGACATCCGCTGGGCACTTCCATGACACCAGGCTTGCATGCTTTGCCAGACCACACTGCCACCCTTCTGCCACCAGAGGAACCAGAGATGTGCGGTGGGATGGGGATGATGCCCAACACCTCCCTGATGTTGATGAGGGTTGACATTACAACACGTTCAAAGGTTCCAACACAAAGTGACGTTTGTATGACTGAGCCATACAGAATTTTGGGGTTTTCACTATATTGTACACCTGAAACTATTATAATACTGTATGTTAACTATACTGAAATTAAAACAAAAACTTAATAATGTAAATAAATACAGAGAAATTTGGGGAAAAAAAGGATCTTGGATTTTGGTTGTGGTTTGACTTTTATAGGCAACACGCTCCCCACAGTAACCAGATCTCGATCACTGGGTCAGGCGTGCCTGACACCTTCTTTCTTTAAAATGAGTTCTCTCCTTGGAAGCTCTCCAGACCTCCATTCATAATACCCTTTAGGTGCCATCCCATGCACACCCACACATAGTCAAACCCCACCTCAAGCTCAAGCTGAGATGCCCCTATATATTAATCACAGCTACTGGAAGGCTAAATGAAAGTGACAACTTTGGAAGAAAAAATACTCTTTCAGTTTCCTCTAGAGAAGGGCTCTGTGGTTCAAGTTTGGGGTTTATTATTTTTGGGAGACATAAATTTTTTATTTAGAGCAAGTCACTATATTTCTTCCTTTGGTTTAAATTTCACCAAAATAATTTAAAGCTTGAACCCTAAAATTCCCATTTGCTCACTCTCACAGAGTAAATGAGTATTTAAGCCAGGCAAACAGAACCACTTATATTTAATGGTGTCATAAATGGATTGCAAAATATTTTAACCCATTGGTAATCCTTCGGGCCATTACTCTCAAGGAATGAAAGAGTAGGTTATGAGTGCTATTTCTAAAATTAGTAACATACCCAAGAGTTCCAGTAACTCTCCACTGTTTCACTGGATAATTTTCACCTAGCTAAATGCAAGTACAAGAAGAAATTGACAGTGGGTCTCAGGAGAACTGTATTTCTCTGCTGATCTCTTCACTTCCATGCACTGGTTCTCCCCAAGACAACAGTTTTCTCACTGGTCATCAATCTGGGCAATGGCAGATGGCCTTTCCATTCCATAGTTCACTTTAAGATCAAGAGGCCTAAACCACAATACCATCCTTCTCTTTATCCCCTCACTTATTTAATCACCCCCTGATTCTGGTGATTATGCTTGGGCTACTTGTTAGCAAGAAATCCCGATTCTGTTCCAAAGCAGACTCTCGTTTCTAGTCTTCAAGCCTTGCTTCATGTTTTGAGACACAGTATATCATGGTAGTCAAGAGCACGGACAATAGACACAGATCATCCATCCTCAAATACCGCTTCCTCACTTATGAGTTGTATGACCTTGGGCGAGTTACTTAAACTCTCTAAACTCCAATTTCCTTATTTTTAGAATGAAGACAATGATAATAAAACCCACCTTATAGGTTTGTTGTTAGCATTAAATGAGTAACACACATACAGCTGTTAGAAGAGTATCTGGTACATAATAGGCATTCGTTGTCACTAATACTTTAGAACTATTCTGTTGAAGACAGGAGGAGGCAAAGCTGGCGAGATTCTGAAGAGGACAAATACCATTATCTAAAAACACTCTCCAGGAATTTCGTTCATGGCTGAGTGACATTGAGAAAGTAACTCTCTAAACCTCTGTCTCCTCATCTATAAAATGGTGCTAATTGAAAAAAAATGCATGTAAATTACTTGGCAATGACCTAACATGCAGTAAACATTAATATTAGCTCCTATATCATCTGTAAAATAATCCATAATTATGTCTGCTTTACAAGAGTATTGTAGGGAGATAACATAGGTGGAGGACTAGCATAATGATTTAATATTTATTAAGTAGAGGGTCAATACATAGTTTCTTTTCCACACTTTGTTCTCAAACTGTATGGAATTATATATCATCTCTTTTTTAAGTACCCTTGCCTTTCCTTCCCTTACCAGCTATACCTGGAAGTTCAAGGAATGACGCTAGTCAGTGATTATGTAAATTCTACCTACCAGCAAGACCCTCCACAATTCTGTAATTGATAAGCAAACCTTTATCAAAAGTGAGGATTTATCTAGATAATTCAATTTCTAGCAACATATCAGACTAAGTCTCAGTACCAACCTTTCCTGGAAATGACTAAAAATGCTGGCTATAATAGAGGGACATCTTGAATGCATCCAAATGAAAGCAAAAGAATGAGGAATACCTAGAAATGCAGTACTGAATTGGCTCTTCCCTCAGAGCTTTTGCTGCACCCAGTGAACTTGAGCACAAATTTTTGTGTTCTGGAAACACAAAACAAAACCCCAGGACCACCCACATTGCAGTGTTTTATATTAGAACCCTCATAAAACTGGGCACAAACACGGAAACTCAGTGAAAGAGGGGACTAAAATAAACCACCCATTTCCACCATTCCCTCCCCCAAAAAATTGCATGGAAAACTAGCAGTCTCAAAACTTGGCAGTGAGTAGAGTGGGGGAAAATTATACCCTGAGAATTCATAACCACAAACTACCCTTCCACAAGTTAGCACAACAGATTTTCACTTTTGAAGCAGCCTAAATAAAACCTGAAGTCAATTGTATTCAAAGTGGTCCTGGACTGGTAATGTCCCAAGTGTCTAACAAAAACAAATGCAAATCCTTTGTAGGAAATAGACTCTTTCAATGTAGGATACAAAGAATCTCAATGGATGCTTTTCCAAGGAAAACTAAACAATGTAAGAGTCAAAATTACTAAAGAAGAAATCAAAGCCATGAGTAAGAGCCAGCAGAAACAAAAGTTAACACAAACAGACCCAAAATACTTCAACTACTTAAATTATCAGATACAGAATATTAGTATAGAAAAGGTGGGACAAATGGAAAACATAGAAGACAATAAAAATAAACCTAAATATGTCTGCAATTGCAACAAATATAAGCAGATTAACTGCTTCAATTATAAGACAAAGATGCTAAACTAGAGGGTTTTTTTTTTAACCTTTTTTTATGTTATTTATAAGAGATATGTCTAAAGCTTAAAAACACAGACTGAGAATGTAAAAGTAAAAAGATACGGAAGGGTAAACAAGGTAAATACCAAAGAGGGGCACCAGGGTGGCTCAGCGGGTTAGCATCTGCCTTTGACTCAGGTCATGATCCCAGGGTCCTGGGATTGAGCACTGGCCTTCCTGCTCAGTGGGGAGTCTGCTTGTCTCTCTCCCTCTCCCTCTGCCCCTCCCCCTGCTTGTGTGTGAGCACTTTCTCTCTATCTCTCTCTCTCTGAAAAATAAATAAATAAAATCTTAGAAAGAAAGAAAGAAAGAAAGAAAGAAAGAAAGAAAGAAAGAAAGAAAGAAAAAGAAAGAAAGAAAGAAAGAAAGAAAGAAAGAAAGAAAGAAAGAAAGAAAGAAAGAAAGAAAGAAAGAAAGAAGTAACCTGGTATGGCCAGGTCCATTAGACAAACACATTTATAGACAAATCTTATTAGACACAAAAACAATCATTACATAATGATTAGAAAATCAACTCATTTGGAAGATATTAATTCTAAGGTGCCTATACCTAGTTAAAGCCCTGAAATACACAAAGCAAGGAAAATTGACAAATCCTCTACCATACTGAAAATTTCAACTCACTTTCTCAGTAACTGAGTGTTGAGATAACATAAAAATCAGTAGTTTTATAGAAATGTTAAACAACACAGTGAATAAATTTAAACTAATGAACATATATTGAATACTGCACTTAATGGTTCAAAATGTACATTCTTTCCAAACACTCTTGAAACATCTTAATCAAATGGTGTTTTCAAAGAATTGTCAACAAATGTAGCCCTACCCCCCAAAAACAGTATCATACAGATGAAGTTCTCCAACCACAATGGATTTGCAACCAAAAACACATAATTAGAAAAATTCCTATACGTTTGGAAATTAAGAAACACCCTTTTAAATTACTCAAGGATCAAAGAAGAAACTATAATGGACATCAGAAAACATTCAGAACTGAATAACAAAATAGTACATATCAAAACATATGTAACATTAAAATTTTACATTATGGAGCTAAAGAACTTACAGGAAAATATGCAGCTTTAATTTTAAAATAGAAAATAAGCTAAAAAGTAATGAAAACTGGGGCACCTGGCTGGCTCAGTCGATAGAGCATGTGACTCTTGAGCTCAGGGTTGTAAGTTCGAGCCCATGTTGTGTATAAACATTACTTAAAATTTATTTTTAAATCTTAAAAAGAAAAAAAATGAAACTTATGTCTATCTTTAAAAAGTTAACAAAAGGACAGAAAAACCCAATGATAAGAAAGGAAATAATAAAGTTAGGAGAAAATAAGTAGAAAATGAAAGATTTAATAATCAAAAGTTGGTTTTCTGAAAAAGCTAGTAAAATTTACAAACCTGTGATAATAGTAAGAAACAAGAGAGAAGACCCCAAAATTAAAATTAAATTAAAACAATGCATTATAACATGAAAATATTATATAAGTATAAGAAATAAAAAGGGGACATATATTAGGATGCAACAAACATTAGATAATTAGGAGATATATGAGCATTATTCCAATAAACTTGAAAACGTAGCTGAATGACTCATAAAATACAACTTATCAAAACTGACTCAAGAAGCAAGCAAAAACCTGAGTGGTCCTGTAACTGTTTTTTTTTTTACATTTTTAAAAAGATTTTATTTCTTTATTTGCCAGAGAGAGAGAAAGAGAGCACAAGCAGGGGTAACGGCAGCAAGAGGAGCAGGAGGAGGGAGGAGCGAGAGAAGGAGGAGCAGACTCCCCACTGAGCAAGGAGTCCGATGCAGGACCGGATCCCAGGACCCTGGGATCACGACCTGAGCTAAAGGCAGGCGCTTAACCGACTGAACCACCCAGGCATCCCTGGTCCTGTAACTGTTAAAGAGATTTAGGTCATCAGTTTAAAATCTTCTTCAAAGAAAACAACCCAGGAGAATTACTGGTACTAATCATTCAAAAAACAGTTTCATTTTACACAATCTATTTCATATTATGGAGGGGGAAAAAAGACATTACTCCACTCATTTTTTTGACGCTAGTATAACCTTAATACCAAAATTCAAAAGTGATATTCAAACAGAGGAATTTACAGACCAATCTTACTTGTGAATATAAATGCAAAAGTCCCAGACAAAACACTAGCAAACCAAATCTTTTCAAGTATTAAAAATACACACACACACACACACACACACACACACACACAAATGAGCAAGTGGGCTTATTCAGGAATAAAAATGAGTTAAAAAGGAAAAATAAATAATGTTATTGGCTACATTAACGTACTGAAGGAGAAAATTGTGATAAATTCGACATCCTTTAATAGTAAAAATTATTAATAAATCATGAATTAAAATGAACTTCCTTAATCTGTTACAGGATATCTACCTAAAAGGTTATAACAAACAACATATTCAATTTTGAAATTTTCAAAGCATTCCATTTAAAGATCAGGAATTGGGTAGTTTACCTACTATCCCCACTTCTACACAAAATTAAACTGGAGGTCCAGACCAGACCAATAAAGTAAGAAAAAGAAACAAGGTACAAGAATTCAGAAAGAAGAAACAAATCTCTCATTATTTAAAATGATGTAATTGTCTACAAATAGCAACTATAAAAATAAAAAGTTCAGTAAACATGCTAAATATAAAATCATTATGCAAAATCTGTTGTATTTCTATATACCAATAATAAACAGAAAAAAATTTAAAGATGTCATTTCTTACAGCATCAAAAATATGATGTGCTTAGGAATAAATCTAACAAAGGATGTGTAAGGACTTCAAGGGAAAAAGCATAAATCTTTATTGATAGATATTAAAGAAGACTTTAATGAATGAAGAGCTATATAATGTGGCATATAATTTTTAAGAAGGGAGGGGGATATAGAAACTTGGACCAATGGAACAACATAAAGAGTCCAGAAACAAACCACACATAAATTGCCATTTAACATATGACAGAGGTGCTAATGCAGATCAATGGGGAAATGATGGATTGTTTTCAATAAATAGTGGTGGAGCGATTTGTTTTCAATGTGAAAAAATTAAACTTTTACTTCACACAATAAACAAACATCAGTTCCAGGTCAATTAAAAACTTACATGTGAAAGGTAGCTCTATAAAACTTTGAGAAGACAATAAGTCGAGCATCTTTATGGTCTCAAAGTAGGGAGAGGTCTTAAACCAAACATTAAAAGTTTAAATTACAAAGGAAAATATTTACTACACTGAAATTAATGTGTTCTGTCGATTGAAAAGAATTATAAGAGGTGAAAAGACAAGCCCAAACTGAGAGAAGATAATTGCAGCACATCAAGCATCAGAATGCAAATATCTATGAAAACTTCTGCAAATCAGCAGGAATGACAAATACCCAAATAGAAAAAATGGAGCAGAAATAGCCCATAAACACAAGAAAAGATGTTCAACTTCCTGGCAAATTATGGAATTTCAAACTGTGAAAGCCCATTCCCAAACTGCCAGACTTAAGAAGTGTGATACTTCCTTTTACAAGACTGAGGTGGCACAAGAATGTTCACACTCTGCTAGTGAGAAAGGAAACTGGTACAGTTTCGGAAGACAGCTTGGTACTACCTAGTAAAATTAAGCATATATACGTTTCCATTCTTAACTATGTATCCTAGAGAAACCTGTAGATGTGCACCAGGAGACATGCAGAAGGATATGGATAACAACATTGTTTACTGCGTGAAAGCCAGAAAACAACCTCGATGCATTCAACAGACTAGATCAATAAGTTGTGTTACACTTTCATAATCAAATACCATACTGCAATAAAAATTAGTTTATTACAGCTATAAGCCCACGTGAATGGATCTCAAAAATAAACAAAATGTTAAAAGAAACAAGTCACAGAAGAATATGTAGGGCATGTTTTCACTCATATAAAGTTTAAAAACTAAACAATACAATGTTTAGGGAACATATAAATAGGCAGTGATAACCATTAAGAAAAGCAAGAAATGGATTAACAAAGTTCAGAATTGCAGATACTCCCAGTGGAGAAGGAGAAGGAGACAAAGGGGATTTCTGGGATATGATAATGTTCTATTTCTCAGCCTCAGTGCTAGCTAGATACAAAAGAATCCATTTTATTTTTCTTTAAACTATACACATATACTTTCATATGTTCTTTTGTATGCTACTATATTTTGAAGTAAAAAAATACATATTTAAAGGATTTTGATATTTGCCTTGATTATCTGGATTTTTTCAAACCAAACTGTTTTTTCCTGAATTACATAAGATAATTATTTCAGTTTCCTCTTTCACACTTGTGAAAGGGAGTCCCAGAACCTGAAGTTTCTTTATGATCAAATTGGAAAGAAGTACTTTTATGTACAATCCCTGTGTATCTAGCAACAGGTTTCAGTTGAACAGTGTTGGTTTTCAGTAACTCAAAACATGGTAGAAAATTATGTCATATCTCCTCAATTCTTAACAGCATTCATAACACTCAAGAAATAGCACTCAATAGCAATGCCATCCAATAGAAATACAGCATAAGCCAAAGATGTCATTTTAAACTGTAGCAGCCTCATTTCAACTTCTGATCAATATCTTTAAAGTTATCAGTGAGATGTTTTACATTCTTTTTCATACTAAATTTTCAAAATTCAGTGTGTATTTTACACCGAACAGCACATCTCCATCTGGACTAGCCTCATTTCAAGCGCTCGACAGCCCCACGTGGCGTGTGACTACATACTCTGACAGCACAGCGTTATGGTCTCCAAAGGAATAATGATCCACTTGGCTTCAGCTTTAAAGATTAAAAATAGAGACCCACCTACCAAACCCAGAGGCCTATTAGACCTCCAAACTACAAAGGAGATTTCTAATTTTAGCATTAAGTAGAAGTAGGTACCTTATTCACAAAGAACAATAGAACCGGTCATTTTTATCACATCTTTTCTCTTTATATCCCTGAATTTCCTCTGAATTGGGCCTAACAGGAACTTCTTGTAAAAGGGAAATAATAATGCTCTGGACTTCTTAAGACTATTTTCCTCTGGGATCTAAAAAATTTTAAGAACACTGGTTCACTAAAAAAAAAACCAAACAAACACCCAACCACATTGGTTCACTAATCAACAGTCTTGACATATTAGGCCATTGCAATTCATTTATATTTAGGGAAATTGAGCCTTGGAATAGAATGGCTAACATCAAATATAGAGACGGAAACTGAACGCAGGACTGAAATTCTGAGTCTCACAGCTCTCCTGAGCATATGTATCTGTTTCTTAAGGTTATTAGATTTTCTTTTTGTTCAACTTGTCCAATCATTCATGCTTAATTCCTTGTATTATCTTTCATATTTCACCTACTCAATCCCATTTCGATATTACTCCAGCCCTCAGTTGGCTGCAGGCACGAAATGTAATACGCTAACACTATGCCTTATTTAGTAACATTTCTAAAAGGAAATACACAATTCGTAAAAGGTTTTGTTTCCTGATTTTTTAAAGATCAGATATTATAATTTTTGTAAAACAACTTTTGTAGCAATAAAAGCCAAAAACTGACTAATTACCAGAGGACTAGAGAATGAGATCATCAATATTTTTTCTTCCGACTAATTTCAATATTTTGCATAGGAAATGTGCATTTTCTTAGTAAGTGTTGTTTAGTGAGTATATTCATTTTCCAGCAGTAATTGCATGAAGGTGTTACTAATGAGAATACAAGCATTGACTTTCTGGAACTCATTTGTATGCTTATATACACACTCATTTTCCTGGCCTTTTCCTATTTTTTGAACTATTTATTATCCACAGCAGCACAAAATATTATTTAACTAACCTCCAGCACATTGGTTTTCTGACTTTCAGATTTCATAAACTAACAAAAAATGCATGCTTTGATTGAGGGACTATCATAATGTTGCCAATTTCTTATTTTGCCAATTACAGTTATAAAAAAATCATTAAAACCTACTCCTTATTTTATCACCATCATTTCATTAAAGCAGTGGTTCTCCAACTTCAGCATGCACACCTGGAGGGCTGAGAAGACACAGAATGCTGGGCCGCACCTGCAGAGTTGCTAATTCAGAGGACTGCCATGGGGCCCAAGAATTTGCATTTCTAACAAGTTCCCACGTGATGCTGATACTGCTGGTCTGGGGAACCACACTTTGAAAAGTACGGCATTAAAGAGAGACTTGTGCTGAGCTCGGATCATGTGTGCAAGTGTTGACTCACTATGTTGTACACCTGAAACTACTATAACACTATGTTACCTATACTGGAGATAAAATAAAAACCTAGGGGCGCCTGGGTGGCTCAGTCATTAAGCGACTGCTTTCGGCCTAGGGCGTGATCCCAGAGTCCTGGGATCAAGCCCCACATCAGGCTCCTCCGCTGGGAGCCTGCTTCTTCCTCTCCCACTCCCCCTGCCTGTGTTCCCTCTCCCGCTGGCTGTCTCTCTGTTAAATAAATAAAATCTTTTAAAAAAATAAAATAAAAACCTAAACAGAAAAAAAAATAGAGACCATTTCAAGCAAAAATGAGGAAAGAGGACCTCAGAATAAAGGAGCATCATTTAAATTGAAAACTCAGGGGCGCCTGGGTGGCTCGGTCAGTTGAGCATCTGACTCTTGATTTTGCATGAAGTCATGATCTCCGGGTGGTGGGATCGGCTGGTGCTGGGCTCTGAGCTCAGTGCGGAGTCTGCTTCTCTCCCTTTCCCTCTTCCTCTGCCCCTGCCCCTGCTCCTGCTCGTGCATGTATATGCTCTCTCTCTTAAGTAAATAAATATATCTATAAATTAATTAATTGTGTAAACTCAGCATATGTTTCTCATTTCTCCTGAGGTCCATGCAAGTTTCACAAACAGTGACTGTCCCCGAAGTAACTTTGGAAAACCAATGCTCTAGTACACTGTCTGGTAAGGTAGCCCTAAGCCACCACATGTGGCTATTGAACATTTGAAAGATGGCTACCCTGAATTTAAATGTGCTGTAAGTATAAGACACACTGGAATTTAGACTCACTATGAAAAAAAAAAGTAAAATAGTTCACTAATAATTTTTTGTATTACTCAGATGTTGAAACGCCATTTTGGATACATTACCTTAAATAAAAGATATTAAAAATAATTTCACTTTTTACTCTTAAAATGTGGCTACTAGAAAATTCTAAATTACATATGTGGCTCACGTCATAATTCTATCAGATAGCACTGCCTTGAGTGATTCTCAGTGTGGTCTCTGGGTCAGCAGCATCGGCATCACCTGGGAACAAACGTGAGAAACGTAAGTTCTCAGCACCCCAGACTTACTGAATCAGAATCTCTAGGGAATAGAACCTAACAATTTGTTTTAATAAACCCCCCCCAAAGAGTCTGATCCAGGTTAAAGTTTGAGAACGATTGCTGTAACAATGCTTATCAAATTTTAATATATATACAAATCACCCAAGGGCTTTTAAAATTCAGATTCAAGTTCAGAAGGTGAACAACGGAAATCCCGATTCCGCAGTAGTAACAAGCTCCCACATGATGTTAGCTGCGGCAGGTCCTGGGCCACTCTGGGTTGCAAGGACCTAGAACATTTTCTCCTCATGGAGCACTCTAACCAATATCCATTACAAACAAATGAGCACACAACTCCAAACTCCGAAGGATTCACATCTCAGGATTCCAGTAGGTCTGCAGTAAGAGAAGGGAATTGTGTTTCTCTGACAGAAGGGATTCTGTCAAGACCCTTGGAGAGCTGTAAATAAATTCTACTGTTTGTTTGCTTTATCAGACAACCTGCCATGTTCATCGAATAAGAAAGTGTGTATTTGTGTTCTCATTTTTCCAGTAGGTTAATGGTGATTCAATATATTTAGAGCTGGAAGCTACTTTTACTAGGCTGGAACATTTGAATGAAAAATGGGCATTCCAACTGAATCTCCCTTGGCAAAGGGATCCTTTTAATCAGCACTGTTGTTTATATCCAGATAGCAGGTTTTAATCTGAGTTACTATCTGCTGGGTTTAACTAAGAGAAGGCAAAGAAAATAAGGAAAGGAGAGGGAACTCTTCTCTTAAGCTGTACTGAGTCAATTCTAGTTTATCCATCATGACAAGAGCCACTAGACACAGGGCAGACCTTCTCGAAGTCGGCTTGGTTCCCAGGAGACTCCACCATACATCCAAGAAACAGCTGCTCCCATGTTTGAAAGAGGTGTTATTTTTCTTGATTTCTTCCTCCTCTGAGTCTCTTATTATATTTTCCTCACAATTTGCTGTAGTAGAAGAATATAGAAAAACAAACACACTTACAATTATCTGGGGGGAAAAAAAAGCTTACAGTCCAACTGAAATGATAGAAAGTGACTATTAACTGTTTAGCTTGTATCGTGACGTATTTTTTTTATAAGCCAGAACACAGAAATGAGAAGTCAGGAAATGTGTCTTCTATAAAATTTTGCCAATAGTTTTTGAAATAAAACTATAGAAAGCTTTCTTTTTTAACCAAAATCTATTTGTTTCATTGTTTGTTGTAAGTATAGGAAAGAAAAAAACCACAGAATTAAATGGGTGAGGCTTTTTTTTTTAATACATGATTTATTACCCTTCTCCTTCAGTTTTGACAAAAACCTATAATATACAGTACCTTATCCATGCTAGGTACAAGAATATGCTGTAAAATAGATTTTTGGTATCTACACATAGACATGTAGGTACATACATATGTATGTATATACTTGTTTTTTCAGCATTTATGCAGTGACTTAATCCCAACCATTACATTTAGTTTATAAAAGTCTTACATGAAGGATGCCTGGGTGGCTCAGTCAGTTAAGCATCTGCCTTGGGCTCAGGTCACGATCACAGGGTTCTAGGATAGAGCCCAGCATCGGACTCCCTGCTCAGCAGGGAGTCTGCTTCTCCCTCTCCCTCTGACGCTCCCCCTCCTTGTGCTCTCTCTCTCTCTCTCTCTGACAAATAAATAAATAAAATCCTTAAAAAAAAAAATCTTAGTCATGAGAAGTCAGTCCACTTTGTGCCTAGGCCACATGCCATTTGAAGAGACAAAGAGTCATATAATGGTGGGGCAATAAAACGAAAAATTTGGCAATTGAGATCTATGAAGATTGTTCCTTGTGTGGCTATAAATATAAAACAATCATTTATTGTTTGGACAGAGACCATAAAAACAAATCCCATAAATCATTAGCTACAATACAGTAAAAGGTTAAATCCAAGTATTCACTGTACTTGAAAACAAACAATTTGTATCTTTTGCACGAGTTTAGATCTATGTGTAGTCATGGTGAGGCACACGCTGTAGAAATTGAATTTGCCGGGAAACAAAAGCTGCTTGGAGAGCCAGTAAAGAATGAATGAGTAATCCTGGCAGGTCTGGACTTTAACAGGCCATCTCCTGGGCTAGGACACTCAGTCTCCCTCTGGTCCTATGGAGCAGTGTGACAAATCCCCCTTACACAGTCCTGGTTTCAGATCCCAGCTGTTCCCATTCCAAGCATGTTGACTTTGAACAAGTCACTTACCCTCCTTCCACCCGTTTCCTCGGCTCAGGTTGATGCTGAGTGCAGAGCAATGTTCTTCCCAGTGATCTCTGGATAAATCATTTTCTTCTTTGGACTCCAGTACCCTGTGATTTTTAGTTCCTTTCTAAATGCGGGCCGACGGCATTGTTGAATATGTTAAAAATACTATGTGTACGTTTCCCGGAGCAAGGTGGTGCTGGGTAACTGATCTGTGCAAATGTGGAGGCAAACCCAGGGGACTGGAGATGACCAGGCAGAGAAGCAGCAAGGCTTGCTGCTCTCTCCATCTCCCTCATACATGGTGGTTCTGCTTCCTCTGAGGAATGGGAGAGACATTCTCTTCTTCAAGTAAATCAGTAAAGGTTTGTGTAATCTTTTAAAACCATGGGATTTTCAATTAGTACAGAAACCATGCTTACTCTGATATGTTCACATTATACATTTTCCTTGCGTTCACAAGTCCTACTTTGTCCATTTTTCCATGTTCATTCACCAAATGTTTATGTAACACTTACTGGGTTCAATATTTTAATGCAAGAGGAATTATGTCTAGATGTCTCTAACTTTTCATTTCTATGGGAGCATGTGAAGCATAGGGCTCAAGCCCAGCACCACTCAGCTGAAAGACTGGCCGAAAGATGATACCAAGTACAAATGACACGGATATAGGGTCAGGAAGAGTCCGCACTGCATTCAGAGTAAAATGCCAACTTCTTTGTGTGGTCCCTGCTGACCTCTCCAGGAGCACCTCTCCCCACTCTGCATCAACTATTCTAAGAGTTCAAACATTGCCTTCTTGTAGAAGCAGGCCTAAAGCCTCCAGCCCCCCCTCCAGCCCCACTGTACCTACCACAGTCTGCTCAACTGATGCTCCTCCTAGAGACCAGTGGTTATCAAACTTTATGTAAGGCACCGTAGGACTTGTTAAAACACAGTGCTGGGCCCCACCCCCAGACTTTCTGATTTAGTAGGTCTGGGGTGGGGCATGAGAATTTGCTTTTCTAAGAAGTTCCCAGGAATGCTACTGCTGCTGGTCCAAGATCACACTTAGAGAACCACTGCTCTAGTCTACCAGTTCCTTGAGAAGAACCTTAATTTCCTTTATTTGGTTATCCCCAGCACCTAACACAGAGTCTGACATATGGTAGACATTTAAACAGTATCTATTGAATGGAAGCAATGGGTGAACTAATGAATCCCTTGCTATTTCATTTGGAGATTGACAAATTCATCACACAGTATAAGAAGAACCCAAGACACTCCCCCATTAATATTAAGCTCCCTCAACAAATGATAAGAGACTCTTAATCATAGGAAACAAACTGAGGGTTGCTGGGGGGGGTAAAGGGGACGGACATTAAGGAGGTCATGTGACGTGACGTAATGAGCACTGGATGTTATATAAGACTGATGAATCACTGACCTCTACCTCTGAAACTAATAATACATTATGTGTTAATTAATTGAATTTAAATTTAAAAAATACTAAGCTCCCTCTTAAAACAGGCAGAGACTGAGAGCCCCTGGGCTGGGCTCTGAGCTACTGCATGCTAACTGGTGTTGCTGAAAGCTGCCGTATGAAAATCTTCCCCTTACTACCTGAAATCTCCCCTCTAGGAACAGAGACTTGGTTTGAAGATTAAAATGGTAAATTTTCTCTTCTGTTAAATATTTCTTCTTTGATAGTTTCATATGTGAGTAAGTAAAAGAAGACAAATAAGCCCTTGGCATTAGAAATGTCCTTAGAACCACTAAATTCATTTTAAAAATGTGATACTAAGTACTCTTTCCCANNNNGATTGACACCCTAAATCAGGTCGGCCAAATTTCTCTGGTCATCTGGGAGTCCAATTTAAAATACAGATACCAAAGGCCCGCCTGTGGAAAGTCTCAGTTCAGGTAGGTATGTGATGAGGCCCCCAAATCAGTCTTTTTAACAAGTTTCTGATGGGGCCCAAATGGTCATTTTTTTTAAATCTCCCCAGCCAATCTTTTTCTTTCTCTTTCTTTCTTCCTTTCTTTTCTTTTTTCTTTCTTTCTTTCTCTCCAGCCGATTTTAATGTGCAGCTAGGACTGAGGACCACTGCAAGAACCCAGGTAAAAGTTTTCCTATGAAACTATTTTTGACCTAATATTTTTCACCTGGAACAGGTTAGGTCATGGTGCAAAAGGCCAGGTTCTCAACGTGGAATGTGGCTTTGTTGCCCTTTGGTTTCCTGTAAGGAATAAATGTGTAAGGTATTTCTACCAAAGATCAAGTTTTGCGTCATGGCTCTATGGAGCTCGACCCACTCCAACAATAACAATAGAGCCATTAGTCAAAAGACCTCAGGAAAAGGGGAAACTTGTCACAGGATGATGCCAATTACCTAATTATTCTGAACTCAAAAACTAAACCTTGAACACTTGTCTTATAGCATCAGAACCGTGGGTATGATCTGGAGAAGTAATTAGCATATCAGCATTTTATGCTGGGACAATGTCAGAGTAAAATACAGGTAGGCTCTGGAATGTTACAGGGGCTAGAACTAGGAATGGTCTTGCACTTGAGTGTAAATATGGTGATGTCAACAATTAACCTTCCACTGAAAAAAATTTTTCCTGTTTATACATACCCTCTGGTGGGAAAAAAAAATTTGATGTCGTTGGATATTATGTTTTAAAAAGAACTTCCTTTGCGCTAAGTTTATTTGAGGTGAATTATAGTTTTAATTCAGAAAGTAAGAATTTCTATTTTTTTTAAGTAGGCTACACGCCCAACGCCCAATGTGGGGCTTGAACTCAGGACCCTGAGATCAAGAGTTGCACGTTCTACCGAATGAGCCAGCCAGGCACCTCTATTTTTTTTTAAATCACAATGTCTCAGAATCATACTTGCCTTCACATCAAGAATCAGATCTAAGCCTCTTGCCAACACACTCTCTAATGGCCTCTGCTCAAGGATCTAGGGGAGGCCAGTCAGGCTACGTGAGGTCTGAAGCACCTCGGTTCATTAAATCGTTCAGTATGAGCACTAACTTTTACAATTGTGTAATAAAAGCAAATGTTTTCCAAAATGGACAGTAGACAAAAGTAGAAAAGTATACAGGATTCCAGGAAACACACTCATGGGGACCTGGCAGCTAAGAAGTCATTTTTCTAAAACATAGATGGTGTTGCAAAGTGCCATTCATTCTTAGTACAGCATCGGCATACAGGAGCCGCCTGGTGAATGCTTGCTGGCATTAGCTTTCTTTCAATAGCTGCCCATGTCTTCCATTAAACAGCTACTATCAAAAAAATTTTTCTTACAAAAGAACGCTTTGAGAAGTGAAAGGCTGCCAATGTGCAAACTAAACTTCATTGCATTTTTAATAAGAATTTCGAGCACAATAAAGATTTTATACCCAAATATATTATAAAGAAATAGATGTAATGCTACATTAAATGATTACTACACTAGCTTCATTTGCCTCTTTCTCTTTTTCCCATGCCAAAAGCCATTGTCTTCCTTTTAAAAAGGACAAGGTCTGGGGCACCTGGGTGGCTCAGACAGGTTAAGGGGCCGACTGTTGGTTTCAGCTCAGGGTCCTGATCTCAGAGTTGTGAGACTGAGCCCAGCGTGGGGTTCCATGCTCAGCCCGGAGTCTGCTTGTCCCTCTCCCTCCACTCTATTCCTCTCCCCTCTCTCCCTCTCTTAAATAAATAAATAAAATCTTTTTTAAATAAATAAATTAAATAAAAAGGACAAAGTCTGAGATTCATGTGATAGTCCCCACTTTTACGTCTGCAAGTCTTTGGGCATCATGTCTTCCCCTGGCCCCCTGACCCCTGCCTGGGCCAAAGGAGGGAGGCACTGCAACAGGCTCACATCTCCGCAAGGTCCTCCCCTTACCCCTTTCTCAGACTGGGCAAACTCATCCTTTAATAATCCCCTGTGTGGGAGATTCAATAGTTTTCATGAGCGGAAAAGCCTACGCCAAGAAAGCAAGAATAAAAACAACCTCCCTCTCTCCTAAAACCCAGGTTCTTGTGGCTACATAAATGTGTTAAATTCGTATGCCCAGGGGAGCTCAGTCGGTTAAGCATCTGCCTTCAGCTCAGGTCATGATCTCAGGGTCCTGGGATCGAGTCCCATGTAGGCTTATTGCTCAGCAGGGAGCCTGCTGCTCCCTCTGCTTGTGCTCTCTCTCTCTCTTCCTCTGACAAATAAATAAAATCTTTAAAATAAATAAATAAATGTGTTAGATTCAGTAAAATTTAAAATTCCATTCCTCATTTGCACTAGGCACACTTCAAAGTGCTCCACAGCCACCGGAGCCTAGAGACTGCCGTACTGGGCAGCACAGACAGAGAAAGCTCTATTGGACGGCTCTGGTCTCCAGAGGGCATAGCTAAGGAGGGGAACACCAGTTCCCTTCAACCAAGGAGAGAAGGAAGACAGAGGGTGAGCCACTATTTTTCAGAGCATTTGTTTAGTCCCACCCAAATCGGCCCCCTTTCTTTCCCCCATAGGTTCCACCCTTTCTCTTCCTTGAATCCCTCCCATATTTCCTGAGCCCAGGGGAGGATAGGGGTGGTGATGTGTGAGAGATTTTGAAGGCAATTTTTTTTTTTTAATGAAAAGTTTTTTTTTTTTTTTTAAAGATTTTATTTATTTATTTGACAGAGATAGAGACAGCCAGCGAGAGAGGGAACACAAGCAGGGAGAGTAGGAGAGGAAGAAGCAGGCTCATAGCAGAGGAGCCTGATGTGGGGCTCGATCCCAGAACGCCAGGATCACGCCCTGAGCCGAAGGCAGACGCTTAACGACTGCGCCACCCAGGCGCCCCAGAAGGCAATTTAAAAAAAAACAAAAACAGTGAATACGTCTTGTATTCAGCTCACTGGGGTATAGCTTCCATATGGAAGTTGCTCTTGTAATCCCTGGATGTTCAACAGGGGCACATTTATTCAGTTATAATTATTTTATAGATTATTAATGTTATTCTATATATAATTAATAAATTGTATTTTATATGTTATAACCATTTTTGTCATAGAATCCTCATATTGGTTGGAATTTGAAATTCATAGTCATGCTGCTTCAAGTAATACCTGTGGTAGTTTAATTTTAAAACTTTAAAAGAATAGTTTTAATATTGATGAAAACTGATCTTCTACTACTTTTAAATAAAAATCTGATTGCCAACAATCCCACATATGTTAAAATATAAAAGGAATGATAACCAATAGTAACGAAGTCATTTTGTGCTTCATGTGGGAAAAACACAACCCTTTTATTTCCAACACACATGGGTGGAGCTGAAGAGACTGGCTTTAGCAGACATAGTTACATTCCCCGATATTTAGGAAACACAAAGATTCTAGCTCTCTCATCCCTTTGAACTTAGACATGGCCAATTATTTGTGTAATTATTTGTGACCAATGAAATGAGGGCAGAAGTGAATATTCACTTCCAGGTAAAAGCGTTAAATGGCAGTTCTTGACTCCACGCCTGTTCTCCCTGCTTGGAGGAGCCCTGAAATATGGTACTGGAAGGTCACATCTTAAGATGGTGAAATTGCCATCTTTCTAGGAGATGTGGAATGTAGCAGAATTCTCCACCCATCTATGTACCAATCCACACTGGACACCAAGGGAGATCAAGAAATAAACCTTTCTTGGGGGCGCCTTGGGGGCGCAGTCATTAAGCGTCTGCCTTCGGCTCAGGGCGTGATCCCAGCGTTCTGGGATCAAGCCCCACATCAGGCTCCTCTGCTGGGAGCCTGCTTCTTCCTCTCCCACTCCCCCTGCTTGTGTTCCCTCTCTCGCTGGCTGTCTCTCTCTCTGTCAAAAAAATAAATAAAGTCTTTAAAAAAAAAAAAAAGAAATCTTTCTTGTTTTAGCCACTGATATTTGGGGTTATTTTTATTGCAGGCACAACTAGCCTATTCTGACTAGTACACCAAACCAGAACCAACATAGTCTCTCTGCTGGCATAGCAGTGTTTCTGTTACTTAGAGATATGAAACCAGATTTTTCCGTGTGTGTCAGACACCTTCTGAAATACCACTTATTACTTCTTTTAGGGATTTCCTGAGAGTGGGTCTCTAATAAAACTCCATGATGATGTATCATGGATTTAATCATACACAAACACATCATACCTCATGTGCCCAGAGCTGTCCCTTCTGTACGGTTTGAAATGTTACCATTGCCCTCTGACACCATTGTTCTGTATGACGTGGGTGTAGCTTAGCAAATCCCTCCCTGACACTTCTTCCCTCCTGTGCTCCCTGGGGCACACCTCTGTTCCAGCACAACACATTGCACTATTGTTACCCAAATATAAGAAAGTGAATTCCTGGGAGGGAGGAACCCTGTTGACTCATCTCCATTTCCCCAGCACATTATCTGTGAGTAGATAACTACTAACCATCTGAGTGGAGGATGAATAGATGTATTTACAGGTTTGGTCATACTCTCTTTGGTCCCTCTCTATTTTTATCCCCCTCTTCCAGCACCATCTCAAATAAATACACAACCTTGTAAAAATAACGTTCTATAAACACAGATTTGGGGCCAAGTCCCTGAACGACCCATCCTGCCACTGAAATTGTATTACATTGTGGGTAATCTCACTGCTTCTGACACTGTCGGCTTAGTTTCAGATCCCAGTCCTACTACTTACCAGCATGACGATCCTGGGCAAGTTGTTGAACTTAGCCAGGGCTCAGTCTTCCCATCTGCAAAACAGGACCTCTCGCACAGGCTTGTGAGACTCCAGTGACTACAGGGCACTAAATGCAGGGCCTGGCACAGACTCAGCACTCAATTACTATCAGATCTAAAGCTTTGCTGCCCTCCAGGTGCTCTTCTGCTCGGCAGTTCCCCCATCACGTGGATGCTCGTGAGCGATGCCACATCGTTAGGTCCCACTTCCAGCCACTTAACCCAATATCTGCTTTTTCACAAGACCCCAGGTGATTCACAAGCCCCTTAATGTTTGAGAAGCACTACTCCAGAATGCTACATTTTCTCATTTTAAATGATTTCAGGGGCCCCTGGCTGTTTCAGTCCGAAGAGCATGCAACTCTTGATCTCAGGGTTGTGGGTTTAAGCCCCACGTTGGGTATAGAGATTACATTAAAAAAAAAAATTCAAATGGTGTGAATGATCCTGTTTGCTCAAAACAAGAGTGCTTAAAGCAGTGGTTCTCTACCCTCATTGTGCCTCAGAATCCCAGGATGAATTTTAAGAAAAATCACACATGCCTGGCCCAAACCCACCTAAACCCAACCCACCCCCACTAAGCCCCAGAGACTCATTCTATTGGTCTCAGGTGGGTGTAACCTAGGCATCCTAGTTTTTTACAAAATCTCCCCAGGTAATTCTCATGAGATTGAGACCCCCCCTGCTTAAAGAGAGCATTAAATTCTGACAAGGTCTGTGTGGTGACCCGGCTCACCAGGCAAAGAAACAGAGTCAGTTAAAAGGAAGCTACTCTGCAACTTGAGGAAAGGATTCCAGCAAGCCCAGTCAGGTTTTCAGGACTTCCACTGCTCTCCCCTCAGCCGTGATGGCCCATGCCAGTCCTTCACACCATTCCTCAGATCTTGACCCAGCTGTTTGGACTCTAGCCTGGGACCCTCACCTCCACTCCCTTTCTGTCTGCTTCATTCCAGTGTCATCTATCCCTGCTTCAGGCACTGTCTGCTGCCCCGGCCCTGATTGCTCAGCGCCCTTCCGCTAGTTCTTCACATCCTGTTTCTGACCCCGGGCTGGTCCTGGATCCCGATTCTGATCAGAACTAGAAGAGACATTCTCAGGGCCATGGTTCTGAGGAAAAAACAATACAAACCCTTCCCCCCAAAACTGAAGACTAGGGGAGCCGGGGAGAGATGCTCACCTGCTTGAAGACAACAGAAACCAGGGGCGCCTGGCTGGCTCAGTCTGTGGAGCATGAGGCTCTTAATCTCGGGGCTGTGAGTTCAATCCCCGTGTTGGGTGTAGAGATTGCTTAAAAATAAAATTAAAAAAAAAAAAAGACTGTAGAAACCAAGAGGCTGCCAACAGCTATGCCTCAGGCTTCCCCCTTCCCACGCCAACTAATTTTATCAAAAAAATATCTAATAACAGAGAATATTAAACAAATATTACAATTGTGCTCTTTTTTACATTTTGAAAATTTCATAGCTAAAAGCTCTGGGGTTGACCCAAGTGTTAGAAAACACGGATTCAAAACTTGCTCCTACCAAAAAAAAGATGTGGTATATATACCCAATGGAATATTATTCAGCCATGAGAAAGAAGATACCCTCCCATTTGTGACAACATGGATAGACCTTGGGCACATTATGTTGAGATAAGTCAGACAGAGAAAGACAAGTACTGTTTGATATCACTTATATGTGAAATCTAAAAAAGTTAAACCTATAAAAAACAGTAAAGTGGTGGTTACCAGGTAATTGGGGTTGTGGATGAGAGAGATGGTATCTAAGGATACAAACTTATAACAAGTACTAAATAGGATCTAATGCACAGTATAATGAATATAGACAACAATTTTGTACTATAAGGATGTAATATGATAAGTATAAATATCACTATATCACCAATCATATTATAAAATATAGATGTATCAAAGTAACATGTTGTACATCTTAAATTTACACAATGTTACACATCAAATTTATTTAATTTTAAAAACTTGTTTCCGGGGTCTCCTGGGTGGTTCAGTCAGTTAAGTGTCGGCCTTTGGCTCAGGTCATGATCTCAGGGTCCTGGGAGTGAGCCCTGCATGGGGCTCCCTGCTTGGTGGGGAGCCTGCTTCTCCCTCTCCCTCTGCCGCTCTCCCTACTTGTGCTCTCTCACTCCATCTCTCAAGTAAATAAATAAAATCTTTAAAAAACAATAAAAATAAAAATTAAAAAAAACTTGCTTCTATCAATTAAATAATGGTTTAGCACTAATAGTGCAACAGTAGGTCATTGAAGGGTATGAGCAGAGATCAGACATAATCCAATCTGCATTTTTAAAATACAATTTGCATTTTTTTGCCATACAGCAACTGGGGTCAAGAGTGAAAGCAGGAGGACAGCTGGGTGGCTCGTCGGTTAAGCATCTGCCTTCAGCTCCGGTTATGATCCCAGGGTCCTGGGATTGAGTCCTGCATCGGGCTCCCTGCTCAGCGGAGAGCCTGCTTCTCCTTCTGCCTGCTGCTCCCCCTGCTTGTGCACACACTCTCTCTCTCTGACAAATAAATAAAATCTTAAAAAAAAAAAAAAAAAAGAGTGAAAGCAGGGAAACCAATTAAGAAGCTACTGCAGAGGTCCAAGCATAAGAAGGTCACAAGTTGAACTTGGGTGATGACAGCAGATTCAAGAGATATTTTAGAGGTAGAATTAACAAGACTTGCTGATGGATCTGATTAAGTAGGGAAAGAAGGAGGAATCAAAGCTAACTCCTAGTTTTCTGGCTGGAACCCCTGGGAAGAACTTTTACTATGATGGAAAGATGAACAAAGACAGAATCTTTGGAGAGACCTGATATTCTGACAAGTACCCAGCAAAAGGAGGAAAGGTGAGTGGAACCACCAGGGGGGAACTGCAAGAGTAGTTATCATGGGTACATTTAACACTAGAAGACTCTAGTGGACTGGAGTGGGTCCTCAAACACGAGTGCACCTCTCCAGGCACCCAAACCTTCAGTAATTAGGATATTTGTCAGAGAACAAAGACAGATTCAAGCATGGGAAAAGAAAACAAAGACCCAGGCACAGCAATAGATGGAGCCTGTGGACAAGCCATGAAGCAAGTACTAAGATCCAGGAACCCAGGTCCAGGGTAGAATGAGAACAGCAATAAAGGTCCTCTTTTCTGACCTGTATTCCCAGAATCCAGCATAGTGCTTGCCTGTGTTAGGTGCTCTGATATTTGTTAAATGGCTTTATTTCTTTAATAAGTACTTGTATAATGCTTACTATGTACCAATCACCATTTCAAGGGCTTTAAAATATTAACTTGTTCAATCCTCACAACAACCTTATGCAGTGAGAACCATGAAAATCCCCATCTTTCAGATGTCAGATTAAGTAACTTCCCCACAGTCATACAGTAAGTAACGGCAGAGCCAGGAGCTGGCCCCAGAATCCATGTTCCCAACCACCATGCCACACCGTGAATGAATAAAGTCAGAGGTGCTTCCTTTACCAAGATAGAGACTTTTACAAAGTTTTCATGTTTCAGCTGCTGCAAAACACTGATAAATTCAAAGCTGTTGCTGAGCGGGTAGATGGTCATCTGTCCTTCCTACTCCTCTCCACTATATGCATACATACTCCAATGGGCTTGATATCTTAATTTGTCTGAATCCTTTCAAATTATGTTATTTTCTTCGTGGCTATTTTAAATTTTTCTCTCTTTCATACACTCTTCACTAAATAGTATCTTTTAAAATCGTAAGATGTTACTGTAAATCTCTATTGTTCCCAATTACTGCAAGATATGCATACACCACATTTTATTCATTCACTCTTTGTGGTAGGCACGTAGGACGCTTCAAACACCCTGCTACCACAAACAAGACTGTGATGAACTTTTTGTGCATCCCCTACTGGACTTACGGAAGAATTTATCTGGAATATATAGGTAGGAGGGGTCATAAGATATTTATAAACTTGAACTAAATACTGACACATTGCTTTCCAGAATGGCTATATAGTCCATACTCCCATCAACAGTACTTGGGAGTTCCCACTGCCCACATCCTTGCCAATATTTGCTATTATCCACCTTTTAATATTTGCCAATTGGATGAGTATGAAGCCATAACTTGTATAAATTTGCTGTTCTCTGATTACTGATAAGTTTCAGCATCTGTTCATATATATTTTTGTTAGATTTCCCAGTATACTCTTGTGAAAATAATCTATTCATATCTTTTGACCATTTCTCTGTTGGGGTTCCTATTTTCTTCATGTTGATTTGCAGTAGGTCATTGTATATTCTTTATATTAACTCTTTGTTGCTTTTAAACATTGAAAATACCTTTTCCCAGTCTATCACCTGTCAGTCAAATGTATCTATGACCTTTCTACAATTTCTGGGGTAAACAATAGGAACTTCTGATAAAATGACTTTTTTTTTTTGTTTTTTTGTTTTTTTTTTTTTTTTTTAAGAGATTAAAGGCACAGACTTAGGAACCCGCCCATCGCCAATTTACTAAATGACATTAGATAATTTGTTTGTGTTTTTTTTTTTTTTAAGATTTTTTATTTATTCATTTGACAGAGAGAGAGACAGCCAGAGAGAGGGAACACAAGCAGGGGGAGTGGGAGAGGAAGAAGCAGGCTCCCAGCAGAGGAGCCTGACGTGGGGCTCGAACCCATAACGCCGGGATCACGCCCTGAGCCGAAGGCAGACGCTTAACGACTGAGCCACCCAGGCGCCCCAAAATGACATTTTTTTTAAGTAGAATGTAGAAATGTAAAGGCCTTCAGCTTTCATAATTATAAAATCATTCCTTCATCAAACCATGAGACACAATGACTAAGGAGAGAACCTGAAAATAAATAAATTTGAAGTTCTAATTCCCAAACGACTAAATTGGTGATTAAGGAATGCTTTTGGTATATTCTATTAATAAACTGAAGCCATTTTTTATTTACCCCACCTTGTTCCACAAAGGATCTGAGGAAGCTTACAAGAAAACAAGCAATAAAATTGAAAAATATAAATAACCAAAAAATCAGGAACAAGGAAAACACACAGCAGAATAGAAGGTCAAGACCAGGAGGAAACTAAGAATGCAGATATGTAGGCCACAGGGTTCAATAAAATTATTAAGGTTGAGCCAAAAATTTGGCTCTGAGCTTCTTGGCAACCAGTGGGAAAAGGGAAAAGGGAATACAATCAGACACAGTCAACGATATTCTTTGTTGATAAGAAAACATACAAATTCCTCAGGGGAAGATAAGCTTTTCCTGACCCCGAGTTCTAAAAGAATTTCTCAGGTGGGCTTCATACTGGGGACAGTTCCCTCACTGACATTTCTGCGGTCAAAGCAACCTGTCTCATTTCTTGTAACATTTCTGTAAATGTTAATGGCCACCAAACTACATTCTCAAATATGGAAAGTAACCCTGTCTCTGATCCGCCAGTTAAATGTGAGAAGGAGGAAATGAAGAGATGAAGAGACCAAAGAAAAGCCCAGCCAAGCGCACAGCGTTTGAGACTTCAATTTAGTATAAGAGTCAGAGAGGGAAATGAACCACGAGAGACTATGGACTCTGGGCAACAAACTGAGGGTTTTAGAGGGGAGAGGGGAGGGGGATGGGCTAGCCCGGTGAAGGGTATTCAGTAGGGCACGTATTGCATGGAGCACTGGGTGGGTGTTATATGCAAACAATGAATCACGGAACACTACATCAAAAACTAATGATGTACTGTATGGTGACTAACATATCATAATAAAAAAAAAAAAAAGTCAGACCAAAAACATCTGGAAGAATTAACAACATATTAGTTAAGATAACACTAGTTGCTGACATAGAAACCCTTGAAAATCTCAGTGGCTTAACACTGAATTTGGGTAATTTGAGAATAGACGTTTCTTTCTTTCTTCCTTTCTTTTTTCCTTCCTTCCTTTCTTTTTCTTTTTAAGTAGGCTCCAAGCCCAACATGGGGCTTGAACTCATGGCCTTAAGATCAAGAGTCACATACTCTACTAACTGAGCCAGCCAGGAGCCCCTAGAAATTTGTTTCTTATTCATGTAAAGCCAAAAGGAGAACCAGGCTCCTTCCATGTTGAGTCCCCACCATATTCGACATATGGGAAAAGAACAAAGAGGGGCATGCATGGGAGGTTTTTATGGACCAGGCCTGGAAGCAACAACACATCACTTCTGCTCACATTCCACTAGCTAGAACTTAGAATACTCTCAGCCACAAATTATCAGTTGTGTCTTTGCAATATTTCTTCACAAATAATTTTCTATATCAAGGTTCAGCAAATTACAGCCTGCAGGCCAAGTCCACCTCACTGCTTGTTTTTGTGTGGTCCACAAAATAAAAATGATTTTTCCATTTGTTTGATGGTTGAAAAAGAAATCAAAAGTGGAATAATAGTTTACAACATTTGAAAATTACATAAAATTCAAGTTTCAGTCTCCATAAATAAAGTTTTATTGGAACACAGCCAATAGTGTTTGCACTACACAACAGCAGAGTTGAATAGTTGCAATAGAGACCAGATAATTTACAAAGCTGAAATATTTTCTATCTGGCCCTTTATTGAAAAGGTTTGCCAATCCCTGCTTTAAACTGATAAGAATTGATGGGATTTGAGCAACACGTACTTTTAGGCAATAGCCTAAATCACAAATATTATTGATTGGTGGTTGAAGTGAATCCGTAAGCATAAGTAATCAAATGAACTGATGGTAAAATTGATATCTTTGGGTAACACTGGTGAGTCTGACCAAGATTCTGGCCATTCTTCTATATTCAGAATTGGATCAATAAGAACCTGCGGGCAAAGCCAGGATTTTTCATAAGAGTTATTTCTGAATCCATACCAGTTCAAAAACAAGTAACTAATTAGCTATTGTTACATAAACAAGTAAAGAAACATTGCTTATTTGGAAATTTGTTTTCCAAGCTTCTCAAATAAGAAAGTATTTCTTGAACAGAATTATGAGATATTACACTAGCATGGTTTGCCTTTTAAAATAATTTAAACAAATTTTAAATAACTGATCATTTTATTATAGAAAGGATACTATTTTTTGAGGATTATAAATACCTTCATTCTAATGGTGAAAAGGTAGAGGATAAAGGTAAATGGCTAGAAATCATATTTCATGAAATTATCTATCAAGAAGCTTATTTATGGGGCGCCTGGGCAGCGCAGTCGTTAAGCGTCTGCCTTCGGCTCAGGGCGTGATCCCAGTGTTCTGGGATCGAGCCCCATATCAGGCTCCTCCGCTGGGAGCCTGCTTCTTCCTCTCCCACTCCCCCTGCTTGTGTTCCCTCTCTCGCTGGCTGTCTCCATGTCAAATAAATAAATAAAATCTTTAAAAAAAAAAAAAAGAAGCTTATTTATAAGTAGTTTCCTGATGATTCTGTTAGCATAGACTTTTTTGTT
Source organism: Ursus maritimus (assembly GCF_017311325.1). Taxonomy (NCBI): domain Eukaryota; kingdom Metazoa; phylum Chordata; class Mammalia; order Carnivora; family Ursidae; genus Ursus; species Ursus maritimus. Next base: position 54,242,262 of record NW_024423343.1, on the reverse strand, counting down.
TCTTGATAATTCTAGAGTCAGATCAAGAACAAAAGTTAACTCCTTTTCATCCGAATGCCTTATTGACCTAACATTAACTGATAGGATTTCTTTCTACTGACGTTTCGAAACATGAATAGGCTCACGGGGAGGATGCACTGCTTGTACATACACAAAAGCAGCTCAAGACTTTAAGAAAGAATAAAATATATCAACATATCAAAATAAGCTTTGAAAAAGACCTCAACATTACTGTCAATAGGCATCCCCCTTGAGCATCACAGTGACATATAGGACAAAGTTTGTCCTTTAGCCACTGTGACTGTAATCATCCAGCGCAAACAAAACTCCCAGTCCCGAGGACCCAGGCTCCTAAGACCAGGATGCCCAACACTTGGGAATGATCTGAGAGAGAATTGTACCAGGATCCACTATCAAACTCTTGCTCTATATTAGAGGAAACTGAGCCCAGACTGGGTAAGAGACTTGTCCAGGCGATGTAGGCAGCATTAGAATCCAGCCAACCCATTTCCCACCCTGTGCTCCTTCCTGTACACCACCATTTATCCTGCTAGGCACTGGCTCTCTGGAGCTATCAGTTTGCAAGCAAGGTTCAAGTAGCTTCCTTCTAAGATAGATAATTCATGGGGCACCTGGCTGAGTCGGTTAAGTGTCCGACTCTTGATCTCAGCTCAGGTCTTGATCTCAGGGTCCTGAATTCAGGCCTCACGTTGGGCTCAATGCTGGGCATGGAGCCTACTTAAGAAAAAAATAAAATAGGGGTGCCTCGGTGGCTCAGTCAGTTAAGTATCGGCCTTCAGCTCAGGTCTTAATCCCAGGGTTCTGGGATCGAGCCCCACATCGGGCTCCTTGCTCAACGGAGAGCCTGCTTCTCCCTCTCCCTCTGCTGTTTCCCCTGCTTGTGCTTTCTCTGTCAAATGAATAAATAAAATATTTTTTTAAAAAAAGAAAAAAGAAAAGAAGGTAGGTAAATTCAAATTCGAGTCCCATACCACTTCCTGCATGAAAGTATCCCAATAAGACCTATAAAGCAGCGGCCTGTCAGCTCTGTGGTCCCCAAAGATCCCACAACGCCTTTTTATAAGAGCTGAGCGACTCTTTGGCCTAAGGCTCAGATGTCTTTCACCTTTCCCTTCAGGCTGTGTTGGTTAACCATTGCTCTTTTCTTCCCTTCTTGATTCCTACCTCTTTCCTCTGGCATCGGCTCTGCAAATCATTCTTCTGTGGTATGCTGGGTGGTTAACGCCAAGAAGCACACAACTGCTCAACTGCAGACCCACCACTTTTACCTGAATAGTCCAAATTTCCGTGTGAAAATCCATGTGTTTGTAGATTTATTTCTGTTAACAAAATGATTTTACTAGCTAAAACCATGATGAAATTTTGCTGATTTGTAAAGTTTTTTAATTCTTTTTTTTTTAACTTTTCTTTTCTTTTTTTTTTCTTTTTTTTTTTTTAATTCTAAGACATCACAACTTGGGCCACTTCCTCCTGGTAGGTTATTTGGGGGAGAAAAAATCTCTAATCAACCAAATTTAATATTATTCAGTATCACTTGACAAAACTAAATAGTAATCTCCTATTTCCCTCCGGTTTTTAATAAGACCAGACCTCAATTTACAGTATTGATTTATTTTAAAAATAAAAATAGCAATCTCTCTTTATTTTCTAGTTCCCAATGGTAAAATCTCACAATCTCCAATTAACATTGATTCATTTTAAGCAAAAATAGTAGCAACTTTTTACTTTCTTACCCATTCCCAAAATGTATAATGTTACCTTGGTGCTTCTTCTACCCCAAATCAGATAGCTGAAGCTCTTTAAAAATCCAGCATGAGGGGCACCTGGGTGGCTGTTAAGTCAGTTAAGCATCTGCCTTCCACTCGGGTCATGATCCTGAGGTTCTGGGATCGAGTCCCGCGTGGGGCTCTCTGCTCAGCAGGGAGTCTTCTTCTTCCCCTCCCTCTGCCTGCTGGTCCCTCTGCTTGTGCTCTCTCTCTGTCAAATAAATAAAATCTTTAAAAAAATAAAAATAAAAATCTAGCATGATAGATACCATCAAAATGGGTAAACACTGCAATCCTGATTTTCAAAATTCTTTTCTAGTAATGACTCTAATTTTCTTTGTAGAGCTTGAACTATGATACTTCCAGGTAGTCAGCTCCTGTAGTTTCTGATTTTTTCACCTAGACCTAAGTGCATTAAAACACAAAATCATGACAGTACAACCTCAGAGGTTGGGGACACAGAATATAAAGCATCAGGATTAAAAAGTAAAAAGACAGACATCTTGGGACACTGGGTGGCTCAGTCGGTTAAGTGTCCACTTCTTGATCTCTACTCAGGTCTTAATCTCAGGGTCATGAGTTCAAATCACATATTGGGCTCCATGCTGGGCACAGAGCCTACTTTAAAAAATTAAAAAAAAAAAAAAGAGAGCAGATATCTGGATGTTTGGGAGAATATATAAGTCATCAAAAGATGGGTTTGTTTTTTATTTATCATAGAGATATTTGAAGTTAGAGTTTTATATGAGTTACAGATAGAAGGGACCATGAAGTTCATACAGTCCTATTCTTTTAAAAAAAAAAAAAAAAAAAAAAAAAAGATTACCAACCTAGTTTTGTGGCTAAGAGTTCACACTCTGGAATTTGATGACCAGGGTTCAAATCCTGACTCCATCAACTTCCATTCTATGAAGTGGATCCAGTAGACTATCTTCTATATAGCTCTATCTTCTATAAAACAGGGTAATAATGAAATTTACCTCCTTAGTTTTGTGAAGATTAAACAAAATTATATAAATATATGTTTGGGAGGAATGCTCAGAAAGAACCTATCTTTTAGTAAATGCTTGATAAATACTAGATTTTTTTAAAATATGGATTAAGAAGTTAAGGCCAGGGAGGTTATGTGACTTAGCCAGTATGACAACACAGGGAGCACTGGAATTCCTGGTCCTCCTACTGTACACCAGGGACTGGACTTTGCCATTTTCTTTCTTACAAATGTTTTGATCCACTAAATGTTTTGATCTGTATAAACATTAGCTTAGCTATAAATATTGCTTAGCATTAAAGCAACAGCTGAGACAAATGCAAGTGCTTTTCTCAAGAATAAAAAAAGAGACTTCCACAGGTACGGATGCAACTTGCATAGAGTCTTCTAATTGAAGGCACTTCTGTAATACTACTCACATTTTCATAGCTATTTATGGTGACTTTGCTGTTGTTCCCAAAGAGTTGTTACTGCCCATGAGAAGCAGGATTAGT
>NW_024423343.1:54061840-54238981 GCF_017311325.1 Ursus maritimus | reverse complement strand
TACTTACAAACATGGAAGCTGAAGAAGAGAGTTGATCACAGAAACCAATCTCCCTATAAGTCTGAACATTTATGAAATGACAAGAAGATTTAGCGAGATTTAACAACTTCTTCCAGGAAATGTGAACACTTAAATTTTTATTTCTTCTGTATTTAGGACTAACTCTAAGAAAAAAAGACCAATTCGTATGTCACAAAAGATCAAATGAAGCCATCCTTATAGTTACAATTTACCTCTTTCAAAAAATGATGACTTGCCATCTTCTTGAAATAGAAAAGGAGAAATGCCAAAGACAGTGCTAGAGTAAATCATCTTTATTGACTTCACTTCTAATAACAAATAAATTGGATTTGAAAGTGATTTTTCAACATGGCATAACATGAGAACTTCTGATAATGTTGGAATAAATTCATCTTAAATACAATTAAAAAGAAAATGTAAAAGGAAAGAAATTGTTCCAGGTTAACACACCAAGGTTGAGATTGGGTGGTCATGAAGGAGGTAAAATAAGCATCAGGAGAGGAAGAACTCAAGTTGGGATCTATGGCTCTGGTTCTGTTTAATAAGCATGTGCACCTTTGCAAAAGTATTTAATCCCTCTTAGCCTTTAGCGTCCCCATCTGTAAATCTCTATCAGAGTTGTTTTGGGATAAATACTTCTATATAATAAAAGTCTTGAAAATTAAAAAAAAAAGATCAAATGAAGCCAAACAAGTCTTCTAGAATGAATTTGAGACAGAAAATAATTCCATTATCACCACCAGAGTAACATACCCTGGTTTAATAATAATTTTTTTAAATCTTAGGCCATCTGATACACTAAAGAAATACAAATCAGCTATATTTTGTTTTAATTTGGGGATGGAAGGAAAAGGGACTATAAGCTCACCCAACTTTTGATAGTTTAAAAGAGGATTTTAAAACCTTTCATAGGCAAGTGCTCAAAGATGTATGAACCAGGGTATCCGTTACAATGTTGTTTGTATAATGTATAAAGTAGACAACAGGGGTGCATGGGTGGCTCAGTCGGTTAAGCACCTGCCTTCGGCTCAGGTCATGATCCTGGAGTTCTGGGATCGAGTCCCACATTGGGCTCCCTGCTCATTGGGAAATCTGCTTCTCCTCTCTCTGCCCCTCCCTGCCACTTGTTCTCTCTCTCTCAATCTCTCTCTTGCTCTCTCTCTCTCAAATAAATAAATAAAATATTTTAAAAAATATTAAAAGTAAAAATAAACAAATAAATAATTAGACAATAATTTAAATACCCAATAAGAGGAGGACAAAGTAAATAAATTACGGCATATCACTACTGTGGAATATTATACAACCATCAACACTGATGATTAGGCATATGTCCATCATGTAAAAATGTTATATTAATAAGAAAAAAAGCAGTTATAAATAGTAATTTGTTATGGTCCCATTCTGATAAAAATCTAAGTGAAAATCATGTATCCTATGCATGGAAACACATAGAAAGGAAAGGTTGGAAAAACCACACCAAAATAATAATAAGGTTTATTTCTGGGTAGTAGAATTATTTTCTTTTTTATATTTTCTAACTGTTTAATATGTTTCACTTGCTAAAAAAGTAATAAAGTCTGGGACACCTGGGTGGCTCAGTTGATTATGCATCTGCTTTCCACTCAGTCCCGTATGGGGCTCCTTGCTCAGCTGGGAGCCTGCTTCTCCCTCAACCTGTGGCTCCCCCTGCTTGTGCTCTCTCTCTCTCTCTCTCTGACAAATAAATAAGTAAATAAAATCTTTTTAAAAAATAAATAAATAAAATCAGAAGCAGAACTAAGACCAAAACACAAAGGCTCAGAATTTCAATTCCCATTACTAAAGTTCATTAATTCAATAAATAGTGATTATGCAGCTAAAATTTAAGGAGCATAAGGATAAGTCATGAACATATCTACTCTCAGAGACCACAGTTACTAAGAGATAAAGAATCTACTTGAATTAAAAAAGAGATAATGCCACAGAAAGGTATGTATGAAGGAAAGGTTTCTTTTTACTCAGGGACTTAAGAAAGTATTATTAAACAATAAAAACAAAAAACCACAACAGAGGTTTGATATTGGAAAGTTGACTTTGTATGGTTATATGATGTGTGCTACCTTAGAAAAATGAACTCTGTATAGTTCTGGGTGAAAAAAAGCAAGTTTCAAAATTATATGTATGCTTAATAAACACATATACCTCAGAAATGTGCATGCCAAAATGTTAAAATGGTCATCTCCAGATAGGGGAATTACAGGTGTTTTGTCTTTTTCAATCATTTTGCTATCTATCATGTCCTGTTTTACCACAATAAACCAAAAGGGCGTATTACAATCAATAAAGGGGAAAAACTTGCCCATGGTGACCAAATAAAATCTTGCATCATGCCATGATTAGTGCAGACTATGAAGGAACTAATGCTGACAAGTGATAGATTGTGACCAGGATATAGGACTTGCCACCTTTTCTTATATACCCGACTCTGACCTTTTCCATCTGACAACATTGAATGAGTGGTACAAAATTATCATCTCTATTTTGGTGTAACATTCAGAGAACTAAGCAGATGCCTACAGACTGAAAAAAGGACCAAAATAACCACAATTCTTGAGTGTGTTTATGATTATATGACCAGGAATCATCAGTAGGACTTCACAAAGAACTGGTCGCGTCTGGGTACTATATAGTCAGCTTCTTACATAGCAAAGTAGCAGGCCTGGTAGATCACAGAACTTAAGTTGATGAAAACCTAGCTTGACTTTAGGAAGGCTTTAGATCCTGTCCTATAAGACATCCTGGGAAAATATGAACAGGAGCAGACAACTCTTCACCAGCTAACTACAGCCTGATGGGGAAGCAGTAGCTAAAGTGCTCGAATTTAGGATATCACAAATAGTGTTTTGTAACATCAAACTGAACAACAAAGAGATGCCAAAAATGGTGTTAGGAAGGGAAAACAACACGTTAAGACGAAACAGTATAAATAACCAGAAATAAAATTCAGAATTAAACTTAGTAAGAAAAATGTGCTCCAAAGACACCTTGATTGTGGGAGATAAAGAATTAGAAATGATTTGGGTAGAAACCTGACTTACCAATAGGCATTGTGATAACAGTTAGAACAGTGTTCTGACATGGCTGTGGAATCAGGGCTGTAACATACAAATACACGTGGTACACACCCACATCAGCATTTACCACACGATGTTGTCATTATTTGTTGGCAAGTCTTGCTCTCCCTCAAGTTTTTTTGTTTTGTTTTGTTTTTTTTCTTTGCTGTATTCCCAGCACCTATCAGAGCCTGGCAAGAGGAGCCTTTCAATAAATCCTTAAGAATGAATGAGATCATCCTCCATCTTCCTCAGGATACCCCAATAAAGCACTAAGCTCGCTCTTGGAATTCTATATTTAAAGATGGATATGAATAATTTTCTGACCATTCAGGGGAGAACTTAGAAATGCTGAGAAGTCAGTAAATAAGAACAGGATTATCAGTTTATAGAACTGGATTCTTCAACTTACGAAAGAGAAAGCTGGGGTGTATTAGTTACAATGCTCAAATTCTGAAGAAATCTGACAAAGGAAACATCTTTTTCTACTAAAAATGTCCCCAAATGGGTAAGAAGCCCAGGTTAGAGAAATGGACCATTAAATATTGTAATGGAGACCAACAACAACAGCAACAACGACAAAATTAAAATACATTTTACTAAATGCTTCCACAAAAGAGCTGGCTCCTCAGCTGCAGTGATAAAGGTTATATGCTTGTCGATTAAGGAGCTGATCTCTCAAAAGCAAGCCCCTTCCAGAGCCAGAGCCCCAAAATTTCATGATAAATATGAATAATCAGACATCATCAGAAGCTTGGCCTGAAAATGCAAAACCCAATTTTATTTTTATGATATTTATGCTGAATGCATCATAGAGGTCTATATCAACAGAATATAAAACATACTGTGAATAGATAGGAAGTAGATTTCTGGAAAGTCCCATACTTATCTCTTCATGTATATTTGCATATATTTCTATGTTTTAAAAATTAGCTGCTTATTTAGTAATTCAGAATGCTCTAAATAAAACCTGATATCAAATATAATTATTTCAGTTTAAAAATGCATGACCTTGGGATGCCTGGGTGGCTCAGTTGGTTAAGCATTTGCCTTTGGCCTGGGTCATGATCCCAGGGTCCTGGGATCAAGTCCTGCATTGCGCTCCTTGCTCAGTGGGGTGCCTGCTTTTCCCTCTGCCTGCCACTCCCCCTGCTTGTGCTCGCGCTCTCTCTCTCTCTGATAAATAAAACCTTTAAAAAAAACGCATGACCTTTGTATCTAATGTGTTCAGTATACCCAGTGATATATGGTTGTAGTGAGAAATCGTGAGAAAACAACCCAACTCTTGTTGTTTTACCCGATGTATTTATTGAATATTGTTCTATTATTTGGCCATTGTTTTTATTTGTAATACATAACTATTCTAATAACCCATCTGCCACCATAATGAACCTTTGGATTTCTTCTCCTTTCCAAATAGCCATGAAAGGGTCCCCCAAACCTATTGATTTAGCACCAAATTTTAATAAGCCCAGAGACCCTCTCACTTTTCACATTGAGTAGAACAAGGTCAGATTGGGCATCTTCCAAATGTAAAGGCTTAATTGGACTAATTCTTTCATGATAATAATGTATATTTAAGATAGCCACTAAAAATTGTCAATGCTAATTTAGTAGATCAATTCCATTAAATGCTTTGAACTTTTCACCACTTGCTAATCTCATTTATTAAAGCTGCTGTTTTTGTTGAAAATCTGAAGCTATAACTTAATATCAAATTACAACAATTTCAGCCAGACTGAAGAAATATTTCTTTATATGTGAAATATAACCTTAAAGGATCTTTAGTTGTGTTCAGTTGTAAGATTCTAGCCGTCAGATTTCCTGCAACCAAAATGCAGAGAGATCCTACGAGTCTACTGGCAATCGGCACTATTATGAGAAGCATGTAGCAGTGTTTCTATTTGAGAAATACGTGTTTCTGGTGTCTAAAGCAAAGCTTTAACATCTGTGATTATTGATCATAGACCAACCTTCATGTAACTACATGGTTCGGATTTTTATACCAAACACCATGTCATTTAGGTAATAGTTCAATTGAGATCAATAAAAATGTCAAGATTTTGCTCAACATTCTGATGAACAACTTAAGCAATATAACTCATCAATGTAAAAATAATAATATATCTGTTAATTAGCTAAGGAAGAATTTGGAGAGAAGAGACGCCACGCCACGATCCCATAGCCAACCATGTGTAACATTTGTTTGGAACTAGACTTCCAAGGCTATTTTTATTCCCTGTGATTTACCACCAGTATCCTCTGGGTGATAGTGGAGGAAACAGATGCTGGGAATCTCTCTCAGCTCAGTTCCTGAGAGGAGAATTCTGACTCACAGCCCTGCCAGCTCCCTGCTTTGTACTCACATGCCGAGGTGGCGGAGTAAAACGTAAATGACTGCCTGATTTCCAGTCTCCCATTGCCAGTTTCCTCAAAGTTTCCACTTACGCATTTGACTCCTTTACCAACTTCGTTTGAAGTTCCATTCCCAAATCCTGAACGGCATGTTCCCAGGATACATTTAATTTTTTTTTAAATTCATTCAGTGGGGATTTTCCAACTGAAATAAAAAATAAATTGAAACTGGGGAGTGGGCCTTCTCTTTTGGAGAGGAGTTTTTCTTTCACTTTTGACTGGGAATACTGATTTCCACAGAGGGAAGATGCAGGGGAAAAAGAAATTGAAAAATATTCCCTGCCAAGCTCTAAGCACACTTTCTTGTGGAGAACCATAAACCTTACCAAAGTTTCCTGGACCCTGTTATTTATTGTGAACAGATTTGAACAAAAATAGATCTGCACCTATTTGGAGATTATATTTAAATTGTTAATAAAAAACAAATGTTTATTAAATTTCCACAAAGCTTAGAGCCTATTCTTTCTTAATGCATCTAAGCTAACGAGAATATAAGGGAGGAGGGGGGGATCTATGCAGTTTAAATACCTTTCGTAATGGATTTATAACAGAAGCACATTACAGATTGAGAGTTCAGTTTCACAAGGCAACAGTTTCTATTAAAACTACTATTTTATGGAGAAATTAAATTCACTGGTCAGTCTATGCTTTTACAAAGCTTTTTTAAAAAACCTATGTTATTTGAAATGATAGGACCTACATAGGTGACTTTTACAATTTAATTTTATGTAAACCAATGGGTTTCCTTATCAAGCACCACTGAATTACCTAAATGTTTACTTATTAATCCTGTTATTTAGTGTTTAATGACAGCCTAGAATAATTGACTTGGGCTATTTTTACATTAGGAAAACTTAGCGGTTATTATTGCGTTTCAGATAGAATGAGTTTAAGCGGATGAATTAGGTCTCACAACATTACTTCAACAACTTCTGTTGGTGTGTCTATGTAACACTGAGGCCCCAAGTCAATTTACTAATCTAAGGGAAATCTGTCCATTTGGGGTGGGGGGGATTATTAGCATATAGATCAAGCAAATCACGTAAAGACTAAATCATTGCTTTTCCTTCATAAAGACATCTAACCACACTCAAGGTTACCACCATATGATTCTCTGTGGGAGACCCCACTGGTAGATTGGGCACAAAATCACTACCACCAAGTAAATATTTCTTCACACAAAAAAAAAAAAAGAAAAAAGAAAAAATATATATACATATACTGTGCCAAATTAGTAACATTCTATTGGAAAATGAGGCAATTTGAATGAGGAAAGCTACTCTATGAAAAATTTGGTGAGATGCCCACACTGAGCAGAGAAACTTAAAATGCAAGAGATTCTCCAGTGGAAAATCCTCACAAACCGCTATACAACAAGCAAAAAGTCAACATAAAAATTTTGACACTTAAAAAAATTCACTTGCCAATGATATTTGTACAGACATTAAATGAAAACTGCACGCACACACACACGAAGAACATATATGATGCTGAAAACTCCTTTCATACCTGCAACAAATAATGGATGCTTAACAGTTTACACTCTTGGGCTCTGTGTATGTACAAAAACACGAAAATAACCAATTTGACCAGACATTTGAGCAAAGAAAGCCAGTCAAACATGTGGGTGATACAAACAACTATTTGGCCACCCAGACAAAGAGAGAAACTCACCACTTTACATACAAATGAAAAAAGACAGGGTCAGCAATATGCTTATGGTGAAACAGACAGGAGCAGGGGTAAAATTTTTTAATGATTACTTCAATTCTGGTATATGAATCACAAAACTAAAATCCTTCCAATATACTCAAATACAAATACAAATACAAATAATTTAAAAGTCCCAGTCTCAGCACCAACAGAGATAAAACATACTCTCATTTTAATGTATCCCTGATGCCGTCAAATGGCCTATTAAGTGTAATACTGAAGATCAATTCTATAGCATCTCAAGGGTTAAGTCCTGTGTTGTGAATAATTTTGAAAAAGTATTCTAGTAAGAATCAGGCTTAGGCTAGTTCAGCAAGAGGAACTGTTCCATAATGAGGCTTGGCCTGGCCCAGTCCCAGTAGAATTAATTTTGTGCCGTAGAACACCTAGATAAATTAGTTTTGCTTTAAATATTGAGTCCTAAAAGAGTTAAAAGAGGGAGAATATCAATCAATAATTTTTAGATTAACTACTTTGTATATGACAAAACAAAATTAACTTTGGCATTAAAACCCCTTCTTCTGGCATTTCAGATGAACCCCAAGTTTAAAATAAATAAATGGAGAGTTAAAAACCAACCAGACATGCGCATTTGTTTCTTCGTACAGAATACTAACTCATGGCTTGGTTTGTAAAAAGAAAAGATTACTCATGTATTTTGCAAATATAGTTCTTATTTTTAGTTATTAAAATAATCGTGCCTGAGAATTAAGACTTCTGGAAATATACAGAAATATATTTTGTAGGGTTTTTTTTTTTAATGGAAACACTGAAGCAGTTAAGCTTTAAAATTAAGTGGAAAAATAATATCTCAGTTAACAATGTTAGATTCTCCAAATTATATTTTAATTGATTAATTTCCCCCCACTTCTATCCATTATTTCCCTTTACAAAATTGATTTCTATGGAAATATTTGTGCAGAATTAAAATCATGTCTACAGATGGCAACAAATTTAAGCTAAAACTCCCTTGTGTCTTCATGGCTTTTTCTGGTTAAATGTCTACCAAAAGGTAAGTATAAGATTTATTTCCACGGGAGATGAAATCAGGCTTTTAACCTGGCCAATTGCCCATATAAACAATCTTCAATGTTATTTGGTCATCATTTGGTAATTAAAATGGCAAATCACAACCATGTTGAATTTACATCCATGTGCCAAAAAGTTATTTAGCAGATAACTAGAGATAGAGGAAATGTCTCTTTAACAGATTCTTTTAAGAATACATCTACAGGAAGCATCCAGCCTTCAAACAGTCGTAAAAAACAAGAAGCAGTTGAACAGTGGCACCCAGAGGTGAAAAGTATATTACTTCTAGAGATTTATATGGTTAACCATCGTCTGGTTTTCAGACATCCTTTTTTGTCACTTCCAGATTTTTTTACTAGTAATGTACCAGAAATCATTTTTTCTTAATGACATATTGAATACCATAATTTAATGAAGAAAAATAAATGTCTTCATTTTGAAAAAGTACTTTACTTCTGGATTACATTGCATATCCATTCCTCCCCCCCACCCCCCGAAAACAATAAGCAAACCAACTGAACACCAGGCGAAATACTTTCCAGAATGGAATATAAAGGCCACTCATCTACTTCTAGCCTAACCAACATTATTAGCAAAAACATTTTTTAAGAAATAGCTCTGTTGACTGCTACACAATTTCCATATACCCCATATTGTGTTTTTTCCAAAAAACGTTTATTTGAACCCAAATTATAAGCCTGGGGAGATTTTAAGAATTTTCGATTGAACCCTCTAATTTTCATGACAGCAGAAGGTGGGGACAGAATAGGAACTGGGCAAGTACAAGCAAAGAGAAGGAGAGTACTGTTTTATTCCACAGGAACTTGAAAAATAACACAATCTATTTTGACCAAAATTAAAATGAACCTGCAATTTTTAATTAAAGAAGCTACATACCTTTTAACCTGCTAACTAGCAGCTGCATGAAACATTTGACTAGTGCCGAGTTCCTAAACTAACTGCAGGAAAAAACACCTCCTCCTGAGTATAATCACCTTCGGGAGGCTCAAATAAACCTTAGCTCGTGGGGCCAGAGCAGGTCAGGTTTTTTTAAGAGCCTCAGAAGAAGAGTCTTATTTCTGCTCTTGAGCTGAAATGCACAGGTGTACTCAGCAGAGAAGGTGTTCCCGGCTGGTTATGCCTAAGCCATCACGGATTTTCATCTATTAACTGTATATCCATTACCTTTTGTCAGATGTTTTTCTTCAAGATTCCACTGCTTCTTTTTAATCACCTAAGAAGCAACACTGATGTGACAAGCTCCAGAATGAGGCTCATTCTTTCTGATCTGCATCTTAAGCCTAATGATGAGAAATGGGCTCCCATAAACTTGAAAGAGGCAGGGAAATGCTGCCAAAGTCATTATCCACTACCCTGAATTGGAAAGAAAAGATGTGTCCCTTTCTAGAAGAATATTAATAAAGTATAAAATAATTTTACAAAGGCCTCAGTGTTTCATCTGTGAAATAAAGGCCAGTGCCATTCAAAAGAAAAACAAAACACTTCATCTCCTACTATCTGAAATCTACATCAGATTAAATCCTGGAGTTTGCATCTCAAGCAGAGTGTTCAATTGTCTGATAGAAACGAGAGAGGATTATGCATGCATGAAAGCTAATATTAAGATCTCTCCCTTTTTCCTGTCCCTTTCCCCCTTCTCCACTAATAGCAGTGTCGTTGACTAAATCAATATTTTGGCATGAAGGGGTAGCTTCTATGTAGCGTCTAAGTCGCCGGCATGCAATTCGCCCGGGAACAGGCTGTGAACTGCAGATAAATGAATGCGTGGGTCTGCCTGCTGCCTGTGGCTGAGTCCCTTGCAGCGAAATTGCAGGCGTTCTCGGCCTCAAAACCACAACATCGTTGCCCATATTTGGTGATTCCATTACAGTAACCGTGTGAAGGAGCTTACAGCATTTTGGCTTACAGCATTTGGGGCAGATCTCTAGGAAGCTGCTGCACACGGATCTTATTGATCTCTCCAGCCATTCTTAGAAAATCCACCGCAGTTCCCAGGACCTGCGCCCCGCCGAGGCAAGATGCAGTGGTAGATCTGGGCGCCATCTAGTGGATTCCATGGATCTGGGGGAGTCGGCAAGAGATTGGGGAATTGCTAAAATTCTGGGAACAATCCCTACAACGTACTTGTAAAAAAATGTTTTGCCTCAAACGACAATCAAAGCAGTGGGGAAGGAGGCTTATCTAAAAGCAAAGGAAAAGAAGAATATATATCAACTCAAATGACTCTTAAAGGAATTTCACCACCGGTTTTTCAATATGAATTTTTAAGTCTCTGAAATGTCGAATGTGCTTCATTATTTATATATTTATTATGAGAAGGACAATATAAAAGTTTTTTTTGCCAAAATATTACCATTTTCTCTTTCCTATAAACTGCCAAAACGGATACTGTACAATTACATTTTACTTTACTTACATTTTACTTTAAGGGTTTATGATTCAGTAAGGCAATCCAAATGGAACTGAAACCTTTTCCTAACATCTAATAAATATACACATGTTAAAGATGCTGCTTATAAAACACTCCACCAACTATTTCTCCCTTCCTCACCCCAATACCATCTATTCCTAACATCTCCCAAAAGAGATGTTCTTTGCACACACATACCTTCTGGATGAAGGGCCTTCAACTTTCTTCTTGACCAAGTTATGTCAGTTACTCAGTATAAGAGCAAATTCAAAATACAGTTCCTGGAAAGCTGTACCCCTGGCTGATCCACGATAACTTTTTATTTGATGTTACCGATCATGTCTTTATTCTTTTTTTATCAAAGGATAATTGCCATACAATGTTATGTTAGCTTCAGGTGTACAACATAGTGATTCGACAATTCTGTTCATCACGCAGTGCTCACCACGATAAGTGTGCTCACCATCTGTCCCCATATGTTATTACAGGATTACTGACTGTATTCCCTATGCTGTTCTTTTTAAAATTTTTTTATTGAAATATAATTAACATACAATGTTACATTAGTTTCAGGTGTACAACATCCCAACATGTCTTATTTAATGTTGCCACTTGTCTGTGATTTCCTAATTGCTTATCTCCACAACCAGTACTTTTGTATGACCACAACCTCTACCACAGTCCAGGAGCCTATTAAATGTTGAATACTTAGCTATGACATTAAGTAGATGACTGTCTCTGTTAAGATCTGTTAATAAATACTCTGGTTATTCTACCCTTTCTGTTGGGCTAAATATATCAATAAGAACTAACTTTATCGAGCCTTACTAAAGCAGGTCTTATAAGTACTCATAGTTTTCTTACTGGATGCTTACAACAGCCGTATGAAGTAAGTACTACTACCATCCTTACCGTATAGTTCAGGAGAGTCGAGTCTGAAAGTTTAAGAAATTCACCCAGCTGACATGGGTAATAAGAGGTAGAGCAGGAATCTGATTTCAGCCTGTCTCCAGGGCCTGGACTCAGAACCACCATGCTACACTTTGTCTGCCTTCTATGTTGTTATTAAATAAATGATAAACTCTGATCTTATTACTGGTTGTATTATATTTCCATGATTCATGTTACACAAACTAAATAGTTATCATTTTATCCCATGTAAAACCAGTTATTTTAGATAGCTGCTAAAATTATTCAAGTTGTTCATATTTTTTACCATGTTTGTTCTTCAAAGAATGAGCTTACTATAATTAAAAGACTTGTACAGAGGAAGGAAAAGAAATTACTTTGCTGATCAAAGGACTGATGTAGGAAAATATGCAAGCTGACTGCATTTAGCTAAGATCGCAACAATGAAGTGGAAAAGCTAGGGGAAATGGGGGATCTGGTAATAACTCTTTGTTTTTTCAGTTCACCTGACCTCTTTAAACATTTTAATTTAGAAATGCTCCTCACAGTCCTCAGGCTTGGCCTCATGAGTAAGCAAATCAGGAACCCCACAGGAGCCACCTATGGGGTTTTATTTCGAGAAAAGTAGAAAGTGCTCCCAACCCCCTAAAATATTTAAAGATATTTAAAATTGCATTCTTAGAGCATCTTGCCTTTGACTTAACCGAAAAAGGGACAACATTGGTCATAATTGATCAAAACTGGAAATAGCCCACATGTCCCTAGACAATAAAACAGATAATATGGTAAATTCATACAATGAAATATTATTCAGCATTGAAAATGAATGCATTAATGCCATACACAACACAAAATATAATTTTTATAAACATTATATTTTTAAAAGTTTGTTTCATTTTTTTTAGTAAACTCTACCCCCAACATGGGGCTTGAACTCATGACCCCAAGATCAAAAGACACATGCTCTACCAACTGAGCCAATCAGGCACCCCAACACAAAATATAATTTTGAGCAAAAGAAGGAAGACACAGAAGAACACACACAATTCCACCTACATAAAGTGCCAAAACAGGCAAAAGTAAACCATTGTTTAGGGATGTATAACTCAGATTGGGAAACTGTGGAGAAATGTAAGGTAATAATGCCACCAAAGCTGGGCTAGGGGCTGCCTCTGAGAAAAGGAATAACAGGAAGGGAGATACAAACAATTTCTGGAGGCCTGGTGATGCTTCCTCAAACTGCACACTCATGTTATGTTCACTTTTCTGTTTGTATATTTCTCAATAAAAATGTAAAATAAGCACATCTAATGATCATTCCTAAAATGCATCAGGAAAAAGAACACATTTAGCTTTATCCATCATTTATGCAGATTTGCAAGGAGAGGAAAAAAGAGCAGGCATGAAGACTCTAAATTCTAGAAGGCAGTGGTTGGATTGTGAGCTCAAGAAGCAGACAGACCTGGATTTGAACTAGAGGACTGCTTCTTGCCAACTATGGGCCTGGGCTGGTGTATAAGCCTCTCAAACTCTGTGCTCTCTCCACTCTGAAATGAAGATCACAGTAGAGCCTCCATCACAGGGTCATTATGAGGCTCCCACAATGTACTGGCTTTCATTAATTGCCCTGTAAGTACTTTTATTTTTTCTTTCTCTAAGATTGGGGATAGAGGAGGAAATCATCACAGGGAGTAGAAAAGGAGAAAACTCAGAGACTGCACTCACTATATTTCCTTTCCATTCATCACCGGGTGACTCCTCAACCCCCACCAGCTTCAAGAACCACTCACCTGAGACAGTTCTAATAAGATTCACCAGGGACCTTCTTGAAACCCAACAAACATCTTTTCTCGACATCACTGGACACTGTCCCTGAGCTGTCCTCTTCTCACCAAACCCCTGAAACTTGTCAGGCCCTTGTCATTTCCCTCCTGTCCTCCTACAGCTGCCTACCTGGTCCTCTCTATTGTGACCCCTCCCCAATACCTTCCCCACACTTTAGTCAGGGTGCTTTTCCTAATAAGTAGACTTTATCATGCCTCTCCCCTAGAGCCTTCCTTTGCACATCTATAATCCTCAGCCCTGAAGAACTGGTCAGTCTGTCTGTCCATCCTCAGGCTCATCCATTGCTACGCTACCCCACCCAAATTCCTTTGGACCGTCTTGACTTTTTCTACCTGCTCGCTCTGCCTGGAAGTCCCCACCCTCCCGCCTCATCCTTCACCATATTATCTGCCTCACTTGTAAATCTTCAAAACTCAGGACAAGTCTCCTTTCGACCTACCACCTACCTTTTTCTAGATTACATACCTTCTTTTATCATCAGTACAATTCCTGATCATTCTTAAGCTACTGAACTATTTGTGTGATGGTCTATATCCTCATAAAGCTGTATACTCTCCTCAAAGGTGGACACTGTTTCTTACTCAGCTTTGTACACCACCACCCATCACAGTGAACAACAAAATCCTGCTTAAGTGAATTAATGAATTGGGCAAATAATCGATGCTCACCTCACAGTGTTACAGGCCTGCACTGCTATCTCTTCTATTGTAATCTCTCTCTCACTCTTCTACAAGGGAATAGAGTAATGTGCCATCTCTTTGGCCCTTAAACCCTGTCTTCTAGCATTTCTTGTTCTTATCATAATTATTATATTTTTCCACCTGATATTTAACTAATCAAAAACTTTACAAGTAGGGGCGCCTGGGTGGCACAGCGGTTAAAGCGTCTGCCTTCAGCTCAGGGCGTGATGCCGGCGTTATGGGATCGAGCCCCACATCAGGCTCCTCCGCTGTGAGCCTACTTCATCCTCTCCCGCTCCCCTTGCTTGTGTTCCCTCTCTAGCTGGCTGTCTCTATCTCTGTCGAATAAATAAATAAAATCTTTAAAAAAAAACAAAAACAAAAACAAAAAAAAACTTTACAAGTAAATTTACAAGTAAAGGAAAGCTATCTGATCTTGTTCAATGTACTGTGGGTATAAATGGATAGCCATGGGTTAAAATCTTAGCTCTACCAGTAACTAGCTGTGGGATCTTGAATAAGTCATCCAATCCCAAATTTGTTTTTCACTCTAAAATGAGGGTAAAAATATCTACCCCCCCAACTTGTGAGGCTAATGAACTAATGTACATAAAGCACTTAGCACATTGCCCAGCACAAATAAGTATGCAATAAAGAATTATCTATTATTATTAATGCACAATTAAGACACTTTGCACTTTGCAGACTATAATTTGTTTACCATTCATTATAGTGCTCTCTGTACTTTTCAAAAGTGAGGGTCACCTTGGTTTTAAGATGAAGGGCTTAATAACAAGAAAGATGTTATATGCATATATGAATATCAAATGAAAAAATCCTAAAATATATGCTTGTATTATATAAATATATATATGTTAACAGTATTACTACCTTGCTTATTTTATAGCTGAAAAAAATATCTGTGCTATGGTAAGGTAAATGAAAATATAAATAGATTCCACTCAGTAAACGCTGGAATTTTCACAGTGGAATCAACATTGTTTATTAAATACACATTAATCATATATGTTATTCACTGGTAAAATATGCTTTAAGTACATAAAATGAAAAATGCCATACAACAAACTTAACCTCTGCTATTGCTATTTTCTGTGCTTAATATTGCAATTCAAATCTGGCTAAGTTTTAAATGATGGTTTTGAAGAATGCAATAAGAACAGAAAAATAAAAATGAGGGGTGCCTGGGTGGCACAGTCGTTAAGCGTCTGCCTTCGGCTCAGGGCATGATCCCGGCGTTCTGGGATCGAGCCCCACATCAGGCTTCTCCACTAGGAGCCTGCTTCTTCCTCTCCCACTCCCCCTGCTTGTGTTCCCTCTCTCGCTGGCTGTCTCTATCTCTGTCAAATAAATAAATAAAATCTTAAAAAAAAAAGAAAAGAAAAGAAAAGAAAAAGAAAAATGAAGGGAAACAAAATTCATCAGCTAGAACCATATGAGGAGACTTGCACTGCCTTTGGAAATAGGAAGACAAGACCTTTGGAATTTATTCCTGATCTTTATTTATATTAAAGGGATATTATATATTTGTATTTTTTAAAATCACTCATCTAAAAGGGAAGGGTCTGTTTGTTTTATCTACGAAATTTACTTTCTCTCCCAATTGCCCCCCAAAAAGGAAAACCAAATGTGAGCCACTTTATTCAAAAAGAAGAATCTCATGACAATAGGATTATTATGACAAGCATTTCCCATACTTTATTCTTCATGCCCAGAATGACATTGGTAAGATAAGACATTTTAAAAGTCAATAGCACTTATTTTGAAGTTTAAACTATCATGTTAAAAAAAAAAAGTCATTTCCTTAAACAGGAAATGTATTAATAATGGCACAAAAGACAGTACCAGTCACACTATAGAATACAATGTTGCCCTTTAAAAAGAAAATAATATCCTTATCCTCAAAGGGTAGTAATTCTTGAACAGAGTTGTTTAAAAAATAAATACAAGGGGGGAAATCTTGACACCCCCTCACCTCACAGTCGAATATATTTTGTTGAGTTCTGATCATGTGATTTAACTGAAGATTTAAGTTGAGGCCATCTAAATTTTAAAGTTGCAGCAATATTCTCTAGTTCTCACCAATCAAATAAGTTCTCCTTGCTTTATACATATATTTTACACCAATATTTGTGAAACAATCATATTTTTGCAATTGGTCCATTCTGTTCAGCATCGTATCCCAGAAAGTTCTGCAAAAAATGACTTACTAAAATACATTTTTAGAGACTCCTAAAGCTTTTAGATTTATAGAATAGGAATTTAAGATGAAAGCATTTGGGGTATTGTTTAATTTGTATTTTATTTACTATTATTTTGGATTAGATAGTATGGGGGGGGAATTTCAAGAAATGTAATTATACATGGATTCAAAGTCCTGAGGTGTTGCAAACAGTAGAGTTTAATTTCCTATTAGCCAAAAACATAACCTTACATTCTGTTTCAATTCACTGCCTAAATCATTTTTTTAAAGATTTTATTTATTTATTTATTTATTTATTTATTTATTTATTTATTCATTTATTTTAGAGGGGGTGGTGGGGAAGAGCAGAGGGAGAGAGACAAGCAGACTCATACTGAGTGGGGAGCCTGACACAGGTCTCGATCCCACAACCCTGAGATAATGACCTGAGCCAAAACCAAGAGTCAGCTGCTTTAACTGACTTGAGCCCCTCTGCCTAACTCATTTTACCAAAAGGTCAGATTTTCCTATGCTAACCTAAATCAGATTTCTCCATTTGATTATAATGCAAAACTTTAGTTTCAGTTTAGCCTAATAGCTAGGGGCTGTGTGTGTGTAAGGTCCTTTGTGTGTTGACCAGGAACTGGTCAATCAATGGCATTATCAAATCCATCCTGAAATACAATAAACTAAGATTGTCTGTCCACTTCATAAGATCCATCAAAACACCTCAAAATTAATGAGTTTGGGTCAATTTTCCAAACTGTTTTTCCAAAGTAGCTAACAGCCAGATTTCCTGGAGCCAGTGGATGCTAGGACAGGACTCTCTCAGTGGATTGAGGCAGTTCATTGAGTCAGCATGTTTGTGAGTAAAGGTTACAGAGAGATTGTTAACCCAGTGCAAGCCCCTTATTCTCCAGGGTCTGGATATACATTGGTTTCTGGAAACAAACCGTTCTTTACTTGCTAAAACTAACTTTCTAAGATGCGACACTCCTCAGCCTCCAAAATTGTTGCTTTGCTCTTGAATCAGTTTCCTCAGGATCCAAGATGTAGATTATTCTCTTGAAAATAACTTTTTACTAAATACTGGCTTAAGGACTGATTCAGAAATACTTATTCTTGGGGTGCCTGGGTGGCTCAGTTGGTTAAGTGTCTGCCTTTGGCTTGGGTTCTGATCTCAGGGTCCTGGGACTGAGTCCTCACGGGATCGAGCCCCACATCAGGCTCCCTGCTCAGCAGGAGTCTTCTTCTCCCTCTCCCACTGCCCCTCTCCCATCCCACCCATCCCACCAAGCACGCCCTCTCTCTCTCAAATAGATAAATAAAATCTTTAAAAAATAATAAAAATAATTAAAGAAAACAAATAAATGAAAAAAGAACTACTTATTCTTAAAGTCTCATTTTTATGAACGAAGAGGATCAGTTGGGGCTTGGTAATGGAAACAGCAAAGAGGGGATTTTTATTTTTGCATAAAGCTGGAGGCTGCATAAATACACAAACATGAAAAGACACACTTTTTTAATGTGAATTACCTGAAAGTTGATTTTAACTAAAAGCTGAGCAAGAGAAAACACAGTAAGAACAAATCCGCCTCATTAATAGACTTGGATTCATTGGAGTTGAGCTGGGGGCAGGGATGGAATCACTCCGTTAGGGTGATTTAGTAAATGTCAAGAAATATGCTCCTGAGCACAACATGGATGTCGGATGACTCACTCTTCCACTGTTTCTTGAACTGTTTTATGAGCAAAGATGCCTGTTACTTTGGTGTGATTTGAGGGGACTTTAAGGAATCTAGAAGTTCCTCATCCATTCAAAAGACAAACAGACACCAAATAAGATTTTTTTTTTCTGTCCCAAAATATCTTCCTTACTAATGTGTGAAATTCACCACCATTTTATTAAAGTAAATAAAAGAGCAAGACTGTATATTCTAAGGAGACAGAGACTGTAACTATCTCACAGTTCTGTCCCCAGGATGAGATTAGTTGCCTGGCAGAGAGATTAATCAATAAATATCTATATGTTGAATGAACACATTTCCTGACACTTTTATGCAAAGGAGAACTTTTTAATGTTGTTTGCTGTTTTTTTAAAATCAATTTTCTTTCCAATCCATAAATGCTAGAACTTAAAGTATTGAAAAGGCAAGAAAAGGGGGAATTTCAGAGTGAATAAAGTATACTTATTCTTTCAGAATAATGGAAATGGGGCTAAATTTCTGATTTTAACAATTTTTTTGGCCAGCCTAGCTACAATCTAATAAATGAAAAGGAAAGAATGTGTAGTCTTTTAATATATGAATTTGGTTACTTATCAATGGAGTACATTCCTTACCATCAAAATTTTGTGACCCAAAAATCAGAGGGTGGTAATGTGTTCTTGTCTTCATAAATTCCTGAATCCTAATTCTAACATTATTTAATTAAGCAGTTGAGGTGGGAGCAGTGGGTTAACTGACAAAAAAATAATTCCGACACATAGATTTTTCACTGGCGCCTTCATGTTATCAGATTTCACAGTAGTAATATTTATTATTGGGACTGAGCATTAACACACTAAAGAAGGACAAATAACTGATGCTGGAGACATCATTTTTTAAAGATAATTTTAATATTATGAAAATTCTTACATGAACAAAGTCGTCCCCCCACCTCCAAGGGCCCATACTACCTAATCCAAAATAATAGTAAATAAAATACAAATTAAACAATACCTCAAATGCTTTCATCTTAAATTCCTATTCTATAAATCTAAAAGCTTTAGGAGTCCCTAAAAATGTATTTTAGTAAGTCATTTTTTGCAGAACTTTCTGGGATACGATGCTGAACAGAATGGACCAATTGCAAAAATATGATTGTTTCACAAATATTGGTGTAAAATATATGTATAAAGCAAGGAGAACTTATTTGATTGGTGAGAACTAGAGAATATTGCTGCAACTTTAAAATTTAGATGGCCTCAACTTAAATCTTCAGTTAAATCACATGATCAGAACTCAACAAAATATATTCGACTGTGAGGTGAGGGGGTGTCAAGATTTCCCCCCTTGTATTTATTTTTTAACCTTAAGTCTGAGTAGAGTGTTGGCATAAGTCAAATGCAGGGCTGTGTACTGTCGTATTATCCCAACTATCAGATTACCTTTTAAAGCGGGAAAAAAATATATGGCAGGTTTCATTTCAACACTCGAAAGAAAAGGCAATTGGGGGATGTTAAATTCAGGAAGGAAAATTGTTTAGTTGCATCTTTGTTAACAATTTGGAAGCATCCATTGTATTACTTCTGCAATGGTATTGAGCTAGTTTTATTAAGGCAAATTTATAGCAATGTTAGAAATTAATACCACTCTTATTTCCTCCACTGCCTGACTTTATTGAATGCCATGGGGCATATTAATCAGTAAAGCCAAGTAGTGCATGAAATAAAAGTATAAATTAACCTGTAACATGAATGTAAAAGGGGCTTAATAAAATAGAAATAAATAACACTTTAATGATAATCAACCTGCCCTGTCTGAGCCAAGCAAAAATTGTGATAATGCCAAACACAGGGTCTAAAGAGCCCTATATATTTTTATAAAGTTAGATGAACAGAGCATTGACATATAAGTCAAAGTTGATCATTACGGCCACATAAGCCACTAATGATGTGTTGCAGGAATCCTGGTACTATTAGTTCAATAGACAAACATATGCACTGCATTAAAAGAGTTTGAACACTAAGCAGCTAACTATTCTGTTTCCACTTTTTTATCACCCTGAATACACCTGATCTCATCTAAGTTCCCACTTTGGGTGAGGTAGTTTAGAAAAACATGATTGTCTTACTGGGCTTGCCCTGCCAATATAGTCTGGTATTTTTTTAAAGTATAGTATATGGCTCTTAAATTTATTGATGTAAGCTGTATTTGCTTCAAATTTTTAAAAAAATCACATTTTACTAAAATTTTTAAAATCTCTTCTCTGTCTATAATTAGGACTCCCTTTCGCTTTTTTCATGTTCCTGTACCTTTTCTCTTTCTTTCTGGATCAAGTAAAAGACAGTATTAATACCAATACCAATATAGTATATATGTAAATTGTAAATTTTTTCAGAAAAAAAAAAAAGATAGGGGCGCCTGGGTGGCTCATTCGTTAAGCGTCTGCCTTCTGCTCAGGTCATGATCCGCGTTCTGGGACTGAGCCCCGCATTGGGCTCCCTGCTCAGCGGGAAGCCTGCTTCTCCCTCTACCACTCCCCCTGCTTGTGTTCCCTCTCTCACTGCCTCTCTCTCTGTCAAATAAATAAATAAAATCTTAAAAAAAAAAAAAAAGAAAAAAGAAAAAGAAAAAAGGATATACCAAACAACACATACAACTGCATGACACTCTATTTCCCTCCAAAAAGTGTTTGCTGTGAGTATATAATTGAAGCAATGATAGTACCACAGTGTAAGACACCTACAAAATGAAATTCAAAGCTTCTTTGAAACAAACAGCCATAGAGGGGCGCTTGGGTAGCTCAGTTGATTAAGTGTCCAACGCTCGATTTCAGCTCAAGTCATGATCTTGGGGTCCTGGGATCGAGCCCTTGTAGGGCTCCCTGCTCAGCAGGGAGTCTGCTTCTCCCTCTTCCTCTCCCTCTGCTCTCCCCCTGCTCATTCTCTCTCAAAAAAATAAATTAAATATTAAAAAAAACCAAATAATCATAGAATAATATTGTCAACTCTTCACAGAGAAACTGACATAGCTATAAACTTCAGTCTAATCTCTCAATCTACATTTACATATGCAACCAGAAAGACAACATGGGGGCAAAGGGTCAGGTTTGTAACACCTGTTATTTTTATAAGTATCCATTAACCTTACCAGGCTGACGAAAGAACAAAACAATATGTTGACATTTGGAATAACAAAACATGTTCCCCAAATGCAAGATGTTATTACTAATATTCATGGAAAGAAAATATCCACACACAGCTCTACTTGGACTTGTTCTCCTAGATTTTAGCATTGACTATAATAATCAAGGAAGATGCTATAAGAACACTTTAAATCATATTTTAAAATTATGTGAACAGCGACTTTATTTTTTTTTAAGATTTTATTTATTTGAGTGAGCGAGCATAAGCAGGGGGAGGGGCAGAGGGAGAGGGAGCAGCAGACTCCCCGCTGGGCAGGGAGCCCAACTCAGGGCTCCATGCCAGGACTCTGGGATCATGACCTAAGCTGAAGGCAGACGCTTAACTGACTGAGGCACCCAGAACAGCGACTTTAAATTATAACTTCTTTGTGCTTCCTAATGCTGATGCTAAATCAATTTGATTAAATCTTCAAGGATACTGTTCCCGGTCACCAAATCAATCTCCCTAGAATATTATTCCTATGAGTATGGCTCCTGCTAAAACCCTCCCTGGCTCCCTCTGCCCTCAGAATAAAGTTCTAACTGCTTAGCAGCACATCAAAACTTCATGATAACGCCCCACTCCTTGTAGGTAGCCAAGGTTCCCATGTCCTGGTCTGTGACTCTTTCCAACTATGACCCTTTGTTTATGACCTTCTTTTTGTCTTTCCCTCTCATCACAACTACATACTACAGCCCCACCATCATCCCCATAAAAGTTCTTCCCAACCTTCAAAGCTCTGCTCAAATGCTACTCCTCCTCAACTTTTCTGATCACTCTGCGATTGCATTTTTTTTTTTAATTTCAGCATGGAGGGAACCAGAAATGTGGATCCCCAGAATTGTTGATCCATCATAGAATTTTAAGTTTTATAGTCTTTTGGAAAAAAAAAAAAATCTTTCTTAATTTTTTTTAAATTGCCTGTGTTGTACCAACATTCAGTGTCCCCGTCAATGTAGAGTTGATGTTTAGTTTTAAGCTATTTCTTTTTTTTTTTTTTTGAGATTTTATTTATTTATTTGACAGACAGAGAGGCAGTGAGAGGGAACACAAGCAAGGGGAGTGGTAGAGGGAGAAGCAGGCTTCCCACTGAGCAGGGAGCCTGATGCGGATCTCCATTCCAGGACCCTGGGATCATGACCTGAGCCAAAGTCATATGCTTAACAGCTGAGCCACCCAGGCGCCCCAGTTTTAAGCTATTTCTTATGAAATTCAAAAAGTATTCAATAGAAATTGTTTAAATTTACAAACCCCTTTTTAACATCACAATGAAGCATCACGCTGTGAGGTGGCTTTTCTGATATTATGGGCAAAATCACCAATGCAGGTATGTGAGTATCACTCTAGAGTTCCTTCCCCTCCAACACAGCAGAATAATCTAGGCTGGGCTCCAATATATAGAATGTATGCCTGGAGACATTACAGTGGCTTATTTAGAGAGCAAAAAGTCATTCAGATATTCTGAATTATTTTATGGTAGTGAAAACCTACTGACCCAAGGATCTCATCAAGAATAAGAAAACAATATTAAAGGCCACTGGGCTTTTGCATTTTATTAACTTCAAAATGGAAAATTAAGTCTGGGTCCTATTAGAACACCAAGCGATTGAGGTGGGACCTCCCCTCACTATCACAGTCTCAAAAATATGTCAGTTGGTATATTTTAACTTTTACACTTTATTTCAGGGGAAAAAAAGGTGTAAAGTGTAAATGCCAGAGAAATTATATAGGGATTTTAGCTGGTTTCATTTTCTGAGAAATAAAACTCAGAACAAGTTTTTTCCTGGGTTAAAAGACAGGGAAGAAAATTCTTACTGCCAAATTGTTACCTATCAAACATTCTTAGTGGTATGCTAATAATTTCATATAATTAAAGAACAAAAATTGACCCTCTGTGACTTAAAATTATAATAGTCTAGCGCATGGTGATTATCTGAATTCTAAACATCTATGTTATAAATGTACGTAGATTGTAAACATCTCTGTTATAACTGTAAAACAACAACTATAATAATTATTATAATAATCATCCAGTCAGAGAAACTGCAGAGCATAAAACAGTATGGGCTCCCCCTGCTGTTTCTACTGCTAAACTTAACTAACATTTCCGGTTGCCAGGGCTTGGTGCCCTGATTTTAAGGCTGATTCATAAACAAAGGGTAAACAAAACAAAATTAAAATGCCATTATATCAATAAATCAGTAGGTTGAGGGGGAAAGGAGAAATGAGATTGTCAATGCATTTAGAGGAATAAGGAAACATGTACATGAAGGTGAGCATTGCCTGGAACTCCAAAAGCTATGCTAATGAGTTTCTAGGGAGCATCAAGACCGTCCTGCCACTGCATTTAGATAAAGAACTTTATATGTCTGACTTGCTAGGGAACTTTGTCAAACCTGAAAATCATATAACGCCCCTTGGCAAGTTGGACACAGTGCCACCATCTCGGCTCTCCACAAGCGGGACATGTAGGCCAGCCCAAGCCCAACAGGGTACACTAAGGAGATTATTTTGGAGAAGTCCTAATGACACTGAACAGGAGGCTAGCTTAACATCTTGTCCAAGTGAGATCCCAGGCCTCCTCCGTGATGGTTGCTTGGAGTTCTGTAGGCTAATGAGGGGAACCATCTGTAGCACTCTGCTGGCAGATGTGTCCCCTCCTCATACTGTGCCAGAGTCTCCTAATGAGGAGGTCTGTAGAGGGCTCTGGTATCACTCTGTGAGGGAAGATTGCACTATTTAGGAACCGTGTAATCTAGAGGCCAGACCAATGTTTGATTATTTGCACATATGCGTTTTAGTATGCCTTGTCTTTTCAAATGTGAACATCGGAATGTGTGATTGTTTTTATAAGTTTGTCTTTATGCTGCCACGTTCAGGGACACCCATGAGTAAAAATGATATCCTATGTATGTTATTTCTTTTGTAAAAATTTTATAGAGTATTCCAAACAAAAGGAGAATCCAAATTGAGTGAGCCGGTTATTTGCTATCACTATTTTAAAGTCATCAGAGAAATCTCCAAAGAGGAAAAATATATATATAGACACTCAGGTATATTTTCCTTCCATTCTTCAAATGTGTTTATTTTGCAATGTAGAGTTAATTTCTAACTTTATTTCAAAAAGTAATAAAAAATCAAACCCAAATGATAAATCTTAAAATCTTTATGAGTAAATTTTGAATATGATGGAATGACATTTCAAAGCATTTACATGGCAGCATATGGGAAATTACATAAGGATTATAGTAGGCATCAAAATATTTTAAGGTGACCATTAAACAGTTTTAAAGATAGACCTGATCACAAACTCAGTGTTTAAAATAAGTAGTTACATACTACAAAACCGTTTTAAAAGGGCATAAATTATTTTATCTTGCTGTAATTCTCAAAATTTTATGACAATTCCACTCCATCATTCACTTCAGTTTCAATTAATCTACTGTCATTGAAAGAGCCTTGTTAAAATTAATTTTCTTTTTCCAAAGGGGGAAAAAATAATACTCCTTAAAACTCACATTCATTTAGATAGGCTCAGCTTCCATCACAAAGAGAGACAAAAGAGACGCAGAGGAGACCAGATAAACTGAAGATTTTAAGATTTTTAACTAGGGCTTTATTATAGACCAAAAGTTACAAGATGCTTAAAACCAAAAAGATGTCAACACTTTAACTTGGTTGACAAGGAGGTTAGGCGAATTTTTAATATGAAATACGCAGCTTTTAGCAAAAGTGCAAAGTAAGTTCAAAGTTCCAGTTTACGTAAATCTCCCACAGCAGCACCGTGAGCAGCTGGCTCTTTTACCATCTGATGTCTCCCATAGAGAATATTTTAAATGTGTTTCCCCAACAGCAGAGTAACACTTTAGGCTGCCAGGGAAGACTGTGACAATAATTCCCACCTGAAATCTCCTCTTACATTAGATCTGCCTTCTAAAAACATTATTACAAGAAATTTTAGTTCAGATTATCCTTATTCTCTAGAACTGACATAGATAGTGATATATAAATGACATTTCTTTTAAAAATAAATTATTTAAATTCAATTTAGTTAGCATATACTGTATTATTAGTGTCAGGTGTAGAATTCAGTGATTCATCAGTTGCATAGAACATACAGTGATCAATAACCAATGACATTTTTTTAAAAGTTCCTTAGAAGCTTCAGCTTGTTTTCATTATAAATTCCACAATGAATATTAGTACTAATAATTGATTTTAGCAATAAGTAAACAGAGTTATAAACACTCCTGCTATTTAATGAAAGAAATGTCTCAGCTTCAGGTTTTATTTATTAGCATTTGAAGTCCCTCCATAACCCTAGTAAGATCAGCTATAGATTAATTAAATGAGAAAAATGGCCTGCCAAAGATTCTTTGTTCTTAAAATACATACTGTATGTTTGAAGTTTTCCTGCAAATCCTTATAACCTATTTCAACTTGAGGATAGATGGGGCTCCAAGCCTAGATTCACTTCATACATCCCCAACAAAGTGTCTTTTGCCTGAAATTTTTATATATTTTTTGTACCAACCACAAATATCATCTTAAGAGGTTTCTGTTTTATTAACCATTTGAGAGTTATTCATCTAAAGTTGTACCAGTGAGAAGGTAGCAGAGCCTGTTCACAGTAGAAATATTTGCTACTTAAGAATGAACACAAATTTAGACTTACAACATGTCTGTCTTCAGTGCTGTGTTTGTGGTGAAGTTCCATAGTTATTACGTGCCCTAAGTAAACAGTCAAATATCTTTACAAATGAAAAACAAAAAGCTAAGCATTCACTGGCAAAAGATTGAGCTGCTCCATCAACATGGCAGGAATATTTCAAATAAATGGTCTCTTCTCAAATCCATTGGAAGAACGGAATGCATTTGTCTGGCCTTTCCTCTCTCCGCCCCTGCCCACCATTTTTCTCTACTATGATCTGCAATTCCGCCTGCGCTTCTCTAGCCACGCGGCAGTGATCCCCCATTATACTGATGGGGGAAGAAATGGGGAAGGACGAGGGCTAAGTGGAGGCAACATGATGAGAGCCGCCTCCCCTGATTTAAGAGCGACCACGCGGTTCCCCTCTTCTACCACTAGCTGGCGCCAGAACTCTAAAGATGCAGTGATATATTGCGTCACGGCGTGCTAATTAACAAGGCTGTTTTCAAACTGACCGCAGTTACCCGAGGAAAACATGAAATGATTTTAACTGTGAACATGTAGTAAAGCAGCACCATAGAGGTGGTCATTTCGATTAAAATAATTCCATGTTATGCCTCCAAGCTTTTGTCAAAAGAAAGAGAGAGAGAGAGAGAGAGAGAGAGAGAAAGAAAGAAAGAAAGAAAGAGAAAGAAAGAAAGAAAGAGGAAGGAAGGAAGGAAGAGAAAGAAAGAAAGAAAGAAAGAAAGAAAGAAAGAAAGAAAGAAAGAAAGAAAGAAAGAAAGAAAGAAAGAAAGAAAAGAGAGAGGGAGGAAGGCATCATTAAAGAACTTGTAGGGTTTGTTTGTTTTTTTTTTCTTATCTAAATAATAAACCTAGGAGAAGCCTTTTTTCCTCCACCAACTATTCACTATACATAGAAAACTGTAAAATTTTCCAGTTATATAATGCTCTGTTAACCTAAATAAAGTGCCTTTTTTTATTATGCCTTTAGGACAGAAATGTCCAACATAGGAGGGTCACACATGAAAAGCACCTTTACTGCCTTAGCTCCTAATTCACTCTTACATCCTCCTTCCTTGTAACTAGCTTCCGCTTTGCACTCCTAGCATGTATGTCCACAAAACCAGCTTTCTCTCATCCTGCCCTTGCCTCCTCTCAGGCAAGCAGAACACCACCCTTCCAGACGCGGCTATGGCCGCAACTCTGTGGTGAGGAACGGCAGCCAAATGCACATAATTGCTCATTTTAGGGAAAGGTGGCCCCTGGACAAAAGAAAGGAAACAGCACTATTGGTTCACAACATAAATTATCATTATGCAAGTAGATATGCTGAAATAGAGGTCTGGCTAGAACAAAATCGTACGTGAAAAATTCAAAGCTTTCGCTGCCACGGGAAATATTGGTTTTTATTTGAGCAAACTTCATATATATGTAGTACATTTTTACAATTAGAAACATTGCAGACACCGATTATTTTGGCAAGAGAAGGAGAATTTAGATAAAACTACAGTGAAATAACATAATTTTCTGAAGCAATACTTTTTAGTTTAACTTATGAACTGTTTAAATGGCTGATAATACCCATTCGAGTCATGTGCCTGTTACCCACTCTGCCCCACACGTCCTCCAGGACAGTGGAGGTGGACCACGTGGGACTGGGGAGAAAGGAACTAGTTTCTCGAAACCAGCTTTCTCCTGGTTTTCGGGGGCAGAAAAACATCAAGTTTTCCTTCCCTGGCCTTTACGCTAATTCCTCAAAGAATGAATGCTAAGCTTTATCTTGGGTGGATTTGTTTCACCTCCAGGACAAATGAGATAAATGTGTTTTCTGTACTTAGAAGCCAGTCCCTCTCTGAGCCAAAGTATACATGTGGTACCTCAGACTTGCAGTTCTAAATCTTTCCTGAGCTGAGTTTTCCCTTGGGATATCAGTGAGTCATTGTCCTTTCCTCTCCAAATAAGGTCCCAGAAATGAACCGGGACAGAGTGTGGTGGGCTATACCAACTGATGTTTGTTTTGGTGGCTTTTCAGTCTTCCACATGAAATTTTTACAAACACTTACCTAACGATACCTAGGTGACTTTGATGAAGGAGGGAATATTCAGAAGGTGATAATAAAGTTTTGAGACTATCAGAAATTCTGCAGAGCAAACACAATGGAGCTCAGTGTGTCTGCAGTGTCATGGAGGGTCGGATTTACACTTTGTTATCAGTCCTGATTTTGCTGGGCCTTTCCAGGAGACATAATGACAGGGGAACTACATTAACCACGATTTGGAATGCCTTGATCTTCATGCTAACTGCAGTTGTCTTTTGTTACTTACTGGCCTTGACCTATTATAGATGGACTGCATCAGTTGCTACTGAACCCAGCAGGTTCCTAGTGCAAGCCTGAGTCTTATGCATAGTTTAATTCATATTCCACTCAACATGCCGATTTTATTTCCAGTGGAAATTGCTCATTTAATTGCACTGTAAGTTTTATGGGGTATGCCCCAGGCTGCGTTCTTTATGCTAGGCATTTCAGTATTTACGGGCATAGCTATACCCAAAACTTCAAACATAAAGTAAAACCAGCAAAATATGCTCTCCTCCAGTTCCATAAATACTTTTCTGCAGTTTCATTATTTTTTCCAATGAAATTAAAGGAGCGTGTTAAACCTGAAACGTAGACTATTGCTTGGTGTCTCTAGAGCTGCTTTTGTCCTTCAGATTCATATCTGATACAGCTCTGCTTTCCTGCTCTAGAATGAGACTGTAAGAGAGCAACAGTGCTCCATTCTGAGCATGGACTCGCTCTCCAGTAACAGAAGACTTTCTCTGTCAATAGTCTATAGAATTTTTTCCATAAGACTGACCTGATTTGTTTTTTTCACGAACTGTGCCTGCTTCTAGGTGACACCTACACACAGTAAATAAACACTCTGGATTACAGATTTCATGGATGTGTTGCACGATAGTCTGGTTGAAAGAAATATCCGTCAGCTATCTGCCACAGATGGTTTCTGCTTTGGGAGGCAGAGGCAGACAGACCTGATTTTACCTATAGCAGATCAGAATACATTCTTAAACTACTCAAATACTGAGGTTCTACTGTGTTTTACTAAGTCCAGGATTGCTTTTATCTACTATTGTTATCCAAGGATTCCAGAGATTTTGACAAACACTTCCTACTGATTACAGCATTGATGTGATCATTCCTGTATTGGTTGGGATTCAGTGAAGCTGAAAGTAACTGAAAATCCAAAGAACAGTGGCTTAAACAGACAGAAATTCTAGTACTCATGAGGATAGTTCACATATACTGGTTCCTGTCCCATTGGGACACATACAAGGATTGTACTTCCCTACCCTCTTTGAGGTTAGGCATTTTGATGTAACTTACATTAGCCAAGGAAGGGACATGTGTTTTCACATGTGTGAAAATGTAGGTTTTCAGGTGGAAGCTTTAAGAATATACAATTGACTACATTCCCTTTGCCTTTCTTGACACTAGTGGGAGCACTGATTGAGATAGAATGCTTCAGCCCAGGTCTCTCAGTGTCCTGGATGAGCAGATTCCCCTGCTGACCAGCACTGGACAAGTGGTAGGATCAAGAAATGAACTTTTGTTGCGTTAAGCTACAGATTAAATTTCACTCTCACATAAAAGTCGGGGTGGAAGGGCCAGAACTGATATAGTGATCCATGGTTTTAGGAGACCAAGCTCCTCTGTCAGACTGTTCAGGGGAGCATAGCCATGCGCTCCTGTTCTAAAATTCCAAGCAGCAGGAAGCTCCCAGAAGAGGTCTCCCTTCCATTCAGATACCCCTGGCCAGGACCTGGTTGCATGGTTACATTTAGAGCTGCAAGGGAAGGGGGACAGATGAAAGCTAGTTGAGGTGCAGCCAAAACTTGTGGGCTGTTTTACTACATGAGAGGAGAAAGGGTACTGCCGCTCTGCTCTCACTCTCAAGAAGTCCTTTTGTGGGGTGCCTGGGTGGCTCAGGCGGTTGAGCGTCTGCCTTTGGCTCAGGTCATGATCCCAGGGTCCTGGGATCAAGCCCCACATTGGGCTCCCTGCTCCGCGGGAAGCCTTCTTCTCCCTCTCACACTCCCCTTGCTTGTGTTCCCTCTCTCGCTGTCTCTCTCTGTCAAATAAAATCTTAAAAAAAAAAAAAAAAAGATTTGAAATGACACTGTTTGTATTAATTCCTTGCACTTGTTCATCTGGCTACTTTTATTTTATACATTTTTTAAAGATTTTATTTATGTATTTAGAGAAAGAGAGAGAGAAAGAGGGGCGCTCGCACAAACGGTGGGAGAAGTAGAGGGAGAGGGATAAGCACACTCAACACTGAGCGTGGAGCCCGCCTTGGGGCTCCATCACATGACCCTGAGATCATGACCTGAGCTGAAATCAAGAGTTGGACACTTGGGGCACCTGGGTGTCCCATTTTTTATACAGATTTTATTTATTTGTCAGAGAGAGAGAGAGAAAGAGCATGCATACATGAGCACAAGCTGGGGAGCAGCAGGCAGAGAGAGAAGCGGGCTCCCCGCTGAGCAGGGACCCTGATTCTGGACTCGGTCCCAGGACCCTGGGATTACGACCTGAGTCAAAGGCAGACGCTTAGCCAACTGAGCCACCTAGGCATCCCTCAAATAAATAAATAAAATCTTAAAAAAACAAAAAAGAGTTGTACGCTTAACAGACTGAGCCACCCAAGCACCCTCATCTGGCTACTTTTAAATATTTAATTAATTTATTTATTTGAGAGAGAGACAGAGAGAATGTCTGGGGAGGGAGGTAGAGGGAGAGGGAGAGGAAGAGAACCCCAAACAAACTCTACACTGAGTGCGGAGCCCAATGTGGGACTGGATCCCACAAACCTAAGATCATGACCCCAGGCCAAAACCAAGAGCAGGTCGCCGAACTGACTGAGCTACTTTTAAAGAACACCAGGGGTGCCTAGCTGGCTCAGTCAGTGGAGAATGCAACTCTTGATCTCAGTACCAGTTCAGGCCCCACACTGAGTGTAGAGATTACTTAAAAACAAAATCTTAAAAAAAAAAAAAAAAAATCACAGAAATCAAATTTATATTATCTGGTATGATATTTCACTGCCAGTCCCAGAAATACAAGAAACAGGGATACTAAGTTTGGCTGTGCCTTCGTTGTTTCTTGCCAAGACCAGAACTAAAGAAAAATCAATCAATGAGATCAATTCTAACTTCGGGGAGTTGTTTTCACATTGTGTCTGAGCTGAAGCTGGCAGCAGGAATTAGCGATGCCATCTTACATGCACACCACAACTGATCTAGTCCCCAAGACTGTTGCTGGACAGAGCTGGTGGAACTGGCCACAGTCGAACTATATCACAATGCAGAAAGAGCCTTGTTCTTTTAACAAAGTACTCAGTTCAAAACAAAGTGAAAAGCCTTTTTGTTGGTTTTAGTTTCACATCTAAGTTCATTTTTGGTCACCTCTTCTTGTATAGAAAAAAAAAATGTTTTTAATTGTCAAAAATGTTTCCAAAGCATTTTTAGTAAACACTACAGCTCAGCCAGGAGGGAGCCTGACCTCCAAAGGGTTTATGGTCTAAGATGTGGAGAGAAGCAAGGCAGACCTGTGGGTGTACAGCGATTTGTATTGCCAAAGTAGCCCCCCAAATGCAAATCCGAAGTGGACCTGGGGCAGGTGGCAGCACCAAGTCATGACAAGTCTCACTGCCTTTTCACTCTCCTTTCTTGACCTCCACTTCTCTTCCTGCTTCCTGGCCTTATGTGTATAGTGGGAAATCTATTATCCATTGGTGGAGTTCCAGAATGCCTGAGCATGCTTGTCAAACCGTGGGGCAGGCCTTAGAGAAGCCCGAGGGGCGTTTGGCAATGAACTCAAACTGGGTCTGCTACTTAAAATCAAACACATCCAGACAAGTCTGGCAAATGAGTGGGGGTAGGAGAAAGACGTCTGTGTGAGATGCACAAAAGTCTCCCATCAGAACTCCTTTTTCAGGGAAGAGCGAGAGTCTTATTTGCATGAGCAAAGACTGACTTACTTTCCCTTTTCAAAATCATTCTTTTTTTTTATGATGATTAAGGTATAATTGACATACATTATATTAGTTTCCAGTATACTACATAATGATTGGATATTTGTATATATTGCAAAATGATCACATAGTAAGTCGGGTTGACATCCATCACCATACATAGTTTTAGAATTTTTTTCTTATGAGAATTTTTTAAGGTTTACTCTGTTAACAACTTTCAAATATGCGATACAGTATTATTAACTATCGTCACCATGCTGTACATTACATCCCCATGACTTGTTTATTTTATAACTGGAAGTTTGTACTTTTTGACTCCCTTCACCCATTTAACCCACCCCCACCCTGGCCACTGGCAGGCACCAATCATGCTAACTTTCTCTGTATTGGTCCAATTTTAGTGTACATGCGGCCGAAGCAAGCACTCAGTGTAACTCTCGTGATTGTTTTTGAGTCCTAGGAAATTGGGACACGGGGTCAGAATCTGTGTACCCAATGGGATCATCACTGTTGCAGGCTTCAGCAGGATTTACTATCAGACCAGAAAACAAGCCTTAAGAGTACCTTCGTATTCTTCAGAAAAAGACGCCCTGCCTCAGAGCCTGGCCAAGGGAGAGGCTGGGGGCAGGTACCTGCAGTTCAAAACCCCACAACCGTATATAGAGGCCCTGATGGGAATGATAAGCATGCTATTAAGCCAAAAGATTCGAACTCCTGCATGGGTACAGACATCTCTCCTACCCATAGGTCCCAGGAAAGATATTTAGAAGATGAGAAATGGAAATCAAAGAACCATATGCCTAAAACCCCAACACAGAGCTCTCTGATGCTAGGCCAAGCATATGGTTTAGGCTTAACTCAAAATGAGTTCTTTCCCTTCCCTCAAACCCAACTTACATCTTGGCATCTTCCATCCCTCAAGCCAGCTAGCCTCATGGGATAAGAGACCAAATTAAAAAACAGCCCAAATGGTGACCTGAAATCTGACCTGACAAAGCCTGAGAAAGAAGCGGTCAGAGGAGAGGTGGGGGAGAGCTGGGAGAGAGCTGGGAGAGTGATCTAAGGCTTTAAATCACCAAAGCTCCCTGGTCATGGGCTTGACCATTTATAGTTCTCAAAGGGCAAGTTTAAGGAGCCACTACAAAAAACATGCAAGGAAAAACAATTAGGAAGCCAAAAGAAAGGTGGGAAAAATCAATACAGTATTCCAATACCATAATCCAAAAAAGAACAAAAACATTAATCAGAACTTAAAGAAATATTAGTACTGCTCCCTGGCAGTATTAAAACATAGAGGAGTGGCAATTTCCCGGAACACATCCATTTCTGTAATTACTTAGCTGACTAATCCAATAAAGTTTACATTTACTAAACTCCAAGCCCACAACCGAGGATTTTTTTTTCTTTTGATGTATCTTAAAACACTTTAAAGTACTTGATGCAGTCATTTTTATGTAGATTTTATTAGAAAGCTTACGGAATGTAATATAACTGCTATAGTTTTAGTAAATAATAAAATTACTGCAGTCTCTTAAGGTGATGTTAAAATAATAAAATGATTCATAGTTCTTCAAATTACAGATTGCCCCAACTTACGGTGGTATGACTTACTATTTTTCTTAACTTTACAATGGTGCAAAAGCGATATACGTTCAGTGGAAACCAAACTTCCAATTTTGATTTTGATCTTTTCTGGGGCTACTGACATACTGTACAATACTCCCTTGTGATGCTGTGCAGCCCCAGCCCCCAATCAGCCCCAGCCCCCAGTAAGCCCCACCATCACAGTGAGGGGGCGTTGTAGACAACTGACGCTCTTACAAAATGTTTCTGTACCCATACAACCATTCTGTTTTTCACTTTCAGCACAGTATTCAATAAATCATATGAGACATTCAACACTCATTATCAAATAGGCTTCTTGTTAGAGGATGTTGCCCACCTACAGGCCAGTCTAAGTGCTCTGAGCAGGTTTAAGGGAGGCGAGGCTAAGCTGTGATGCTCAGTAGATTAGGGGCATTAAATGCATTTTTGACTTTGGATGGGTTTATCAGGACTTAACCCCATCATAAGTTGAGGGAGATCTGGATAATATTCACCATGCATTTTACTCAGAAAGGAAGAAAAAAAATCCAACTGAAGCACGGTGTTCAAAGTTCCTTGTGGCCACAAAACTTCTTCAAAAGCTGTATTTTACACAGACATTATCTATATAAATACAGATAAAAGCCGATCTGCTCCAGGGGTATGCTGGTAAATATTTAACAAGGAGCTCTCCAAGAAACACTGATTGGGAGGTTCACTGCTTTTTGTGGTATAAATGCTCCCACCTTGGCCATCACTGAATGAAGACTTGGAAGAGATACACCAAATCTGCACCTGTGGGCAGCGAGCCTCAGACACCCCTGCGCCAGCCCCCCACCCCCACCACTCAGTCCCCTCTCCCTTAACACCCAAGGGCACAGTTTGAAAACTCTTAGTGAGATAACTTTGTACAAGGAAACTTTTTGATGGTTATCCCAAAGATTGCTAAATTGCTGCTTAGCAATACTTAGAAATCCTGTTTTCCTTGCCTTATCTTACAATTCAATGAGAGCTCTAAAAATTCACAGTAGAGATTTTAGTAACCCTCCCTCATTTAAATAACCTTTGACCTTCATTGTAGACAATCCCAGTATACACTTTATATACATTTTGTCTCAAATTTAGCATTGTATGGAATTCTAAAGAGGACACGCAAAAATTTGCTCTTAAAATTCTAGAAGTCAGAGGCACAGATGTTATTTGACTCCCACTTTCCCTCCCTCTCCTTTTCCTTATCTTTTTCTCTCAAAGTCTCTCAAACTTCCCCCCTCTTCCCTCTTCTTCACTATCTCTTTCCAAAAGTTCTAGTACATTTGGAGCTGGCCAGCCTGGTTGAATGAGGAATTCGTACAGAAACAGAGCACATTTCAATACCTCACCCTCCCAGCCTTAGACCTGAAGGATACGGGTCTTCTGATTTGGGGGAGTCTAGAGAGAAGGCCAGAAGCAAATTACCTCCTGGTGATTCTGTCTCAGAGAGCCCAGGGAGTCACAACCGTCAGCCATAGTCACACGAGAGATAATGCCAGGGGAGATAGTGGCCTATGGACAGAAGCATGAAAAAAGGAACTGGTTAGGGATCCCAGCTCGTGTCGCTTCTTAACAATACCCACGTGTTCTCCCCTCTTTTTATGTGTTTGCTCTCTTGTTAGCAAATAACCAACTCCATTTTTTTCTTCTTTTCATGGCTCTCTCTGGCCACCTTACTTATTTTCTTAAATACTGT
The DNA here is from genome assembly GCF_017311325.1 of Ursus maritimus. Taxonomy (NCBI): domain Eukaryota; kingdom Metazoa; phylum Chordata; class Mammalia; order Carnivora; family Ursidae; genus Ursus; species Ursus maritimus. The sequence continues at coordinate 54,203,755 of NW_024423343.1, read as the reverse complement.
TGGATTATGCTATCAGCCGACAAGAAATAAACATTTCCTCAGATATGGTAGGAATCCATGGTGAAATATTTGCAGTTTCTCATGGGCAGGTCAAGTTAACCAAACAAAGAAAGGGGCGGAGCCTGATCTCCAGAATTAAGTAAAGTCAGGAGCCCTCGAAGGCTATCCTTCCCAGACTGTAGCTTGGGTGGGAGACTGAGCCAGTTCAGTATTCCACACATGTTTATGAAGTTCCTACTATGTGCTGGGCACTTGCTAGGTGTGGAGGCTCTGGAAATCAATTCTGCTATTCAAGAGTCCCAGGTTGCCCTCATTTTATTGTTATTGTTGTTTTTTGCAGAGTTAGGGAACTGGGTGATCTATTCTCATCCTAGGCGACATTTATTTTTTATTTTTATTTTTTTAAAGATTTTATTTATTTATGTGACAGAGAGACAGCCAGTGAGAGAGGGAACACAGCAGGGGAGTGGGAGAGGAAGAAGCAGGCTCCCAGTGGAGGAGCCCGATGTGGGACTCGATCCCAGAAAGCTGGGATCACGCCCCGAGCCGAAGGCAACCGCCCAACGACTGTGCTACCCAGGCGCCCCCCTAGGCGACATTTAAATGCCTTGCATACACCCACAGACTTATCTGAGACTCTGAGCAAACAGCTCCCAGAGGGACTGCACCGCCAAGCCAGGGAGGGGCAGTGACTTGAGGAAAGAAAGTGAAGGGAGGCAGACAGGTCCTCTGAATCAGGCTAGGCAGCTTGAGGACTTGGGTAGAGGGGTTTGTGAAGGATCAAAGACTTTCAGGAGAAGTCATATAAGAGGATCTAGAATATATGAATTTAGGAGAGAAGAGCCCTAGGAAGGAGCAAGGCAGGACAGGACGGACAGAGAGAATACCTTCTGATGGGAAGCTCACCATGGGGAAACTGTTCAGAGGGAAAACCCTCAAAACCAGGAAATACCAGACACATTCCAGCACCCAGAGTTCAGGGTGTGCATCCCACGCACCAGTCACATGGCTACTGAAAGAACAGAGTCAATACTGGAGGGCAAATCTGGTGAACAAGAGCAAAGCCAGGATTTTGCCCACTTCTTCAGAAACCAGAAGGCCAAAAGAGACAATTCATCCTAAACCTGGGAATAGAAAGATGATGAGATAACCAGCATAGGCTGGCTTAGGGAAGGAGCTAGATGAGCTAACACTCAGAGTGTGTGCTAAGCACTATTCTAAGCACTTCCATGTCTTTTAGCTCATTTAACCATCAACAATAGCCCTGTGAGATAGGTGTTATTATTGTACCTATTCTACACATGAGAAAACTGAGAAGAAGAATGTTTAATTTATTTCTGCACAGCTGATAATTAATCTAGATTCAAAACCGGGTAGCGTTGCTCTGTGGCTGCAGAACCCACACCTCCAATCCTATGCTAGAGCACTAAAAAAAAAGCAACAGAACAAAACTGGAAACAAGTTCATGTTTTCAAATGAGTAACATGAGATTGTGTGTGTGTGTGTGTGTGTGTTTTTAAAGATTTTATTTATTCATCTGACAGAGAGAGAGACAGGCAGCAAGAGAGGAAATACAAGCTGGGGGAGTGGGAGAGGAAGAAGCAGGCTCCCAGCAGAGGAGCCTGATGTGGTGATCGATCCCAGGACTCCAGGATCACGCCCTGAGCCAAAGGCAGATGCTTAACGACTGAGCCACCCAGGCGCCCTGAGAGATCATGTTTTTAGAACTTACTTCATTCATCACTAGACTGTGTCCCAAAATTCTTTCATGTCATAGTAAAGGTATTGTTCACATGATGTTCTGAGAACATTGTACAAGAGACACATACATGCGGGAATGGGATAGACCGGTGATGGGTAGTAAGGAGGGCACATATTGCATGGTGCACTGGGTGTTATACACAACTAATGAATCATCGAGCCTTACATCGAAAACCGGGGATGTACTGTATGGTGACTAACATAATATAATAAAAAATCATTATTAATAAAAAAAAAAAGTGAAAAAAAAAATAAACTAAGTTACTCCTGCTAAAAAAAAAAAAAAAGAGACACATACATGCATTCAGCAAATACTGATTAATCACCCCTCTATTCCTGGCAGTAGACTAAATGACAGGAGGTCCTGCTTTCATGGCGTTTACAGTCAAGTGTGGGAACTCGGTGGTCATAGGTTATTACTGGAGAAAGCAAGATAGAGGATTAAAAAAAGGTTTAAAAAAGCAAGGTTTTAAAAAAAAAAAGAATTGGGGGAGCCTGGCTGGCTCAGTCAGTAGAGCAACTGACTCTTGATCTCAGGGTGGTGAGTTTGAGCCCCATGGTGTGTGCAGACATTACTAAAAAATAATTAAAACTTTAATATTAAATGCTGATTCCATATCATGTACCAAAAACTTCATACATAATTGTTCCCACATTAACTCTACCTATCATACAAAGAAACTGAGGCACTGAAAAGTTAAATATATTGGCCATAGACACAGAATAAGTGGCAGAGATTCAAATCTAGATTTCTCTGATATAAAAATCTAGGTTCTCTTTGATTCTACACTGAAATAAAGAAGTCCCATGAAGGGGCGCCTGGCTGGCTCAGTTGGAAGAGCATGTCTCTTGATCTCAGGGTCATGAATTTGAGCCCCACATTGGGTGTAGAGATTACTAAAAATAAATAAATAAATAAATAAACCTTAAAAAAGAAAAAATCCCATTAATGAGAGTTAGTGGGGCACCTGGGTGGCTCAGTCTGTTAAGTGCCTGCCTTCAGCTCAGGTCGTGATCCCAGGGTCCTGGCATCGAGCCCCATGTCCCATGTCCTCAGGCTCTCTGCTCAGCGGGAGCCTGCTTCTCTCTCTGCCAGTCCCTCCCCCTGCTTGGGCTCTCTCTTTCACACTCTCTCTCTCACTCTCTGTCAAATAAATAAATAAAATCTTAAAAAAAAAAAAAGAATGAAAGTCAGTGATAGTTAACTTCTGTGGACTTTCTAAATCATAATCACAAATGTTTAGTTTGAATACATGAATTTTTTGTAAAACCCATGTGTGTATTGGACAGGGAGTGGATTTGAAAGCAGGGGGATGTTGGATTAAAGTCCTGCTTGTTCTGAAGTAGAAATTTATAGGAAATATCCTTAGTTTAATGATGATAAATACTTAGCCTTTAATTAGCTCCTCTTTTGAGGGTATTTGAGGATAAATGGCATTCTCAGGGCAGCCTTAAGATGTGGTGAGAAACTCTACCCAATTCCTAGTGTAGGGGGTAGAATAAAGTCCCTATTAGTGACTTAAACTACTTTGCATTTCTGTTAAAAACTCCTGGTGGCAAGCTGATCTAAACACTCTTTTCCCTCACGGGGTAGTGGGAAAGCTTGACTCATTGAGAACAGCTGTGGTCCCAGTTCAGATTTTGGACCCCACATTTTGTCCTGTTTTGGTGGAAATACATAGCAACCCAAGGCAAGTAAAGGTAGTACAATCCTCAAAATTCATTTGTTCTGTCTACACACATATACAGGGATTCAGCGGCCCTATGAAAGCATGTCCTAAGAAAGTGAAATAATAAGAAATAGAATAGAATAATAAGAAATAAGAATAATAAGAAAGGGAAAATAAAACAGGACCAATGTAGTAACAAGAAAAGAGGAATAAAAATGACATAATGAAATCTTCATAAGGATCCCGATGACTGTCCTTCTCTCTGGGATCCTCTAAGCAAGTGCCACTTTGTAACAGGCTTTATTTCTTTGGTCACAATATGTGAAAGGACAGGTTTTACATTATGGTTATCTGCATAAATATTTTCACTTTCCAAATTGTAAAAGGAAGGACCAAGTCTTGTGCAACTTTATTTCCTTCACAGCACCCAAAACAGTGCGATGCCCTTACTAGATTCTCAGAAAGTATTTGTTGAACAAATATCAAAACTTAGCTCCTGGGGCGCCTGGGTGGCGCAGCGGTTAAGCGTCTGCCTTCGGCTCAGGGCATGATCCCAGTGCTCTGGGATCAAGCCCCACATCAGGCTCCTCCGCTAGGAGCCTGCTTCTTCCTCTCCCACTCCCCCTGCTTGTGTTCTCTCTCTGGCTGGCTGGCTGTCTCTATCAAATAAATAAATAAAATCTATATTAAAAAAAAAAAAAAAACTTAGTTCCTTCCCCACTTGCCATCCTGCCCGAAATCCCAGCATTTTTAACTTCTTTGCATTAAGGCAATGAAGGCTCCTGATAAACCAAAAATATGTTTTCCAAGAAATGTAATACACATCTCCTTAATTGATCCAAAAAAGCAAGCCTACATTCTTATGAAATGCAGTAGGAATAGAATAAGGAAAAGGTTCACTGAGGGGAATAGGGGGTGTTGAATTATATTCAAGGACAAGGAAAGACATTCTCCTAGTGGAATATTTCATACTTAGTCTGGATGAGCCTAGGTGAGAGGCTTTCTTCAAACTATGTATATTTGCCCTTTCTCATTCTGATATATCATAAACACATTAGTGTGATGTTACTGAAGGGAGAATGTTGTGGAGGCATCTACTTCCCAGACGTAGGACCTTGGTAAAGTTTCATGATAGATGACCAGCGAAAGAGTAAACATTGTATTTTATTGGCCTATAGGATATTAACCAGTTTTGTATCTATTGACAAACTAATTTCGGTATTCCTGACTATATGTGTGTATATATATATATTTATCAATACTGATATTTATTGATAAAAATCTGTTCTTCAAATTATCCTTTGAATTGATCTTATTCTTACTGGTTCTCTCATTAATTACTGAGTTGATGAAATCTTGATACATCTTCCTTATATAGTTGCATGAAAATTATATTTTAATTTTTTAAAAATGATATTTTAGCACCATGGATGTTTCTAGGAACATTTTTATTGATTCATATGTCAGCAAGTTCTAAATTAAAGTTTTAACTTTCCAAAAAATATCATTCCATTTTCAAAATGATATCAGTTTTACAACAATTATGATTTTCCTGAATTTGAATTTAAAAAACATAATCAGATCATTTCTAAATGGGGTTTGAAAAGAAGAAATTAATTGCTTTAAAATCAGATCTTTGGGGTGACTCATCCAGTTAAGCAGCTGCCTTTGGCTCAGGTCATGATCCCAGCATCCTGGGATTGAGCCCCAGGTCCAGCTCCCCACTCATCAGGGAGTCTGCTTTCCCCTCTCCCTTTGCCCCTCCCCCCCCAACTTGTGTGTGTGCGCACTACTCTCTCGCAAATAAATAAATACTTTTAAAAAAATGAGATCTTCAAATAAAATGACAGATTAAGAGCAGATAGATCAGGACAGTGTGAAAATAACAAAATTAACAGTTGATCAATACTAAAGATGTATGATTTTAATACCTATACTGGACAAAGGTCAACAGCACGATTAGTTAAATAGATGATTTGTGAGACTTTACCAAAAAAAAAAAAAAAAATCATTAGCACAAAATTATTGAGTCAAGAATTAATGTGGAGTGTGATCCATATACCCACCTTGTTTGCTTAATAAATACTTGTTTGATTGGTTGATACCTTAGAGTAAATCATGTGCGAAAATGTTCATGTATCCCCCAGATCACTGGCAATTCTCCTTTAAAAGTTTACCTTCAAAAGGCTCAGTCAGTTAAGCGTCTGCCTTCAATTCAGGTCATGATATCAGGGGCCTGGGATCTCAGGGGTCCGGGATCAAGCCCTGCATCTGGATATCTGGATCCCGGCTCAGTATGAAGTCTGCTTCTCCGTCACCCTGTGCCCCACCCCCTGCTCATGCTTTCTCTCTCTCTCCCTCTCTCAAAATAAATAAATAAAATCTTTTTTAAAAATCTTAAAAAAAAAAAGTTAACCTTCAAGCATCCCTGTATTTTTGTTCTTAAAAGTTAAGGCATCAAGTAAAAAAAAAAGTGTAATTTAATGTTCTCTGTATTTTGTTTCCTATTTTATTCTATTGCCACAAATGTCAATGGAGTAATGCAAATCTTAAATGGGTATGATTTAAGCCAAAGATATTAAGTGTTTTAGGACCTAGCATACATAAGATTATAGGTAATACTATTCCTGGGTGTCCCACTTTCTCCCTTTCAGCACCCCTTCCTTCCAGAGATCCTCCTCTTCAGGATTCTTCTTGATGTGCAGGAACCCTATTATCTTGCTCTACCCAGGCTTGTCATTCCAACTTTATCCCTGATACTGTCACCTGTAGACTTTCACTCACCAAAACCTTATTGTATTCTGTTTCGTTAGGTTTATGAAAGTTGATGTATCTGCTCCTTTCTTCTAATTTCCTTTCTCACTTTTGCCTAAACTAATTCCCAAAGGGAAATATTGACACTTGGGCAGATGTACTGTGTGTTAAGGGTCATGCTTACCTCTGTCTTTCCCGTGACACTAGATGAACTAGCCCGATTCAGATTCCTAGCTGTCTCTTTTCTCATTCTATCCTTTCATGTGGCCAATCAGATAGTAAGATCTCAAAGCAAGTTTGTGAACAGAATTGTCCAACCTCAAAAGAATCTAATCTTCCTTAAATTTAATTGAACTCTTAGCCAGCACTCTCAAAAGTACCTGAGGTAAAACAAATGCAAAGGTTGAAAAAATAAAAAATGGAAACTATTTAAGGAGTGATCCCTTTAGGTTAGGAGTGAAGTAGTTTGTGGAAAATTGGATAAAGACTGAAAAAGGAAATTAATCTGAAGTCACATTTTGTGTTTTATCTAATAATAACAAGTGAAATATTCGCAAAAATCTTTCTCTGTAAGGAAGGCAGAAAAATGTGCCTGGTTAGTGGTGGAAAGTTGTTCTGGAACCCAGTGAAGAGGAAGTTACCACACATAAATAACAAATATAAAAAGGATCTACTGAAATTTCTCTGTTTAATCTGGATGCAATGGGCCAATGAACTGAAGGGAAATAAGCCCAGAGGATACTCTGTTACTGGAAGAACCCCAGCAAAAGTGCAATAGGAAAGGGAGGGAGCTCTGAATCAGGTTTGTTACTTGGAGCTCAACTGAGAAACACTACCTGCAAGAACATGCTACTGGTTCTTTCATGAATCTGTTTCTATTATTTTATAAATGCTGTGCATATTTTTTTTTAAAGATAAAGCAAAAGAACAAGGAATAAAAACATGGAATTTTATTTGGACTGTGCTTGTGCTTAGCAATTAGACTTTGGTCCAATCACTCAACTCACAATGAGGAGACAGCAATTTTGACTGTGCCGGGAGGAGCACCCCACTACTAAATACCAGCGTGATCAAGATTTGATAGTTCTTATGTTTGTTTTTGCAAGTAAGTGTAAATTAACTGTTTCGTTTCTTAATCCTGAAAACATTTTTTCAGCAACATGATGCTATCCAGAGAGGTTTCAAAACCGTCCTGAAGCAGCCCATACAGACTATGCAGACAAACCCATTTAAAGGAAGAATACCATAATATTTAATAAATAAATAAATAAATACCTCTGAAATTATCAAGGTGTAGTTCCTATAGAAAGTATTGTGGTATTTTATTTCAAGGTAAAAAATTGAAACATGTTTCTGGAGGGGTGCCTGGGTGGTTCAGTCAGTTAAGTGTCTCACTCTTGATCTCAGGTCTTGATCTTAGGGTAGTGAGTTCAAGCCCTGTGTTGGACTCCACCTTGGGTGTGGTGTCTACTTAAAAAAAAAAGAAGAAGAAGAAGAGGGGTGCCTGGGTCATTCAGTTGGTTAAGCATCGACTCTTGGTTTTGGCTCGGGTCATGATCTCAGGGTCCTGAGATCCAGCCCCTGAGATGGAGCCCCAGGCTTATCTCTCTCCCTCTGCTCTTCCTCTTCTCTCTCTCTGGAATAAATAAATAAATAAATAAATAAATAAATAAATAAATAAATGGAAAGAAAGGAAGGAAGGAGGGGGGAGGGAGGAAGAAAGGAGGGAGGAAGGAGGAAAGATAGATAGATAGATAGATAGATAGATAGATAGATAGATAGATAGATGATAGAGAATATCCTTTATGTGCCTCAAAATCAGCCCAGCCAAACTATGGTCTTTATGTCTTTCTTTATCCCTCCTGACTACTACCTTATCCTTATAGTCTCAGGAGTTAGTGGTACCATCATCCACTCAGTTGAAGAAACTTCAATTCCTACTTCATTTAAGCAGTTACTAACTCTTGTAAACTTCCTTAGAACCTGTTTGTGTTCCTTACATACATCCAACAACTCCGGCCCACCACTCCTAACTAGTCTATCCCCTCCTCTGCCTCATTCACCCCAATAACAATACAGTTAGCTGAAATGAAATAATCAATGTGTTAAAAACAAAAATTCAACTGAGTAAATTTGAAGATCTGATTGGCTTTCTTAAGTGATTCATAAATCGGGCAGAACCCCAACTAGCAAGAAGAAAGGAGCCCTGAAGAATTGTACAAAATGGAAGGAGGGTGGGGCAAGGAAGTTATTAGCAAAAGAAAAGAAAGCATTGTTTCAGGCAAAGTCACTTTTTCTGAGCAGGAAGGGCAGGGGGTCTTATTATACAGATTACCTCACCTTCCTTTGGTGGGGAATGGAGAGGGTCCATATGACAGATTACCTCATTGGTGTTGATCAGAAAATTCCTGACTGACTGGTTAAGACTACATCTCTGGGGGAGGTTGCAATTAGGTTAAGTACCAATCCCCAGTTTGTTGATGTGGCCTAGTATAAATGACTCCATTTTGGGCCTGTGGTTTTCTTTTTGACAAATGTATATTTATAAACCTCTTGAAGAGAATGAAGAAAATTTAGATTTGATTCATCAATTGTCATCCACTACACTTGATCTTAGCCAAAAGGCCAAGAAGCAATGCAATTGTAATCTACGGAAAATACATTGATTTTATTTAAAAAATTCATATTACAAAAATTTCAAATATATAAGAGAGAGAGAAGGAATAATGAACCTTCACGACCTATCACCTCTCATTGCTCCTCCGATCTGCTCTTCTCCCAACCTTTTTTTTTCCTGGAATATGTTGAAGCAAATTCTTTCATCTTACTGGCTCATCAGTATATACTCCATATACTGAATTTTTGAAATTTTAGTTTCACTCAAAGAAAGAGGAGAAATTTGTAGCTGATAGTCTGAGAACATAATCTGTCCCCTTAACAAGAGCTTTTCATAGTCTTTAGGAATTTTTCCTAATTTTCTGTCTTCCTTTCCCTCATAAATTGCTCTTTAACAGTTGTACTGAATTAAATTATTTAAATTCACGCTGAATTGTGAGTTCTCAACTAATAAACCGTCCTCAAGTAAAATTAAATTCTTGAATTGTACTCCTGGATCAACAAAAATTTATAGGTCACATACTTGAATGTTAAATAAGGGCCTAGATGATCATTTATCAATGAGATTAATTCACTTATTTCTAGGGTATTCCATAATTCAATATTACTCTAAAGTGAATTATTATCTGTTTTCACTCTTATGTAAATAATCCTATATTGTGGCCATTCAATTTAATATGCATTAATTTTTTTCTCTTTTTAAAAAAATTCTTAATTGAAGTATTGTTGACATACTATGTTAGATTCAGGTATACAACATGGTGATTCAACCTTTATATACACATATAAGACGTGCTCACCACAATAAGTATAGTTCACATCAGTCACTACTGTTAAGCATCTAAGTTATCAATAAAGGACCTTTCATAAGAAGTGTTTATTTTTATTAACAAAATTGAGAGGGCACTTTTGAAAATTTGTTTGAAGACCCAGATCTGAAGTTTAGTTTCAGCTTTGTTTGTTGCTGTTAAGAAAATTATCAAATCATTAAATTTTTTAAAAAGATTTATTTATTTTAGGGATGCCTGAGTGGCTCAGATGGTTAAGTGTCTGCCTTCAGCTCCAGTCATGATCCCAGAGTCCTGGGATCCAGTCCCACATCGGGCTCCTTGCTTAGTAGGGAATCTGCTTCTCCTTCTGCCTGCTGCTCCCCCTGCTTGTGCTTTCTCCCTCTCTCTGACAAATAAATAAAATCTTAAAAAAAAAGATTTATTTATTTTAGAGAGAGAGAGAGTGAAGGGGAGGGGGGAGGGATAGAGTCCAACGCAGGGCTCTATCTCAGAAGTCTGAGATCACCACTGGAGCCAAAACCAAGAGTCAGACGTCTAACTGACTACACCACCCAGGTCCCCCAAAACATTAATTTTTTATATCATGGATGAATCTGGGTTTCACGGGTGAGGTTCTGCAACCCCCTAGGGGTGTTAAAAGGAATGCAAGAATGGTGAATCCTTCCCAAGTATCGAACCCAGTCTGCAGGTCTTTACTCAGGGTTTGAAACTCTTACCAGGAGCACCTTTCTGTCTCCTCTACCAATTCAGGTATTATCCATCCTTAACAATGCCATCCAAAAGTTTCATTTTGTGATGTTGTGATTTATCATTAGAGACGTATATTTGGTCTTCGTCCCTGTTTCTGACACATAGTTCCCCAAACCCTGGGAATTTCCTAGGTGACGAGAACTTTAAAGATGTCTTCTGTTCTGTTAATGAGGTGACTTTTGGAAAGCACCAAAGGGTGGGGGCGGGTTGCCAGGAGAACCAACCTTGTGATTACAGAGTTGGAACTTTCAGTCCCCCACCCCACCTCTATGGAGGGGAGGGGGGCTGGAGAGTGAGTGGTTGGCCAATGATATAACCAATCATGCCTAATAAAGCCTCCATAAAAAAACAAAAAAATGGGGTTCAGAGAGCTTCCATGTTGGTGAAAACATGGAGGTGCTGGGGGAAACAGCACACCCAGAGAGGGTATTGAAGCTCTGTGCCCTTTCCCCTCTCCCCACACCTTGCCCTAGGCATCTCTTCTATCTGGCTCTTCCTAAATTACATCATTTTACAATAAACCAGTAATCTAGTAAGCAACATGTTTCCCTGGGCTCTGGAGCCTCTGATCTATAGCCGGTCTATCAGAAGCACAGGTGATAACCGGAGCCTGCAACTGGTGTCTGAGGTGGGTGGGAGGCAGTCTTTCGGGACTGAGCCTTTAATCTGTGGAATCTGATGCTATCTCAAGGCAGATAGTGTCAGCACTGGGTGGAACTGTAGGACAGCTGGTGCCCAAGAATTGCTGGTTGTTGTGGGGAAATCCCCCCTTCCACATTGGAATTGGAGGCAGAACTCCTATCTCTCCAACCTGAAATCTTCCAAGATTCTTGAGCCAATCAATAATTTCCCCACTTCCCTGAGGCACTTTGGTCTAGACCACACAAGTCAGTACCTCTGTATTGTCTCCCAGTTCTACCTATATTGTGAGGACGAAGAAGGCATCTTAAGCCCTTTTTAGAATTTCCAAAGATTTACATAGTGCACAAATATACTTGATTCTCAAATTCTTGATCAATTAGCATATATGAAGAGTCTTACGAGTCTGAAGGAAAAGAGATGAGCACTAGAGTGTCTATCTAAGCACTAGAGTGTCTCCAAATTCATATTGAAATAATTATTACATACACAATTTGAAGATATTGGTATAAAAATAGGTTGGTTTTTTTTTTTTAAGATTTTATTTATTTATTTGACAGAGACAGCCAGCGAGAGAGGGAACACAAGCAGGGGGAGTGGGACAGGAAGAAGCAGGCTCCTAGCGGAGGAGCCTGATGTGGGGCTCGATCCTAGAGTGCTGGGATCACGCCCTGAGCCGAAGGCAGACGCTTAACGACTGTGCCACCCAGGCGCCCCTAAAAATAGGTTTTTATCAGTTATTCCTAAGACCACTTGCTTTTGGGGGCACCTGGGTGGCTCAATCGGTTAAGCATCTTGACTCTTGATTTCAGCTCAGGTCACGATCTCAGGGTCATGAGACAGAGCCCAACGCTGGCCTCTGTGCTGAGCCTGGAGCCTGCTTAAGATTCTCTCCCTCTCCCTCTCTCTCTCTCAAAATAAATAAAATATTTTTTAAAAAAAGAATGTACCTTGGGGCACGCCTGGGTTGCTCAGATAGCTAAGCATCTGCCTTTGGCTCAGGTCATGATCTCCAGGTCCTGGGATCAAGCCCCATGTGGAACTCCCAGCCCAGCAGGGAGTCTGCTTCTCCCTCTCCCTCTGCCTTCTCTCTCTCTCAAAGGAGTAAATAAAGTCTTTTAAAAAAAGATTTTAAAAAATCTAAAAAAAAAAAAAAAAAAAAAAAAATGTACCTTGGAAAAAAAAGACCACTTGCTTGCACATACTCTCAGAATTTTATTTTTTCTGATTCATATAGTGAGCCTGTGTTTTAGCCCAATTTACTAAACAACAAAGTGTACAGGAGATTGAGTGTTCTTGCTTTTATGTGGTAGGTATAAACCCAGGGCAGTGAGAAGGAGAAGAAGCAGGGAAGAATAGGATGCAATGCACAGGTAGGCTGTATGGGAAAGCTGTGCCACTAGCATGTATGGTAGTCAGCCAATGAAAGAGAACAATAGGGTTCGGGGGGGGTCACCCCAAAATATGCCACTTTGGCATATTGATTATTTTGAACTAAAGTTACTTAAGAAACAGCTGGTACAAGAAGGCCCTTTTGTCCCCCTGAAAGCAGGAAGTAAATTCCCCATGTGAAGGCTACCTTCCCTGCACCTGGAAGGAAGAAAGCATCCTTATTATCACAGATAGGGAATTCAGGCCAAGAAGGCCATATAAACAAACTTTGTTACTTCTTATTTTATTTTATTTTATTTTATTTTATTTTATTTTTTTACTTCTTCATTTATGTGCTACCCCAAGCCCAAACCCTTTTGTCAGTTCTTAACAAATAATTATTTCTTTGTTTAAAAAGTGTAAAGGCTGCCTGCTTTGGTCATTTCAGGGAGGCTCATATTTTTATCGGCTCCCTTACGTTTGAAGTTAAAATTTTTTCCTGTTTATCTGTCTGAAGTGAATTTAATTATTAGACCAACCAAAGACCCAGAGGAGGCACTGCAGGCTCTGATGTGTGCTCCAGGCTGTTTGGGCAAGGAATTTGGGGGTCCTGGGAAGACGGATCATGTTTCAGAAGGGGGGGCTGTCTCAAGAAAAAACCACAAAGTGCATGTCTTTCTGTAGGTAGTTGAGGGCAGTAAACTGGATCTGCTCGATTTAGGCCTGGAGGCCTTCCCAAGTGTTTCATGTCAGCCGTGTCAGTACTGTTTGTTATCTGCAGACGATATACTGGCTTTTGGCTTGAGTGGCTGCATATATTTCTTAAGAGAGATTAAAGGCTTTGTTTGTTATGCAGCAATTTTTGTTTTGTTATTCTCTTATATAAATCTAGCCAAGGAATTGATTAATGACATTCAACGGTTTATACTGCAGGGTTTATTTTGAGCAGAGAATTGCCAAAGCAGAATGGTGCGAAGATGTTAGGATCTAGATGATGAGAGATTACTAGGTGATAATTATAGCTTCACTTTAAATTGTGCATTGCTTTAAAATACCTGCTTTGTTTCTCTTGTGGATGAGGAGGTAGGGAGGATTTGAGGATTTAGCCAGTCTCCCAACTTAATTTCTCAGGGAAAGCCCTTGGAAATCATTCATTTTTCTTGCATGAAATGATATCGTACACTATTTTTTTTAAGTAAACTCTACACCCAACATGGGGCTCAAACTCCACAACCCCGAGATCAAGAGTTTCATGCTCTGCTAACTGAGCCAGCCAAGAGCCCCAACACTATTTTGATTATAACACGCCATTTTGCTCTTCAATCTGAGAAATTTATTGTATCTTGTGAGAAAGTAGTAAGTTGCTTGTTTTATACCCCTTACCTCACACATCTAATTAAACAAACAAAACACAATTAGCATCTAAATTTCACACCACTTTGGAAAGAAGAAAAAGATCTTTACTGAAAGCCACTACTGAGTCTTAAGAAATGAATTGCCCATAAATTGAAAGAATCAAAGGAGGAAAGATTTGAAAGCTGAAAAACAAGCCTGTACAGTTTATTTGATGTCACCAGAAGAGAAAGCTTTGGTACAGGTGTCCCACATCACCCTGCATGGTAAGCTATACCAACTCCTTATGGAGAATTTTCACTACAAAACTGCTAATAAAAGAAGCAATTCAATATCATATCATCAATTTTTATGGCATATTGCTACAAATATACTCGGCAGGTTATGGCCTTTATTTCAGAACTTAAAGCTTCCTTGGGATGGCAGTTGCCTTCATCCTGCACAGAGGCCCAGGGCAGCCAAGGCTATTACTGCTTCTACCGTCTGTGTGGAAGGGCAGTAAAGAGAGATGAGGGTGAGTGGCTTACCGAGTGAGATGAGTGAGATGTTCAACTCATGCTATCTCTGTTTCTGCTCAGACACAGTGTTCTCTTACAGTCTTACTTCTGTTCACCATATGACCTCAGGCAAATCACTTAGCTTCTCTGACCCATAGCATCCTACTCTAAAATGGAGATAATTGACCTATGTATGGCCAAGAAAAGGATTCAATGAAACAATTTGCAAACACTTTTGGCTCTTTTTTTTTTTTTAAGATTTTATTTATTTATTTGAGAGAGAGAGCAAGAGAGAGAAGAGCTGGAGGAGGGACAGAGGGAGAGGGAGAAACAGACTTCACATTGAATGGAGAGCCCGATGTGGGGTTCAATCCTGGGACTCCACGATCATGACTGGAGCTGAAGGCAGACACTTAACTGACTGAGCCACCCAGGTGCCCCACTAATGGGCTCTTTACATGTAAGTTTCCAGCTACCTCCTGCTTTCTAAATATAGGTGGAAAAAAGGAGCCACACTGTTCCTACCTTGTTATCTTTATTGCCTAGAAATTCAAACTCACAGCACAGGAAATAGCACAAATCTAGTGTTGAAATCAACAGAGAGCCAGGGATGGGGGAAATGACTGTACTGTTCTTACCTGAGACTTACTTAACTTTAGTGAAGCAAGTTCTCAAAGGAATAAGCAAGAATTATTTTAAGTTTTAGATATCTCTCTTTAATTTTTTTTTTCTATTTAGGAGTTTGACTTTATGAACACTTTTTAGAAACAATCTTTGCTCCACACTTTAAGGGATACTTTAATGACACCCTCGGACTTGGCTGACACTATCCTGTAAAAAAATGTATTGGCTAGAATGTGATGATCTTGGCAACTAAAAATAACCTGCAGTCTGTCCTTTCCAGCGCTACGCTGAAAGACCCCTTTCAGTTCTCAAAGGTGTATGGTCACTAAAACATGAACAAAACTGAAATGTTTGGGCCTGAAAACTTTAGCTTGAGGACTTCAGAACACATATTTCTTACAGCTGAGATGGTGCCTTGTCCATCAGGGTAATACAAATATTAATAAGTATAGAAATAAACTTTTCGTCATCAAATAGCATACCATTCAAAACTTATTGAAAGACTAAAGTAAGTTTTTCAAATTTGTCTACATAGAAAAATCTCAACATCAGTGATCTATACAATGTCTATGTATATTTGAAGCTCAACTAATTACGAATGTAGGAGAATCACCTAAAAGTTGGTTTTCTTTCCTCTAACAGAAACCATAAACATGTCCACCTTCTTATTTCATATCTGTGAATACTATGATTATTCCAAATCTTAAAAATCTATCAGGTAATAATTATGGGATAAATGAATAAAGCTTTATTGACAAAGATAAGGCCTCATTTGAGTTTTGTTTCCTTTCCAAAAAGCACTTCATCGGATGTAGTTCCAGATTTTTCTTATTCCTTTTTGCTACCTCAAAGGTATATCAATAATTAGAAGGATAAAATATGGTATAAATTAATGAGGGAGTTGGACTACATAATTTCTAATATTTCTTCCAGGTCTAATATTCTAAGTTTTATTATAATACAATTTCAGGGGTGCCTGGGTGGCTCAGTCATTAAGCATCTGCCTTGGGCTCAGGTCATGATCCCAGGGTCCTGGGATTGAGCCCTGCATCAGGCTCCCTGCTCAGCGGGGAGCCTTCTTCTCCCTCTCCCTCTGCCTGCTGCTCCCTCTACTTGTGCTCGCTCTCTCTCTAATAAATAAATAAAATCTTTAAAAAATAAATAAATAAAATTTCATAAATATAAAGAAAGTTAGAGGCAAATAATATCATCACAGAAGCAATAAACTAATGAAATACCTGAGGTGTAGAATCCTTTCTGAAATCCAATCAGGCAATGCTTTCTTGATGGGTTTGAATATATCTGGAACTTCATTATTAAGTGAATTATAGTAACTCCGAAGAACTGAAGTCCCTGGGGAATAAGCAACACACTCACAGTTACATGTCAATCCAGCGCACGTTTGTTAAAATTATCAAGTATCAAGAGAAAAATCTTTAAATAACTTTATTGGATCTTATTTGCCTATCTTAGTTTGCGCTACTACAACAAATACTACAGAGTAGGTAACTTAAACAACAGACACTCATTTCTTAGGGTTCTGGAGGCTGGGAAGTCCAAGATCCAGGGGCCAGCAGATCTGGGGTCTGGTGAGAGCCTGCTTCCCGGTTTGCGGATGGCAGTAATATTGCCGTATCCTCACCTGGCAGAGAAAGAGAGATCATCTCTCTTGTGTCAATATTGCTCCTACAAAGTGTTTAAGCTCTTACCAACTGAATATCATAAAATCTAGCTAGCATACAAGAGAAAACATCAAGGAGGATGAAATGTAGTAATTGTTACTGTTTTCAAATGTCATTGATCTTCCAGTTTGCTTCGCATTTCATCTTCCATTTTCTTTGCTGTGATGAGTAAGACTGATCTTTAACATCCAGGAGTCCTACAACCAAGGTTGATGGTTCAAAGACAGCTATTTGAGGTAAAATTAGTCCATCCACTGGCTTCCCTGTATCAAATCATATTCTGTCTCTCTCCCCTCACTACCACCCCTCTCAAATATTTTGAACAGACCGGGAAAGCCTGAGGTAGCTATGCTGATAGGTCATACACATTTGGAGACTGTCTGCCATTTCCGGAACAGGTACGTTAATGTGCCAGCTACATGAAAGAGGAAAGTGGAGGAGATGTGCCAAAAGAAAGGAAGAGGAGACACCAGTTGGCCCCACTGAGACAGAAAAAGGAAGAATATAGATTCCTGGGTTCCTGATAACTTCATTTTACAGCCTTATTTCCCATGAAGTCTGACTATGTTTGATTTTGTGAGCTCTTTGCTATCATGTGTCCCCACCCCTTTTACTTGGATTAATGAAAGAATAGATTTCTGTTCCTTACTTACAAAAAGAGAAGAAGCCAAGACACTGGGGATATACCCCAGTGACTGCCTGTAGGGCTAGCCTGACCTGTGATAAAGAGTTAAACAGAAAGTACCACTTGAAAGGACTTCATGGACCATCTGAGGTCTTGGTTTACAATGTTTTATACTGCTAGTTTACTGGCAATAATGATATGAGTGCCTGGCCTGGAATTAACCGACAGGAAATGTTTCCTGAAGGCAGACTGGGAGACCCAGGGAGCCTGAGGAAAGGAGTACCAACCAGCTGGAGGCGTGTTTACCCACGCCATCAGCTACACCGTGTTACAACATTCTACCTTTCAGTAAATAGCAGTACTCGCTGAAGGAGAGTCAGTGTTCTACATTTTAGAGATTTAACTCTACCGACAGTTCTAACTTTATTTTTTTTAAGATTTTTTATTTATTATTTATTTGACAGAGAGAGAGACAGCCAGAGAGGGAACACAAGCAGGGGGAGTGGGAGAGGGAGAAGCAGGCTTCCTGAAGAGCAGGGAGACCAATGCGGCCTGATTCCAGGACCCTGGGATCATGACCTGAGCCAAAGGCAGATGCTTAACAACTGAGGCACCCAGGCGCCCAACAGTTCTAACTTTAGGAGTTACACTAATATGTGACCAGTTTGTCTTCATTACTTATCATAAGGTCTAGATGAAGGAATGTGTAATTCCAAAATTAAGAAATCAAGGTCATTTTTTTAGCCAAAAAGAGAAAAAACTCAAAATCATTTCAAATTAGGGAATCAAAACATGTGATATTCTCCCTCAGATACATGGAATTAAGTGTTCTGAACATGTTAGCACATTTTGAGGTGCTTCATGCCAAATGATTTATTAAGCTGTTTGGGTCACTGCTTAGGTGTTTTGAACCTTCTCTTCCCCCTCTCCGAAAAACATTTTTATTGCTCTATTATTTAATAACAATAAGTTTCTGCTTTTCAAATTGTCCTATACTTAATAGAAGTAGTTAATGCGTAAGAGAAATCCAAATTTAAAACAATATAAATGAAGTGATATATAAATTTTATTTCTAGAACTCATTAAAACTGTTTAAATCTAAATCACTGCATATTAGAATATTAGAATTAGTCTTTTTATATGGTTCATATGATATCATTTAAGGGACATTTCACCAAGACATAATTAACCTACTGAAAAAAGTATAGTAGAAAGAAATGTAATTACAACATACAGATAATTAAAATAATAAAAATTGAAAAAATCTGAGATATAAACTGAAAATAATCAATCTGGCTTTACTAATACATCTAATAGTATTTAGAATGATACAACTACAACTTTAAAAGACCATGGTAGTATTTGAACTGAATAGAATTCACCGTTGATGTTGTAAGCTTGAAGTAAATACATAGGGTATACTGGTCAGCATGCTCTGTGAATAAACTATAGGATGTAAACAAACCCAGAGATGTATTATCATTAGAAGTTCAACATGGTTAGTCCTACCAAATGGAGTTTGCTTGTATCTTGCAAAAAGGAAAGGGGAGCAAAAAAGAAGACATCAGGGTTGTATTTACTTTGTCCCTACAACCTTTATAAGTGTATTTATTATAATGTCCGATTTCGTGCTAGGGGTCCTGCTTTGTTCTCTTATGTTTACTCCTGAGAACAAACTGAATTGCGCTTCGTTTTCTTTCTTTTTTTTTTTTTTTAAGGTTTTTATTTATTTATTTGACAGAGAGAGAGAGAACAAACAGGTGGAGCAGCAGGCAGAGGGAGAGGGAGAAGTAGCCCCCCCCCCAGCAGGGAGCCCAATGCTGGGCTCAATCCCAGGACCCTGGGATCATGACCTGAGCTGAAGGCAGATGCTCAACCGACTGAGCCACCCAGCTGCCCCTGCACTTTGTTTTCTACTTGCCGTTTTGTGATTGTCATAATTGCTACAAGCGACCAACCGAAAGAACACATCTGTGGTATCAACAGCAGAATAACATTGCTTGGATTTAATGTTGTTCAACTGTAAAAATAATTTATTAATGCAGTCTTTACCCCATTTGTGTCTGTCATTTCTTATGGATTTAAGGTCATTTCTGTTGCATGAACTGATGATGCAACTGAAAGCATATTTATTCATCTACAAATTTTTGCAAGGATTATATGTTATCGCCATCAACATCATGCTACATCAATGTTGATGAAAATCAGTAAATACCTATTTCCAGAGCCTCAGTAAACTTCTTTTTAAAAAACTTCCATTTTTGGGATGCCTGGGAGGCTCAGTTGGTTAAACATCTGCCTTAGGCTCAGGTCATGATCCCAGGATTCTGGGATCGAGCCCCGCATCGGGCTCCCTGCTCAGTGGGGAGCCTGCTTCTCCCTCTCCCTCTGCTGTTGCCCCTGCTTGTGCTCTCTATCTCTGTCAAATAAATAAAATCTTAAAAAATAGATAAATAAAAAATTTCCTTTTTTTCAGCCATTTTCTCCAGTTTGTTCTGAGACATAATAATAATATTAATACATAATAGCTATTTTTTTTAGTTTTTCTATATATCATGTTTTAATCAAATTAATTCTTACAAGAAACTTATGAAAGCCTTGTAAAAAAACAAAACAGGATCACTTGTAAGAATGCTGACATAATAGGAGAAACACTAACAGAGCTGTAGGGACAAAGTAGAATCTCAAATGTTGTCGTTTTTAGATACAGGCAAATAATCTCAATTTGGTAGGATCAACCATATGGAACTTTACAATGATAATGTATCTCTGGTTTTGTTTACATCCTGTAATCATGTAGTATGAGGAAGGTATTTGTATTTAGTACCTCCTTTCATATAGGAAAGATACAGAGATAACAAGGGGTAGTACTGGGGTTCAAAACTACACAGTCTGGCTCAAAATCCTTGCTGTAAATCACTATATTATGTGGCCTCTGTGCCCGTGTGGCATAAATTAAATGCCAGAACAAAGCAGACTCCCCTCTCAAGCTGAAGGCATCAGAGCTGTGTGCATCCCAAAGTACACACCTTCACCTGCTGCTGCTCACCAGAGCCAGCTCCCTCAGCAGGCCAGAGGTCCAGGCCCTGTCTCCTGATTAAGGTCTTTCCTGCTAACCTTAACCCTACCTCTAGGCTCTTCAGGCAGTGTGATGAAGAGAGATACCCACCAGGCTCCCTTCCCTCCTGGGACTTATTTTCTAAAGAAGTCTTTTCACATACAATTTGTAGTAAAGACAGGACAGGACTAGTCTTAGCCAAAATGATAAGATACAGAACACTTGCTACTTTCTCGGCTAACAAAACCCACTTCTCAGCCTCTTGACCTATTCCGTTCAAACTAACCTACTTTTGACAATCAATTCCCTCCTACTGGGTTGCCTTTGGGTTGCCCAGATCCCTACCCTGGCCTTCCACTCAGGACTGCCCTCCACCTTGGAAGTCTCATTCTTCAAACTACCTCTCTTTCTGTTGTAGAAAGTGCTAGTTATTTCCCAATATCTGTATGACCCTTCTCCCATTTCGTGGCTCCCTTGCAGTCAGTTATGGCCATGTGACAAAGTTTTGCCCAATGGGATAAGAACACACTTTGTATATGCAGTTTGTAGCAAATATCCTTAAAGGAAGGTGATGTACCTTCACTCCCCCTTTCATTCTGCCTACTGGCTGCAATGTAGATTAAATTTCTAGTGTGAAATATAGCAGATAGCAAGATTGAAAGAGTCTAAGTCTCCAAGTCTTACTGAATGCCATGCCAGATATGGACAGACAACCTGGTGAACTAAAAAAAAAACTTCTGGAATATGATGGAGAAACAAACTTCCACCGTTTACTCTTACCTGGAGTATTTTTGTTACTTGCAGGCAACCTTAACCTAACTACTCCCCTTTTCAGCTATTGAGCAACAAGACTTGTGGTTTTATTAATATAAACAGAAGAGTATCCTCTCTATATACCACAGAACTTTATGAGCTGGTCCCTCCTGCTTCGGCCAGTGAATGACAAAAGGATTTGGAAAAATCCTCTCTTAAGATAAAAACTCAGCATGCAAGCCTACTGACATGCATAATACTTTCTGCTTTCCAAAGCTGAATATCATGTAGATATTTCTTTTTGTGTCCTTTCCATCTCAAATCCCAATTTCCCAGTTCTGCCAGCTAGATCAACACCTCTGCTAATGAGAGCAAATACGGCATCCTGAGAAAAGCGAAAGAGAAGGACACTATAATGGTTTTCCAAGTTTATCCCTTTGAGTTACCCGAAGGAAAAGAGTTAAGTCTTGTTCTTCTGCATTCCTTAAGCCATTTCCCATCCAAAAGCCACCAAAGTTCACCTTTTTAAAATGAGAAGGCTCTCCTGGGTGGCCCAGTTGGTTAAGCATCTGCTTTCGGCTCAAGTTGTGATCCTGGGGTCATGGGATCAAGTCCCAGGTAGGGCTCCCTGCTCAGTGGGGAGCCTGCTTCTCCCTCTGCCCCTTCCCCTGCTAGTCCTCTCTCTTTCAAATAAATAAATAAAATATTAAAAAGAAAAAAAAACCCTTAAAAATGACAGACGAGTCTGTAGACACAGAAAGTAGATTTGAGTTTACCAGAGATGGGAAGAGGGGGGAATGGGAAGTTATGACTTAGTGGGTACAGAGTTTCTGGTTGCAGTAATAGACAAATTTTGGAAATAGCAGTGATGGTTACACAACATTGTGAATGTAATTAATGTCACTGAATTGTACACTTAAAATTGGCTAAAACGATGTATTTTACGTTATATACATTTTACCACAGTGAAAATAAATAAAATGCCAGAGAAAAATGCCTATTAAGGGAATAAAGGGAATGATGCCCACCCTTCAAGCCTTATAATAATCTGCCTCTTCTTACACCTACTTCTTTTTATTCTATTTTTATCATTTTTTTAAAGATTTATTTATTTATTTGAAAGAGAGTGTGAGCATGAGTGGGAGGGGCAGAGGGAGAAGGAGAGAGAATCTCAAGCAGACTTCATGCTGAGCCTGGAGTCCAATACAGGGCTTGATCTCACAACCCTGAGATCAGGATCTGAGCCAAAACCAAGAGTTGGGCCCTCAACCAACTGTGCCTCCCAGGTGCCCCTCTATTTTCTAATTTTTATGTACACTTCTGGAGGTTAAGGAATGTGTATAAGATATACTGCCACAGTAACCAGAATATTTTGTTTGCTTAGCTGTGTAAATAAAAGTACTTTTCTTATTACATGGTTTTTTCCACTTATAGTTAATGATATGGAGGCAGGAGAGGTAACTTCTTAGCAGCCCATACCAAGATTCCTTTTACAGAGAGTCTGAGCAGAGCTCCAGGGTGGAAGAGAACCTGAGATGGTTTAGCTATTCCATGTAGCAAAGCAGAGAGGGGACATCTGAATTACACGTAAGCCTATCAAATCTACATCCTTGTTTTACTTACAAATTATTTGTCCTCTAAGATTGTGTATAATTTTATATAGTGTGTAGGATTAGCAGAATTCCCTTCATATTGTTTCCAGGAAATACTTCACTAAATCAAGAAATCCCAAAGCTCCTTGTTAGGAAAACTGAAGTAAAAAACATTCTTGATGGGAAGCACATGACAGTAGATACGAGGATATTAACTAAGGCAATGACAGTAAAAGGACTAGATGAACCCGAAGAAAGGGAAACACAGGGAAATGAAAATCAGCACATAAAGCAAAAGTATTTAAAATCTATGTAGGGATCTACGTATGTAGAATGAAAAGAGGTTGGGAGATTATTGAATAGACTGGCAGTCTTAAATGTCTCTTCCATTCTTCACAGAGTTTTTTAAATTTCTTACATCAAATATGTCTTGAGCATTACTATATTTGCAGCAACATGAAAGCATTTGTCCTTCCTCCTATAAGAAAGGAGATTGCATAACTCAGGGTAATTTAATCTTCTCTACATTCTGCATGTTTACAGCCATATAGTGAGTGATAAGATTGTAGGCAGGGCCAGAGATAGGTAGCAGACTAGGAAGTAGCTATGACGGTGTGACTTATGAAAAGAGTCCAAAATCAAATTCCTCCACTAATTTGTCTCAGTGACTCCCTTACCACCCTTGGAAAATGTTTGCTTTGGGTTAAGGTATTATTGTCACAAGAAATTTTCTTAAGACACGGCTTTTTCCTGGGATACCTAAGATAACTTAAAGCTGTGGGATTTGTTGTCAGTGTGAGCTCAGAAGGCCATGAAGGAACAAGGTGCAGGGCAGCCAGATTTCTGTGTGTGGACAGTCCCAAAGGCGTGCTCTCTCAGCATCTCAGTCAGAAATCTCTCATCACTATACACATTAACATGTGTTAAAAGATACACAGGCCTATAAAAATTTTGAGTTTGAGCAAAATTGATTCAAATCGGGCAGCATCTGATCTAGCAGGCAGAACAGCACTTCAAAGAGCTGTACAAAATCAAAGACTTCTATAGGCAGAAGGGAACAGACATGAGGAAGTTATGGTGGGCAAAGAGCCGGTTGGTTATCACAAGATTACTTTCCTCTAGGGGATGGCCGGGGCCTGTCAGGCATATGACCTATAAATAGTGCTGATCAGGTGATTCCTGTTTGACTGGTTTGGGAGTCCACTTCTGGGTGAGTGAAACTGCAATTAAGTCTTGGATTAGTGATGTAGGATTTAGCCTAAATGACTCCATTTTGGACCTACTGTCTTATTTTTAACTACGTGCTTTCCTTATTTAAGGTCCCATATTGCTACTGATGAATGTTTCCCTTTAATTATTTTTAAATTAGCATTTATTTATTAAGTAATCTCTACACCCAATGTGGGGCTCAAACTCAGCGTCCCAACGAGATCAAAAGTTGCATGTTCTACTGACTAAGCCAATCAGGAACCCCCCCCTTTTATTTCAATTAATTATATCTGGGTCATGTTATCTTGACTCTTCCTTCACAGATATGTAGGCAGTTCTTAATTTACAAACAAGTGGAACATTCACATAGTAATTTCAGCCTCCACCTGCCAATAAATTCTGAAAAACCATGGAGCTTTTGGTGAATCTTGGGCTGTGAATGTGAAGGAAGGGAAGATTCCCCAGGTCAAGATGAGCCTAGGCTGGCTGACTCTAAGGACAATCTTGCGGGCTTACATGTATATAGGCCACTTTCTCTCTTTCTTCATCTCCCAATCTTTCCACATATTGCCTAAAATTCCACCATCTACAGTTTGTTTTGATTAATAAAATTCAAATGCACCTGAGAGAGAATTCAGGCAAACTCTTTAAGGCTAATGGGGGCATGGGATGCCTGGCTGGCTCGTTGGTAGAGAATGTAACTCTTGATCTTGAGGTTGTGAGTTCGAGCCCCATGTTTGGTGAGGAGATTGCTTAAAAATAAAAAATCTTAAAAAAAAAAAAAGATTAGTGGGAGCATGACACAAAGGACATAGAAGCCAAATTTGGGGCAATTTATGTATCAAAAGGAATAATGACTGCAATTGATTATAAAAGATTTATAAATGAAAAACCCATGGCAATGTGATTATAGAAGAGAATGACCTTATTTTTAGGTTATGCAGGCTAAAGTATTAGGGGAAAAGTGTCATGATGTTTGCAATGTATTTCCATACAGAAACAAAAAATATATGGCAAGTGGTCATCTATTGTTTTATCTAATTGATAGGTATAACGGTGATTTTTGTACAGTTCTTTCCATTTTTCTGTATTTTAAAAAATTTCTATAATAAAAACAGAAAAAAAGTAGTCCTGAGAGAATTAAAGGTCTGTCAATTTGGATGTTAATCTCATTTTTTTCAATCAGATTACTTTCTTCCTAACAATAGCTGAGACCAACTGTACTGACAGCAACGCCCACCCAAATTTTTCTTCACGGTCTTGAACTTCATACTATTTTCATTCAGTGCGTTCACTGGTATTTCTCACCCACAAAGAAGCCAGATTGGTACATGATGTTAAAATTAATAAAAGTAAATCAAAATTAGGATGATGGGAATAGTAGTGGTGCTGGTGGTGGAAAACTGAAGTTGAGAAATTAAGACAAAACTGAGGACTGGCTACGGAGAGCTACCAAGATACCACAGTAAGAAATGCCACATCGAGGTGGTTACATAGAACACTCCCAGTTGGAGGGAAGTAATCCCAAACTGGGGAAACCATCCACCAAAATTAAGTTGATCCCCTTTCTAGGACTTCCATCTCCTTCCTCTTACTTCATCTGCCTGGCTCCTCCCTAATGATGTGGGAAACAAAGGCAGAAGGAAATGTAGATAAAATTAAATGTTCTTATAACCTGCAGCCCATGGACAAATACTCGAGGCAGGCAGAGTATAGCTTTCCTCCAGGAAGCTCCCAACTGTCTTAATGTTAATGCCTTGCTAGAGGGGGAAAAACAACCTTGGCTTGACAATAATAGCAAGGCCTCAGGTTTGAGGAGTCTTCTTTTAGCATATGAAAATCCTTTTGGAACTTCCCTTATCCTTACTTCCCCCCAACCCAAAGTAAAATAATCAGTTGCTCCCCACAATCCTGGGGCAGCAGGGGGGTGTGGGTGTTGCAGCAGCAGCTTGTTCTGCCCTTGGGTCCTGTTCCAGTCCTTTAATAAAACCACCATTTTGCACTGAAGACGTCTCAAGAATTCTTTCTTGACCGTCAGCTCCTGGACCCCACCAAACCTCACCTATATTCAAAAACTACATCACTAACAACTGGCTCTTATTTGATGCTCATTTCTCAGACTCATTCAAAAGTCTATCCTTAGCTCTGAGGATCAGAGTTGACAGTTCACTCTCAACTTCACCAGTTTTGAGTCCTTCTAGCCCACTTTATTTGGGTCATGTTATCTTGATTCTTCCTACACAGATATGTAGGCAGTTCTTAATTTACAAACAAGTGGAACATTCACATAGTCCCTCTAATCATTTCAGTTCTATCTACCATGCACTCTGGGTGGGATCTGAATTGCATTCATTGATCAGAGATTAATACCAACGCTCTACTGGATTGTCGTCTCCTTTGAGGACCTGAGGCTTTCCATATCTCTCCCATCTATTGGAATAACAAGTAGGCACTGTGTTGTATGTACACTCATGCAGATTATCTCATTTAACCCTTTAAAAAATATATCACTATTTCTACAGCTACTAAGTAATAGAAGTGGCTCTGCTAACTCAAAAGTTTACCTTTCATCTTCTTTCAACTACCTAGCATCAAATCCAACAAAAAGTCATCTTATTTTCTCCATATATTTTCTCTCTAGCCAAGATGTTTTCTCACTTCCCTATGTCAATTTAAGATGCATCAAAGACACCCAAGAACTCTTTCGTGGCCGTCGGCTCCCGACCCCATCAAAGCTCACCTATATTCAAAAATTACATCACTAACGCTCTTGTTTCTAGCACAGTTTCCTTTTCTACTCCAGTCCTGTCATCAGGGATAAATCCAGTGTCCATGTCTAACTAACCTAACACTCTGGTTTCACATTTCCCTGACTTGAACATTTGGCTCCCATTTGGACAATCACAAAGACTTGAAAGACAATCAAGAGCCCGGGCAGGGCTGAACAATAAAGTTCATCTCCTATACAAGACTATTCCCTCAAGACCGGAAGAGGTGACAGAGACTAAAGGAAAATGAAGAAACAGGTGTGCCTGGGTGGCTCAGTCAGTTAAGCCTCTGCCTTTGGCCCAGATCATGATCCCAGGGTTCTGGGATCAAGTACTGCATCAGGTTCCCTGCTCAGTTGGTGAGTCTGCTTCTTCCTCTCCCTCTGCCCCTCCCCACTGCTCATGCTCTCTCTCTCTCACTCAAATAAATAAATAAAATCTTAAAAAAAAAAAAAAAGAAAGAAAAGAAAAAGAACAGAGAAATATGTTCCAAAAAAAAAAAAGAGAGAACAAGATAAAACCCCAGAAACAGACCTTAATGAACAAAGATAGGAAGTGCTCTACCTGCTAGAGTTCAGAGCATCCAGTAAAAATCGAAGCCTCAAAACTACCCAATGTTTCTCCTATCACAGTAAAAAAACAAAATTCTTAAAATGTCCGACAAGTCCTGCGTGACCACATCTCCTATTATCTCTGATCCTACTGCAGTTCTCTTCCCCCTCTCTCACTCTGCTTCTACCAAATGAGCTTCCTGGCTCAAATACTCCCAACAAGACCCAGCTTCAGAATGTTAAAAAGAAAGCCACAGGACCAAGATGGAATTACTTGCCCCACCACAGCACTGCAGTTTCAAAACTTCTCCAGGAGTGGAATCTTAAGCCAAAATATGGAATTTTCTGGTAGGCACCACCAGGTAAACTGTTACCTGGGCCCTCTCTGCCAGCCCTAAAGGAAGATGAGGTAATCTACCTAGTAAGACATCTTTCCCCTTAATTCTTTGCCCTAGGGGAAGGACCTTGCCTGAAACAATCTTTCCTTTTCTTTTGCTAAAACTTCTTGCTCTAAGCTTCTTTCTATAAAAGCCTTCCATTTTGTACAACTCCTCACAGGAGGCCCCTCTACTTGCTAGGTGGGATGCTCCCTAATTCATGCTTCCCTTGTTTAATAAAACCAATTTGACCTTTAAAATTTACTCAGTTGAATTTTGATTTTTAACAAGGGTCTCTACACTTGCTATTTTCTACTCCTATATAATTTATTTATTGTCTGCCTCCCTCACTTTGAATGTAACCTCCATGAATGTTGTCTTTTTTTTTTTCTTTCCTGTGATGTATCCCTAGCACCTAAGACATTTTCAGGCACATGGTTGGTGCTCAATAAATATTTGTTGAGTGAATAAATGAATCAATGAATAAGTCACTTGCCCTATTGAGCCAATTACCATAGCTTAGAGGTGCTATCAGCAAGATCCCCAACAACCTCCTTCTTCACAAGAATGTTAACCTTATCTTTTAGAGGCAAACAAAAGGAAGAGCTCCTGCTGGCCTAGACCAGTTTGCACCTGACTCACACCTGCACAGATGGACCTCTGCAGGTGAGCCCTGGAGTGCTGGACAGTTACCTCTACCTCCTTATGTTAAAATCTCCACCCAAGGAGGAGTACAAACCTCGTTAACATAACATATAACGCGTGTATAGGCATGTTTCCTGAATATGCATGCATGACCTTATGCTCACCTCTACATATGATGACAAAACTCCCCTTTCTGAATATTTACCCTAACCCTAAATAAAAAGAACCCACTCACCCTTGCTTGGGGAGTCACAGCTTTGGAAGTTATTTCCTGTGATCTCCTTATTTGCTGCAAATAAATTTTCCTTTGTGTGACAACTCCATTTGGTGTAGTCCTTTATTTGTAACTCACCAAGGAACAAACTCCTTAGTTTAGTTACAAAGTGATACAATATTCCAATTGGCCAGACCTAAGTCAAATGCTGCTCTTGTGGTCAGGGGTGGGATCAGCGAGCTCCCCCTGCACCGTATACTCTAAGAATGAGAAGTGGGTAGTTCCATAAAAAAATCAGAGTATGAGGGGTGCCTGGGTGGCTCAGTCGGTTAAGCATCTGCTTTCAGCTCAGGTCATGATCTCAGGGTCCTGGAATCGAGCCCCGCATCGGACTCTCCACTCAGCAGTGAGTTTGCTTCTCCATCTCTGTCTCCCTCTGTGATCTCTTTTGCTATCATTCTCTCTAAAATAAATAAATAAATTCGTAAAAAAAAAAAAAAGAAAAAGAAAAAGAAAAAGAAAAAAAAATCAGAGTGCAATTACTAGAAGGAAACTAGATGTTAGACAGGTGAAATCACAGATATCCATTCCACAAGATGTGACAAGGGAAGCACAGGGAAGTCATTTGTAAAAGACCTATTACAAAGATTTTTAGCCTTTCCAAACTTTCAAGTTGGAACCTGTCGGACAGCATAATCAGTGTGCATTCATCAATACTTCTAGTATCAAACTACCTCATCCTTTAAATCATCCATCTGGGGGGGGGTGTGTTGGGGAGGAGGGTGTTGTGATCTATTCCATCATCACAACACACTTATCAGAACTGACCGCTACTTTAACCTCCTGGGAAGCATGTACAGATTCCCTGAGGATTCTCAGTGCTACAAATCTCATGGAAACAGAGGGAGAAGGAAATGGAGGAAAGGATCCAGAGGGGATTAGAGAGAACAGTGAAGGGGAGAATTAATGTCCTTAATAAAGACAAGGTAGGAGAACACCAAAAAGGAGGGATAGGCATTATTGTCAATCCCCGGGTTAGGGAGGTATGCTATGGATTGAATATTTGTGTTGCCCCAAAATTCACAGGTTGGAACCCTAATACCAAATGTGCTGGTACTTGGAGATGAGGCATTTAGTAGGAGACAATCAAGTCAGCAAGGTAGAGTTCTCATGTTGGGCTTAGTGTCCTTATAAAGAAGAAACACAAGAGCTAGTTCTCTTTCTCTTTTTTCCATGTAAGGACACAGCAAGAAGGCAGCCATCTGCAGTCAGGAAGAGGGCTCTAACAAGAAACCAACCATACTGGCACCCTTGATAGACTTCCCAGTCTAAAACTGTAGAAAATAAATGTTTTTAAATTCACCCAATCTCTGGTATTTTGCTAAAGTGGCCTGAACTAAGTCAAAAGAATTAACACTGAGAATAGAAAAATTAATTTGATGGTTAGATAATCATTTATGACTTTGAAGAAATTTTCCATAGCCTGAGGAACAAACTAGATTATGAACACTTAAGAAATGAGTTGCTGATGAGGAAGTGTAGATACATCACAAAATGAAGAGTGAACAAATTGTTTAAGAGACTGAGACCCTACTCTAGACAGGGCACTACACTAGGCATCAGGTCAGCCTCATAGGTATATGACACAACATTCTACACAGGGCACTGGGCTCTGGAGAGTCCTGGTTTGGCTTGATACTCTGATGTCAGTCTTGAAATTCTTACTAATTTTTGAACAAGGGGTGCTGCATTTTCATTTTGCACTAGGCCAAAAATATTTCATTCATTGTTTATTTATTTATTTATTTATTTATTTATTTATTTTTAAAGACTTTTTAAAGAACATTTATATCACAGAGAGTGAGTGCAAGCACAAGCAGGGGGGGCAGCAGGCATAGGGAGAGGGAGAAGCAGGCTCCCCACTGGGCAGGGAGCCCAATGTAGGGCTCAATCCCAGGACCCTGAGATCATGACCTGAGCTGAAAGCAGATGCTTAAACGACTGGGCCACCTGGGGAACCCCTTATTCACTTATTTCTTCAAAAACAAACGAGTTGCCTACTATGAGACAGCCACTCTTGTACACAAGTCTTTGGAGACATGATGAAAGAGGTAGTGAATGTGACAGATACAGGACAGAAAATCTTTTAAGAAAAGGTTGTTACTTTCAAGAATAGTAAAATGTACAAAGAGCTATGATGTAACATTCCACCTCAACTCCTCGGTTGTAGGGCCTATATGACCCTGATCAATTTATTCAACTTCCTAAACCCTAGTTTACTCACCTAAAAAAAATGGCAATAATGGGACCTACTCCTAAGGTTGCTAAGCGAATCAAATGAGATCAGGAATAGAAGGTGCTTAGAAAAGTGCCAGGTATACGGTACGTGTCCAAAAATGTGACTATAGGGGCGCCTGGGTGGCTCAGTTGGCTAAGTGTCTGCCTTTGGCTCAGATCCTGATTTCAGGGTCCTGGGATCAAGCCCCTGCCTCTGACAGCATGAGATCCCTGCTCAGCAGGGAGTCAGCTTCTCCCTCTCCCGCTGCCCCTCCCCCACCTTGTGCAAGTGTGTGCACATCTTCTCTCTCTCAAATAAACAAACAAAATCTTTTTTAAAAATGTGACTATAATGAATTTTCAGCACTTAGCAGTACCTGGCACATAGAGTTCAATAAATTACTCGTTTATTAAGTGGGGGTTAAATGAAAACTTCAGATCAATCTGGATAGTTTGATATATTTTTGTATAAATGAAATAGTTATGGTTACATATATACATTCATATATTTATTTATTTGAGAGAGAGAGCAAGCACGTGCGTGTGCACAAGCAGGGGGAGGGGTAAAGGGAGAAGGAGAAGCCGATTCCTGCTGAGCAGGGAGCTCCAAATGGGGCTCTATCCCAGCACCCTGAGACCATGACCTGAGCTGAAGGCAGGCGCTTAACTGACTGAGCTACCTGGGTGCCCCATACGCATTCATATATTTTTAATACATTCATTAGGTCTAGAAGAAAATATAAATGGAATTTTGTTGTGTTTTACTTTATATACTCCTTATGTAAAAACCAAGATTTTGGGACACCTGGGTGGCTCAGTCAGTTAAGCAGCTGCCTTCGGTTCAGGTCATGATCCCAGGGTCCTGGAATCAGTCCCGCATCAGCAGGGAGCCTGCTTCTCCCTCAGCCTATCACTCCCCCTGCTTGTGCTCTCTTTTGCTCTCTGACAAATAAATAAAATCGTTAAAATAAATAAAAAGAAATAAAACACAGGATTTTAGAAAAATAAAGTTATTATCATATTCTGAATATAGTGGTGGGTAACAAAGCTTATATTACAATTCCTCCTAAGAATTACCTTCCTCCTTCCAAAACATTTTCAATCAATTTTCTTTCTCTTTTAGTTCTGACTCTGACATAATTCGCTATTATTCTTAGAAAAAATCAACTCCTGGGGCTCCTGGGTGGCTCAGTCGTTAAGTGTCTGCCTTCGGCTCAGGTCATGATCCCAGAGTTCTGGGATCAAGTCCCACATCACGCTCCCTGCTCAGCAAGAAGCCTGCTTCTCCCTCTCTCACTCCCCCTGCTTGTGTTCCCTCTCTCGCTGTGTCTCTCTCTGTCAAATAAATAAAATCTTTAAAAAAAAAAAAAAGAAAAAGAAAAAGAAAAAATCAACTCCTTGATCTGCAGAACAACTTCCTCATTCATAAAATTAGGCACACAATCTAGGTAGTGCTTCACAACTACTGAACTTTGGCATGCTGGTGTCCTGAATGTGGATTAAGGAACTGACCTCTCCTGCAATGGGGCAGTTCAGAGGGTTCAGGGAGAGCCAGAGCTCCCTGGGTCAGTACCTCTGGCCATGAGCTGCCTTGTTTAGGTCTCCTTAAGGCAGCCTGTGTGGAGCAGTCCAGGATGTATGCCAAAGCAGCAGCAAGCACTGTGGACAACAACCAGCACTTAAGTCCTGCTGAGTGTGCATGGCCAAGGAGATGCCTGTCACATGGGCATCCACATGCAAAGCACTTCAGTGCACATCATGGACCAGAGATATGTTGGAGCCAATGCTCGAGTTTGTGATCCAGATATCCTAGGGGCAGAGCACAAAGTCTCGGGTAGTTTGTTAGAGGGTGAAAGAGGAGCCTGGGCAGAGTGGGGTTTCTGGTGGGCTCAACTCCAGGCAATGCCCTTAATATTCTTCTTAACATGTAGTGGCTATTTCTATCCCTTTGTAGCAATGCACTCTTTTTTTGGTGCCCAGATTAGCTGCTGACAGTGCATGCATGTTCTGAAAGCTAGAGTTTCAATGTGGAAATCCAGATAAAAAATACACTATTGGGTTCCAAATCCATTTGCATTATCTTATGACATTGCAATATTACATCTGTCAGTAAAAGAATTATTATTCTTTAAATATAATTATAATTGTAAATTTTGAATGGTTGCCCCAAAATGATTTTAAGTATTTTATCACCCACTTACGTGATCAGAGTCCCTCACCGATAATTACTATTCGGAATATGAGAAGTTTATCATTAAAAAGTTAAGATCACGGGCAGCTGGGTGGCTCAGTTGGTTGAGCGTCTGCCTTTGGCTCGGGTCATGATCCCATGGTCCTGGGGTTGAGCCCCACATCGGGCTCCCTGCTCAGCGGAGAGCCTGCTTCTCCCTCTGCCTCCCCCCGCACTTGTGCGCGCTCTCTCTCTCTCTCACACACTCTCTCTCTCAAATAGATAAAATCTTTTAAAAAAAAAGAGAGAAGTTTAGATCAGAAACTGCATAAAGTCACTTCAACCATAAAACCTAGTATCAAAATATATTCACAGAAACAAGTTCAAGTTGATCATTTAAAAATGTGGAAAAATTTATTTGGGTTATTCAAATGCAATTTCTAATATCTTCTCTAACACAGTGTAATTTATAATTACATAAAGATAATGCTATGAATTTTTTTTTTACCATCGTTTAGATGCTTCCAAATCTCATCTAGGTAACCTAGTGTGCTGTGCAAAAATTATCATTTTCTGTATGTGCTGTGATATGCAAGAAGTTGAGAGGCCCTGATATAATTTATTTATAAAGTGTGTCTGCCACCTCATCTTACGCTAGGACCCTTGTTCCCTGCTTCCCACCCCATATACTCTCTTTCCTCTCTATCACATTTCAAAGAGAGCCAGGGCTACAGGGATAGACAACGGCTAAGATTCAAGTCTGTATCCAACAGGGTCAAGAACTCCAGCATGGATATTTGTATGAGATACCATGCGGCTGCAGGGCTGGAGGGTAAGCTTAGACAAAAGCATAAAAAATAGCTAATGTCTAAAAATCACAGAGTCTGGATGAACAACAAACCTGGACAAATCCAAAGAGAGGATCTACATTTACTGAAGGACAAAAGACGAGAATAAATGGACTGATAAACCAGGTTCCTGGGTGAAGTACTTAATATCACATCCCCCATCATTTCTCATATGAATATAAGAATTTAATACAATTCAGGGACGCCTGGGAGGCTCAGTTGGTTAAGCGGCTGCCTTTGGCCCAGGTCATGATCCCAGGGTCCTGGGATCGAGTCCTGCATCAGGCTCCCTGCTTGGCGGGAAGTCTGCTTCTCCCTCTCCCTCTTCCCCTCCCACTGTTCCTTCTCTCTTTCTTTCTTTCAAATAAATAAATAAAATCTAAAAAAAAAAAGAATTTAATACAATTCAAAAGAGAAAGAATAGCAGCAAATTATGATTGTTATTATTGATTAGAAATAACTTGGTTAGGAAACATCTGGACGAACATGTCCTATAGTGAAGCCAAGTGATCAGTCTTCTTGATCACCCTTGAAGCGCCTCTTAGGTACCTTGGTGTGGATACCATCTTCCTAAGGTCTTTAACTTTGTGTTTTTCTAAGTACACGAATTGATGAAGTTATGCATGACTGTTTCACAGTAATCAAACTCACAAAGCTTTGATGTATAAGCAAAACACTGGGGTAAACATTTTCTGAACGTCTTAACTACTGTTGTTGGCTATTAGGAGTACCTGATAAGAATACATAATTGTTTGCTTTTGATATGGAATCATAGTAACAGGAGGAGGCTGGTTTGGAGGGTTATTTCATCCAAGTACATGAAGGCCTGGTGACTGGTTTCTGCTGCAGAACAAAGTACTTTTTGTTCATGTCTCCCAAATAAAACACCTGTTCCGCTTGGCAGTGGTAGATAAATACCAACAAATTCTTATTCTTTGTGTTCTCTTTTCTAAACTCCAAACCGACCATTCCCCATTTGTTAACAAGAACTGTTTTTCAAGGAATTTATAATATATTTGACTTTATTTCTAATCTTTCCAAGGGAGGACTTGATCAATTCTAAAGGAGGTGCTCTTATGCACTGCTACATTAAAATACAGGGCATTTCTAAGCAGGGCAGGGAGACTTGTAAATTGTGGTCACTTTTATCAGCACCTTTCTTTAAATATGGATCCGTAGACTATTAATTCACAGCTCTCAAAGGTGTTGGAGATCACCTAATTTCACCCCCACTTTCATTTAAAAAACTAAAACAAAAGCTCAGTAAGGTCGAATGACTTGAAATTACTTCGCTAGATCAAGAAAGGATTATTAGATCTCTGGTTTCTAACTCTTTTATCTCGTTCGTTATACTTCGAGACCGAGCTGGAAACATTAAGGTAAAAAAATCACTCGCGCATAGAAGACTATCTGCCCATCCTTTTAGAAATCTTGTAAATCATTCCTTAAATTAAATCCGCGAGAACAGCTGCTTCAGCTCTTTCCACAGTAACCAGAAGTTAAGTAAACAGTGGCGACAGATTTCTTGAGTTCGGTGAGTACTTTATGAACTAACCTCGATCAGTTCTGCCTCACCTCATTAAGGGTGAAATTTCACTATGTCAGCCGCGTTTTTGAGGCCTTTCCAACGTGCCCAAGATTCATATAAGTCGGGGGTCGCAGGACTGTTCAGTGCGGGCCCTCACAGTGGGCGTCTCAGTCACAGAAACTGGTCTCTGGCATACGGAAGAGTGTGAGGAGATGCCGAGGGGCCCAGAAGGCTTTCTTACAACCTTGAAGTACAAGAAAGAAAAGTGGAGTTTTATTCAGGCACCGGAAAGAAATGAACTCGCAAGTGAACACCGAGAGGCCTACGTGGGGGTGGGGAAAAAAACGCAAGAAGAAAGAGAAAGGCCTTTTTCTCCCGTGACGAGCGGTCACAAGGCCTTCTCCCGACGTGGGCGCTCACCATTGGCTGAGTCCAAGCGGACGTCACCACAGCAGCCCGGGCGCGAACGGCGGAAAGGGCGGCACCGCACTGGAAGTTGGAGAGACGCGCGCGTTCCCGCGGCCCGGCCCGCCCCCGTTCCTCGCCAGCCAACCCGCTCGCCCATACTCTCTTCGCGCCCAGTTGGCCACGCCCCTTCCCGGCTCGCCCCTCCCCCACCAGCACGGCGGCGCGCGGAAAGCGCATCACGTGATGACTAGCCCCGCCTCTTCCTCTCGGTCCCATATTGAACTCGAGTTGGAAGAGGCGAGTCCGGTCTCAAAATGGAGGTAAAACCGCCGCCCGGTCGCCCCCAGCCCGACTCCGGCCGTCGCCGCCGCCGCCGGGGGGAGGAGGTATTAGGGGGAGAGCGGGGGGTTGATGGGTAGTGGCCGGCGTGGGGGGCTTAGCTCGGTGGGAGCGGGGAGGCCGGGTGGACCGGATCGGCCGTCCCGCGCTCTGCGTTGAGACGGGCGGTGGGGGGGGAGGGGAGCGGGCCTCGGAGGCCTTCTTGGGGCCCCTCGCCCTCCTCGCTTTCTCCTTCGGCTGCACAGGTGGCCCCTCGGAGGCGCTGCGTGGCTGGGGAGACCTCGGGAGGGGACCCGGCCCGCCGGCCGCGCGGCCTCGGATTCGAGGCCGAGGGCGGCATGGCGGGCCCCGGCGGGAGCGGTTGGGAGGAGGCGGTGGGGGAGGGGAAGGGACGAGCAGTCACATCCGGGCGAGCGAGCGAGCAGGCGGGCGGCGGCCACATTGACATTGATCCGCTGCCGCGTTACGAAATGGCGCATTGGGCCGCAATGGCCGCCGCCTCGCTCCGCCGCCGGGAAAGAGCGCGGGATTGGAAGGAAGCGCGAGTAGGCGGCCCGGCAGAAAATGCCACAAATGGCCTCGAATCTTGCGGCCTAGTGCTTTCGCTGAAGTTACTGCCGGCGCGTTTCTAGTCCTTTCAGATATCTTTAAGGCGACGAG
This sequence comes from Ursus maritimus, assembly GCF_017311325.1. Lineage (NCBI taxonomy): Eukaryota > Metazoa > Chordata > Mammalia > Carnivora > Ursidae > Ursus > Ursus maritimus. Next base: position 54,167,225 of record NW_024423343.1, on the reverse strand, counting down.
AATTTAACTCTCCTGTTTTTTCTTCGCAGTACCCTGTTGACAGTACGAAATTTTTAAAAAGTTTGCTGCTTTAAAATACTTCCTGATCTGCCATTCTTGCTAAAGTACTTAGAATTACACGTATTTTCGCGCCATGTGGGTCGGCTCTGGTTGTAGTTTTTCTTGAATTTTTGTTTGAGAGGGCTGCAACCAAAGTTGAATTTTTCATGTGTTTGAGATAATTTCATGTGGGTTATAATTTCTTGTCATCTCCGTGTTCTATCGATTAAATGTATTAACCAAGATTTGAAAAGATGAGACCAAGTGAATTGATGCTTTAGGCTATTAATCATTTAACATTTTTTTCTAGTATGTGACAGTCTTTTCATATTAAATGCCTTAACATCTCTACTTTGGAAGACACATGAAGACATTAGAATGTAAATGTGAGCCCCTTTATTTAAGGACTTTGGATGAACTATACTTAATGCATGCATTGAATGGCAGTTCATGTAATTTAGTGAGGAGCTAGTTCAGTTGCAAAACAGTTCGGACCGTATCTTTTTAAAAATCTCAGTTCCTGTTCTCCATTATTGTCAAAAAGTATATACTATATTTAATACAAATGCAACTTGCCCTTTTTGTGACCCTGTAATATCTTTTTGAAACTTTTGCCCTGTAATACAAGTGCAAATAGGTAACTTTACAGTATAAAACCTGGAACATAAATTGGTTACAGAAAGCTATCAGGATAATGGTCGGTTTCTTTTTGTATTCTGGGGTGGGGGATAATGCTGGTTTACTCTTTAATTGCATAATACCTATTTTAACCTTGCTGTGCTTGAAACTGAAGGATTTTTAAAAATTTGCCACTCAGAACCTTTAAGTTACATACTTCACAGTTTTGTGGTTTAACATGGAATGTTTGAAGTGTAGACTGATGAGGGAAGACATGAAAAATAGTGTGGATGGAACACTACTACAGCACTTTGGTTTCTTAAAGAGCAGTTTGTCAGTAGCAACTTTTAAAATAATTTGTCCCCAGATACTTTTAGTTGTAGTCTAAAGTTAAAGGACTTTGATTCTGGAATTTTCTTGGACTTAAATGTAGTTCAGGTGATGTTGGCATTTGAAAGGCTGTATAGATTTTTTTTTGGTACTTGGGTACCTTTAACCATTTGATGCGTGATCTTATTCCAATTTTTAATTGGACAAAATGTTAATGGTACATGAATTTGATGCTGAGTTTATTATTTGTAGCAGATTAAAGACGTCTACATTTCAGCAATTCACCTGCTAAAAGAAATAATTAAAACGTATTTGTTTCCTCAGGGCCATGATCCAAAGGAACCAGAGCAGTTGAGAAAACTGTTTATTGGTGGTTTGAGCTTTGAAACTACAGATGATAGTTTAAGAGAACATTTTGAAAAATGGGGTACACTTACAGATTGTGTGGTGAGTTACTAAAGGAACAGAAAAAAAGGTTGTTAAAGGGTGTAGGACCTCTACAGATGTATTTCAATACTCAAAATTTTTGTTTTGTAGGTGATGAGAGACCCCCAAACAAAACGTTCCAGGGGTTTTGGTTTTGTGACTTACTCTTGTGTTGAAGAGGTGGATGCAGCAATGTGTGCCCGACCACACAAGGTTGATGGGCGTGTAGTGGAACCAAAGAGAGCTGTTTCTAGAGAGGTATTTTGATAATATTATGCTTTGTGACACGTGAGATTGTTGGAGAATTTGGGTTTTGACTTATTTTTTTATTTGTAGGATTCTGTAAAGCCTGGTGCCCATCTAACAGTGAAGAAAATTTTTGTTGGTGGTATTAAAGAAGATACAGAAGAATATAACTTGAGAGACTACTTTGAAAAGTATGGCAAGATTGAAACCATAGAAGTTATGGAAGACAGGCAGAGTGGAAAAAAGAGAGGATTTGCTTTTGTAACTTTTGATGATCATGATACAGTTGATAAAATTGTTGGTAAGTAGAAATTTATTGGGACTTGAATGAGAAAACAGAAAAGGTCCCTTTGTGCTATGTTAGATTTGCCAAATTGCTTATCATTTTGTATTGTTTGATAGCATATATAACATATGGTTCAGTTTTCATAAATGACATTTTAGAACACTCCCTCATTCTCACTCAGTCACTACTTACTTGATATTTGAGTAAGTTATGTAGTGATAAAGGTTATCATTTATATGTTTTTCCAAACCTCAAATAACTTCTGTTTGTTTGTTTGATTAAAACAAATTTTAGTTCAGAAATACCACACTATTAATGGGCATAATTGTGAAGTGAAAAAGGCCCTTTCTAAACAAGAAATGCAGTCTGCTGGATCACAAAGAGGTGAGTAGTACAATAGATACACCTACAGTAGGTGCGAGTGGCATTTGTAAAGTTTTTAAAGCTCTCCTTTGCCCGTGTTAAAGGTCGTGGAGGTGGATCTGGCAACTTCATGGGTCGTGGAGGAAACTTTGGAGGTGGTGGTAACTTTGGCCGTGGTGGAAACTTTGGTGGAAGAGGTAAGAGGGGTCTTTGATTGTGTCTGTCTGAAATTTATTGGTAAGTTGTATGTTTATTTTTAATTCATGCCTTGATTTTCCTCAGGAGGCTATGGTGGTGGAGGTGGTGGCAGCAGAGGTAGTTATGGAGGAGGTGATGGTGGATATAATGGATTTGGAGGTGATGGTAAGTTTTTAATGGATGTTTGATACTTTGATTTTGTTTCTGTACTTTATGGAAGGTTACATATTTGTTTATATTTTTATTTCAGTTATAACTTGCGTGGCTTCACCATTAAAGTATTCTGAACTAGATTTTTTCCCCCCTAAATTTGTAGCATTAGCGAGTTCTTTTTTGGCCAGTAACATTTATTTTCCTAGTGTTTGAGCTGAATTGTCTGTCTCAGGAGACTGTTCACTGTTTTCTTTAGTGAACTTTAATTTCTAAAAATTAGAAAAATTTTTTTTAGTGTGAAAAGGTATTTATGCATTTGTCTTAATCCTCACAAGGCTAGGCTTTTTTTTTTTTTTTTTTTTTTAGGTTATTTGACAGCCAGAGAGTACAAGTGGGGGGTGGAGGGGAATGGCAGAGGGAGAAGGAGAAGCAGGTTCCCCACGGAGCAGGGAGCCTGATGCAGGGCTCAGTCCCAGGACCCTGGGATCATGACCTGGGCCTAAGGCAGATACTTAACCAAGTGAGCCACCCAGGCACCCCAGCCCAGGTTTTTGATGCTCTGTTAATGAGGTATTACCAGTTTTTAGAATGTTAAGTCATTGGTTTATTTTCAAGTTGATCAGTTGGTAATACAGGGTTCAGTAACTTGACTTAACACATTTATGTTTTTGTGTGACTCCCAATTTTTTTAAGGTGGCAACTATGGTGGTGGTCCTGGTTATAGTAGTAGAGGAGGCTATGGTGGTGGTGGACCAGGATATGGAAACCAAGGAGGCGGATATGGTGGTGGTGGTGGAGGATATGATGGTTACAATGAAGGAGGAAATTTTGGAGGTGGTAAGCTTTCACTTGTTCTAAATGTTCAAAATTGTTTATAGTTCATAACATATTTGAAAATATTAAAATGCAACATTTTGTTAAATAGTAATACTAGGAAATACTCAAATGATGAAAGATTAAACTGAATTTTCTCGCTTTGCTGGCTATTGAACAATTGGTAAAATACGTTCGCTGTTTATGTAATTGAAATGGACATTTTTCATTAATGTACTTATTGTCAGAATTCTGGGCATTTTTAAATTGGACAAATGGGAACTGCAAATTGAACATGCAGACACACTGAAATGAAATGGTCTGGAGTTAAGGGGACAGAAGTCCTAGGTACATTTCAGACAATAAGCAAGTTTGCATCATTATTCTATGATAACTACAGGTAAAGCGCTTTGTTATAAATAATGCACTGAATTTTTTGGGTGTGCATTAATGTTCTGACAAGGTTTTTAGGGTTTGGTTTTTTTTTTTTTTTTTAATTTTTAAATTTTTCTTTATTTTTAATCCCTCTATGCCCAACATGGGGCTCGAACTCGGACCCCAAGATCAAGAGTTGCATGCTCTACCCACTGAGCCAGCCAGGCACCCCTAGAAAATTTTTTTTAACAGCCAATTTAAAGTACCTTCTTTGTCATTGACTTAGAAGTTGTGCTGTGTCCAAATTGGAGTGAATCAAGCACAGTTTTGATGGGGTTAGTGGTATGAAGCCAAGAATGTGCAAGGATGTTGGCATCTGATGTAGAACAAAAGATGACATGTATTCACATACATGTTCTTCTGGACCATCTTCACTCTTTTCCCTCTCTTAATGCCTGAAGTCTGCAAACGGCCTCTGTTGTGGAGTCCGTAGCTCTATATATGGTTTTCGAAGGGTTGCATTGTACATTTCCTAGAGTGTGCTGTCATGATTATGGAAAGATAATACGCACGTGTATTAAAAGAGGAAAATAATTGTGTAGGTTAACCACAAGTAAAACTTTTGTAATTTCAGGTAACTATGGTGGTGGTGGGAACTATAATGATTTTGGAAATTATAGTGGACAACAGCAGTCAAATTATGGACCCATGAAGGGGGGCAGTTTTGGTGGAAGAAGCTCGGGCAGTCCCTATGGTGGTAAGTTCTCCCCCTCCCCTTTTAGTTAAAATTTCTCATGGATTTCTTAATTTAAAAACTTAAAAACATTTTTTTAAAAAACAACCTGTGTTATTTCTAGGTGGTTATGGATCTGGTGGTGGAAGTGGTGGATATGGTAGCAGAAGGTTCTAAAAAAAAAATTCAGAAGAAAAGGGTAGGTATCTTTAAAATTTTATATTGATGATAAAGAATATGTGGAACTGTTCACTGAGTGTAATAATTTTTTTATCCTGTATTATTCAACAGGCTACAGTTCTTAGCAGGAGAGAGAGCGAGGAGTTGTCAGGAAAGCTGCAGGTTACTTTGAGACAGTCGTCCCAAATGCATTAGAGGAACTGTAAAAATCTGCCACAGAAGGAACGATGATCCATAGTCAGAAAAGTTACTGCAGCTTAAACAGGAAACCCTTCTTGTTCAGGACTGTCATAGCCACAGTTTGCAAAAAGTGCAGCTATTGATTAATGCAATGTAGTGTCAATTAGATGTACATTCCTGAGGTCTTTTATCTGTTGTAGCTTTGTCTTTTTCTTTTTCTTTTCATTACATCAGGTATATTGCCCTGTAAATTGTGGTAGTGGTACCAGGAATAAAAAATTAAGGAATTTTTAACTTTTCAATATTTGTGTAGTTCAGTTTTTCTACATTTTAGTACAGAAACTTTAACAAAATGCAGTTTTGAAGGTGTTTCCTTGTGAGTTAACAAGTAAAGAAGATCATTGTTAATTACTATTTTGTATGAATTTTGCTAAAGTTAACTGTAAAGAAACACCTGCTGACTTGCAGTTTAAGGGGAATCTATTCTCCGCATTTCCAAACCATGAAATGAATGGGCTCTGACATGTGGAGAGAATAGATATTTGTATGTTTGCAATGTGTGTTTTAGATAAATAGAATTGGGTATTTAAATTAGCATATTTGTGAATTTAATAGCGTTAAGATTTACCTTCAAATGAAAAAATCTCAAAATTCCTATTTGGTTTTTGTGCATTTTCTTTCAAAATGTAATCATATGATTTTAGTGTGTGAGTTTTGCTGAGAGTCCTAGCTGTGTTTAGAACATCTCCATTCTACATTCACCTTGGTCACGTGTGAACTGCCATAGTTTTATTTGGGTGTAAAGAATGTCTACTGCCCTCTGTTTAAAATTCTGGAAAGGGGTAGTGGATGTTTTCCCTTCCCTTAAAAACCATTCTTAAAAACTTCAAAATACAGGACCACTAAGCCTGTGTCTGAGCAAATTAGTGGCTACCCTTTTTTTTTTTTTTCCTTTTCAAAGCACAAGAGGCCCATAAGTCTTCAGTTATTTTCCTTGGTTTAATATATATATATTTTTTTGATACAAGCTTTCAGAAGCAAGAGAATAAAAATCATGCATTGTTGAACCCTTAACTGGCTGGCATGCTTTCCTGTTTGTACCCTCTGTATTTTATTGGATAAAACCGAGGACAGTCTAGATAAAATCCCAAATGACTTTACTGCAGTAGAAGTGTAGCACAGTTGCTTAGTACAAGCTTCTCACTTCCCAGAGACCTGAATTCAAATTTGAATAGTCTGAGTTCTTGCTTACTTAAAATCCAAAAGAACACACTGTTATTCCATGTGTATGCTTGAACCTAAATCATGTTGGTATGAGTTAACAGTTTGGTTTGGAAGACCTTGGTTGAGAAGAGTTTCAGATAAGGTCATATATATAAACACCAATGTCTACTGTTTTGCGCCAGCTAGTGCTTACAATTTCATTCAAGCCCTAAGTTATGTGCTCTGCTGTTATTCTTTCTTTGGCAGTTGAACGTTGAATTCGAGATTATTTTTGTTTTCAGAAGTACTAAGCAAAAACAAGCAATAAAAAGGGGAATGGGGCGTGCTAGTGTTTGAATATGCTCTCTTGTTGCTCTAATTCTGTGCCTCTGTGCATTATTAATATTTGGATGCATGCAATGCCAGCATGGAAATCGGTCTTCACAGATACTGCAGTTCTCCAGAAAACACTCACAAACCAATAAATGTAACAGACAACATTCCATTTGTTAATGGACATATGTGAATAAGCAGCGTAGAAAATAGGCTAATATTAGAAAATGGTTAAGTCTTTAACAACTTCAAATGTGGTTATATAAATGGACACTGTCAATGTTCATAACTTAAACCTGGGTACCTGGTCAAAGTACTGCTTGGGAAACATTTTATTAAAATTGAGCTAAATTGTCTCAAGTTCTTTTATTCCATATAATAAAGGTTGAAGGAATGGGGGAGATTAACATTTCCTGTTTGTTTGTGAAATTGTTTGACACAACCTTGACAGTATCCTTTAATGGCATATGAGGTTAATTGTACTGTTAACAAACTTTCTATGTTCTGGAACTAGTTTAATAGTGAAAATATTTTCAGTAAGTTGATGTTTGCAACCTATAAGCAGGTGAAATCTGTGTATGTGACCTGTTTATAAGTTGTATTAGCTTAGTTTTTGTGAACAGTGTGGAAAAGTAAGCCATGAGGAGAGCGATTTAACCAGCTTTAAAGGACCTAAGATGTGCATTTTAAGCACAGTCTGGATCAAAGGAGACTCACTAAGACAGGACTTCAGCAGCCTTTTGAGTATGGACAAGTCAGCATAAATAAAGAATGACAAGGCAGCAGCAAGAGCTTCAACTACAGAGAAGTGAAGGCATAAGATACTATGGTGATAGTGAGCAACTTTCCAAAAGCTAGTTAAATCTGCTTATTACAACTGAAATATCGAAGAAAGTCTAGCAGGAAGGAGCTCTTCGCCTATTGGAACATCAATGAGAGATAGTTGCCACAGTCACTAGGTCTAGCATTTAGACCTGCAAGGAAGGGCAATAAGCATTTAGGTAAGGCTTGAATTTGAATTTTTTCACTAATTAAAGAGTAATTTTTTGTAAAGCAAGGTAAGAGTAATCTTTTTGATTTGCAGGTTGAATGAGAACCCTTCTTGCCTAAATGAGGAATGTCTTTCCTACCATCTTAAATACGAAGGTTTCTGGCTGGGTAAGGTTTGTAGCTCACAGTAAAAGCTGATGACACCATTTGTTTCCCTACAAGTACACCTTACATATTTTCAAACTAGTAGGTACATTGGCAAAATTATTCAGCTGAACACTCTGAGAACCACATCCAACACACAAAACCGTTTAAGGCCCTGCAACAACCATGAGTATCTTGAGTCAGATGTGGCCCATGTATATAATTCATTCTTGGTGTCTTTAGGGTACAGGTGATTTTTGGTAAGAGGAGGAGTAAGGTAATAAGCATGACACAACAAAAGCACTAAAGTGCCAATCCTCATTTGTCAGGTGAACAGATAGAAAAATGGTCTTCATTCAAGTGGCCTCATAAATTCTCTTGCATATAAATTCAGGGAATTATTTGAACTAATAAGATACATTTTTGGTTCTTTTTATCCAGTTGTCCAGAACTAGTAGGGCCTAATTATGCTAATGTTTCCTTTTTAAAAGATTTCCCAAAGAATGATTAAGATATTAGTTACTATTCATATCAGTTGCTGGTTATTCATAAGGGCTATTGCTGCCTCAAAAGGGCTTGTTAAAAATTGAGATTTGAGGGGTACCTGGCTGGCTCAGTCGGTAGAGCACGCAATTCACACTTGGGTTTATGAGTTTAAGCCCCATATTGGGCAAACACTTGGACAGGCATCATACAGTTTCTAAATTATAAGGTTTATAAGTAGATAGGTTACTTTGCCTAAGTTTATTCTCAGAAAATGACTGGTTGGCTCTATTTCCGTACCTAAATCAGGACTGAATTTCTACACATAGAATGAAGTGTTGAAGAAGGTAATAGTCTTTTAATGATAAATTTTCTTTACTGGTTTTAGTGTGAAATTAAGACAGGAAACATTTTTTAAAAGGCATTGTTCTTTACAGTCCATCTCATTTCTTATGAAATAAAGTGATTTTATTTAAATGTAGCTCCACTGTCATTCCTGAAAAATGTGCTCTTCCGTCATAGCACCAGTTTAAAAAAAAGGGTTCTAAAGAAGGGGAAATGGTTGAGGCAAACTTTTCAGCTGATCTTGTCAAGCTATCTCACATGTTACTGCTTCCCACGCTACATTTTTTCAAAAAAACCCCAAGAAACCTGATGCACACTGAAATCTTGAAGAAAACTGGGTAATAAAGATTTGTTAAGTATCTGAACAACTGAAATAAGCTTGTTTTTTAAGAGTTCCACTATGTAAGCCACAACTTGAAACCTTTCTAGTTAGAGCAGTATCTTGGAGTTCCAATAATTGATGTCACAAGTAGTCGGATAATTTGCAAATTAATGCAGGGGTGATGAAAGGATTGTTAGCCTATATAATACTCAAGATTACTTTTAAATTTCAATGTTTTATCCTGATTTTTAAGATTAAGAGGTGGTCTGTAATGGATTCAAATGTTTCATTTGTAGTATAATGAAATGTTTACAGAAAGATAACTTTTTCATTAAAATATTTTTAGAAATGTGTGTGTTGTTTTTGCTTCACAGTGTTCACGTGATTTAAACACTAGGTGAATATTACATTATTAGTAAAATAAAGGGAAACTTGGAATGATCCTTTACAAAGCAGTAAATTTTAAAGATGGATTCTATTCAGTGGAAAACAAATATGTGACACTAGAAATAGGTGTGGAAAAAATAAACCAAAAGCCTATTAGGGATGTAAGCCTTGAATACCAGAATACTGGGGTGGCAAGTGAGGAATGTGAACTTTGGGGAAAGAAATAGTTAAGGTTATGATACCCCACCACCCCCACCAAAAGCAGTGGATTGGTTGAGTCTGCTGTGGTGTGAGGGTGGGCTGGGAGGAAAAAACATGAAATTTCATCAAACTGCATTACTGCATTTTAACCCAAATAAAGGTGATAACAGTTCTCAAAGTGCTGAGTTTGTAAGGTAGGTCTTTGAGAATTGTGATGTTTAGGAAAACTTGACAGCACAAGTATTTAGATTCTTAGCGTTAATAACATGTTAAATACTTGAAACCATGTGAGGAATTTTAGCTGTTAGGATTGCAACACATTTTGCGTGATTACAACACATGCAGTGGTTTTGTTATTTTGCAGCTTTAAGTACCTTATATCCTAGTTCAATAGAGTTCCAAAGTAACTCGGCAAGAGTGGACTTAATTTCTACCAAAATAAGTATATCAGCCATTTTTTTTCAGAATGAAAATGTTAAATATTCAGGCAACAAGAGAAAAGATGGGAATCTTCCATGTATTCATACACTGTAATTAAATCTTGGAGATGAGTGTTTTGCAAAAATTGGACCTTGTTATGGTTAAGTTAGGATCGTACAGAAAGTACCAAGGATTGGGAAGGGGTTAAGATTAATAGGTAAGATACACCATTTTTGCTTAGATTTTTTTCCCCAAAGACCTGTAATGGCAGGGTGTACTGAACTACCATTTAAGCGATGAAGGTTAAGTGGACGTCCTACTGAAAGCTAGCTAGGAAATAGGAATTTGCCCAAGATAGCTTGTAAAATTTATCGATAAGTGTGGGTAAATAATGTTAAGTGCAAGTGTGTTGGCAGCTTTATTTAAAATAGAAATTGTTAAGGGTCACTGCATTCATGTGTATAGATAGCCATTACAATTGTTAGGAGGGCCTATAATCACAAAGATGAATCTCAAATGTTAACTACTTACACCTGAAGTTAAAATACAGGTAATTTTCACTTAAAAATACATTGTTAGTCTGTGCACTGTTGACAGAAATGTTGAATAAACTTTTGTCCTTTAGACTATGTACTTAAGAAAAGAACTGATGGGTGGTCTGTTTGGATTTAATCTTTGTCTCTTCTTAAATTCTTAATAGGTATTGGAAAATGGAATAGGTTTTTGTTTCTTCGTATCAAGTTAACTATCAGTAAAAGATACAAACAAGTTGTTTTGTGAGCTTGGGCAAATTACTTGGGGTTTCTTTTTTACGCATGCTAAACTTTGGCAGTGCGGTGATGCCAACAGACCCTTAGGGATGTTGGTTTCATATACATTAAATACGTAGAATTAAACATTACGTTGAAAATAGTAATCAAGGGGCACCCGGGTGGCTCAGTCGGTTCAGCATCTGATTTCAGCTGGGATTATGAGATACAGCCCCATGTTGGGCTCTGTGCTGGGCATGGAGCCTGCTTAAGATTCTCTCCCCTTCCCCCTCGAAAAATAGTGATCAAAATATTAAGTTTGATTTAGTAATACATGCACAAGTATTAAGTGAGGGTAGTGGGTCTGACTTCAGACTTTGAGGTTGTGATGCATAAATGTATTTTGAAATAACGAATCTGGTAAGGATTTTTAACAGTTCAAGCATTGTGAATACTTGTGATTTGTTGTCTCTAATATTGAAGGAAATGTTAAATTTCATTAAATGTTGGAAGTAACTCAGTCAAAATTTTGACATTCTATCCAGATTAGGAGCTGTTACCAAATTCCTCTTTTGTAAAATGTAGATTATACCTACCCTCAAAGTCTGAAGGTTAAATAATAATGGCTTAAAGAACTTAATCTGTTGCCTGGTCCATGGTCCTTAAAGATATTTTTGGTAGTAATTACAGGTACTGTCTTAATATCTTCAAGCATAGTTAAAATTTAATGGGTGACAAAGTTAATTATGCCAGTGTCTTTTAAGATTTGAGAGCGAGCAACAGAGATAGCCAGAAAGCACGAGGTGGGGGAGAGGCGAAGCAGACCCCCTGCTGAACAGGGAGCCCAACTCATGAGCCAAAGGCAGATGCTTAACCCAACTGAGCCACCCAGGCGCCCCTGTTATGCCAATGTCTCAAAGAGTTTTTCTCCACATACAATGAACGTTTTTGAGGTCTTCAAATTCTCTCCAGCTCTCAAAAAGTATAAAAAGCAACTGAAAACTGAACCTGTCCTGATAAATATCTTTAAAATACAAATGAGAACTTTGTGTGTGTTCTGAGGCTTAAAAATGTAAGTATGGTGCGAGAAGTAGTACAGGTGGAGCAGCCTTCCCTAAAGCTGACGGGCTTGAGAAGTCTCAGCAAGATGTTTCTTCATGTAACATGCAGTACCCTTCAGTTACGATTTCTAAGAATGCTTAATATACATCAATGTAAAAGCCATAGGTATACATTTTAAAACTAGAAACGAGTTTCATGTTTAACAATTGGGTAGCCAAATTTAATCTGAGGACGGTAAAAAGCTCTAACTCAAGTCCAGATCAAGAGATGAAAACTTCGCTTTGTTTTTTGTCATGTTAGGATTTACTATGTTTAAAAATTTTGGTTTCTAATTCTGCATAGTGCAGTATGCTTAGTACTTCAAAGTAATTTTTTCAGGTATTGTAAAGAACTATGGTTACTTGAATGAACTCCTCTGCTATTGAGCTAGAAGTCCATTCCAGTCTGCCCAGCAGCGCTTTTCACCCCTCGGCAAGTACCCGCCAATTCCAGGTGGGGCTGCTGGTTTCAAATTCATGCCACCCGGGGGTGCCTGGGTGGCACAGCGGTTAAGCGTCTGCCTTCGGCTCAGGGTGTGATCCCGGCGTTGTGGGATCGAGCCCCACATCAGGCTCCTCCGCTATGAGCCTGCTTCTTCCTCTCCCACTCCCCCTGCTTGTGTTCCCTCCCTCGCTGGCTGTCTCTATCCTGTCGAATAAATAAATAAAATCTTAAAAAAAAAAAAAAATTCATGCCACCCCCCCCCCAACACACACACCTATAATTTTGTCCAAGAGTGGGGCACTGTAGTCAAGATCTGAGATTTTTTTCTTGAGGTTGGAAAAATGAAGTCTCCAGGGATCTCACCACCACTACCAGGAGATACTTAACTGCATGAGAAAGGCCAGGGGCAGAATCTGAATGCCTGTTGACACCCCTTAGTTCCTGAGTTCATTTTCAACCCTAAGCTTTGTCATTCAAGTCAAATTCTCTCACTAATCTCACTTGTTTCTTTCACTAGCAACTAAAAGACATCCTAATAAGGCTAATAAGGAAAAAACTCCCATTTATAGAGTGCTTAATGAGCTAGGCACAGTACTTTTCGTATAGTAACTCAATACTTTCTTGCCCTACAGACAGGAAACTAGCCTGGGTACTTTGAGCTAATGGAGGTCATTCTAGGAAAATGGCAGCAGCAAGCCCAGCCAATCTGGCTTTAGGGCCTGTGGACCTCTGCACTGTGTTGCTCCTAATGGATTAATAGGACTTTGTGAATAATCCACATGTAGTGCTTACTCTGAATATGCGTAACTCTAAAGATGAATCTCCATTTCCCCACTTTAAAACAAAAGACAAACTGATCAGATGAAGAAATAGTGAATCAGTAATGTGAGTGGTCTATTGGAAAGCCTGCAGATTTGTTTTGTGGGGCCTTAATTTTGTCTTATTTATAGGTTTCATCTCTCAGTATGTCCTAAAATAAACGGACTTTCCCGCCTAGACTTCCTTCTAACCAGTCTTCATCTCAGGACAACTCCATTCTTAAAGATGTTAAGCCCTTGACTCCACCTTCGCCCAACATCCATTCTCTCAGAAAATTTTTAGTTTTACCTTTGAAACCTGTAGAATCCAGTGCCTTCTCCTTATTCCTGTTATCACCACCCTAGACTAAGACAACACTGTCCCTCCCACGTATTTCAGAGCTTCCCCCATTCATCTAACTGCTCCCATCTTAACACTCTAGGCTATTTTCAACACACAAGGCTAAGGAAACTTAAAAATCAGATGTTACTACTTAACACCTATAGCTCCCCATTTTGCTAGGTAAAGCCAAAGCCACCATGAGGGTGTAACAAGGTTCTGTGCCACATTCTCCTCTACCTGCCCTCTCTTTCTCCCCCCTCCATTTTCAGCCATGTAGTCCTTGTTCTGTCTCAAATAGGCCTCAGAGCCTTTAGATTTCTCTTGTCTGCATTACTCTTTTTAAAAGCTAATACAATGGGTCTCCCACACCTTTGGATGTTGCCATCTCAATAAGCCTTTTCCTGTTTGCAACCCTATTTATTCTAGTGTGGGGGCAGAGGGAGAGGGAGAAAGAATCTTAAGCAGGTTCCATGCCCAGTGCAGAGCCTGACATGGGGCTTGATCTCGTGACCCTGAGATCACGACCTGAGCTGAAAGTGTCAGGACGCTAATCAACTGAGCCACCCAGGTGCCCCCGCAACCCTATTTCAAATTGCAATGCTTCCTTTCTCCTGGCCTTCCCAATCCTGGCATGTGTAAGTTCTGCTGTCTACAATTCCAGGAGGACAGGGATTTCCATTGTGTCCTCTGTACTTTAAAAATATCTAGCACAAAGTAGGCATACATGTACTGATGTGGGTAAACAATGTTTTCATGTCAACATTCAGTATTTTCCTTGGTTGAGATGTACTTGCTATTGAAGAGATAAAATATCTTCTTGATATGCTTTATTTCTTTATAGCTCTGGGACCAGAAGTTTAGCATAAAATGCTTTTCATATTTTCAGTGACTGGAAACATTCTGAAAATGCAGAATACCTAAGTATGTTAAGTGTGTTACTGTTCCGGAAAATACTGTGAACAAACTCAAATGAATTCCAAAGAACAACTTAACAGTCATATTCCTTTATTAGTACCAGCTTTTCAACTAAATTGGTTTTTGCCAGAGCTAAACAATTTAATATAAAAAAATGCCTTTTTTGTTCATACAGTATTTATAAAAAAGTACATAGTGGTTAGTTTTCCAACAGTTTGCTTTTATTTTAGCCAGATGTCATATCATATAAATCTATGAACGTAACAAATGAGATAAGAACAGTATAAATAAGTTTTTGTAGTATTTACACTTATACAGAAACTAGCCCAAATGGTGTTCTAAGAAATTAAGTTTGCAGTTAAAGTGAAACTACTGATTCAGCATACTGATGACTTATTTTAATGCTTTTTAAAGTTTATATTATTTTCTATACTAGTTTTGACTATAATTTTGCAAAGAATTACTTATAAAGTATATTTTCGCATTTCACATCACAGTAGGAGCTTTTAGTATAACAGTACAAAACAAAACAAAAAACCCAAAACAACCCACTAGCTCAGAAAAGGTCAGATCTTCTCAAATCTAGTTTTTCTTAGTATCTGGCTTCTTACTTTTGGGCACAAGGAACACATTGCCATCTCTTGTTTGCTGCAGGGAGTATTCACTAGGAGAGTAAGGTTTTCCGTCTTCATCACGGAGCATGCTGAAGACTTCGAGATACAAGGTGCTGAGTTGTTTTTTCAGTAGATGGAGGCTTTTGTCATTCTCCCCTTTTTCTTTGAGCAATTTTTCTTTTTCATCTTTTAAATGATCCAAATCTTGTTCCAGTTCCACTATATTTTCCAGTTTTCTTTTTCTGCAATTCTGAGCAGCCACTTTATTCTTACCCCTCCTGCGTATATCTCGAATTAATGCCAGTTGAGCCTCATTGAATTGCTCCTTGGACATCATTTCATTGAAGTCATCAACAGGGAGGTTAATGATTTTTTCAACAGGGAATGGGATATGGAGAGCTTTTGCCCTTAGCTCATCTCTTGTGAGATGAGCCTCCAAGCGGCTTGAATGTTTGTCTTTTGTGAAGGGGGTTTTTCGGTGACCAGGGCTTACAGGCAATTCTTTCTTTGGCGTGTTTTCGCACTGGGCATCATGCGCTGGAGCGCTGTGCCCTGGAGATGGTGACGGGGATTGGGCTGTGTCTCCAGCAGACTGGACGGGCTGTGTTTTAGGACCGTTCTGTTTGACACTCCCAGGAGCACTATCTATCTCTTCCATTTCAGAATCGCTGAAGCCAAGTGGTGTGTCTCCATAGACAGAAGATTCCACTGAGTGTTCTGGTGATGCCATGCCAGGACTGGTGTTGAGTGAAATGCCAGAGTCAGAATCATTGAATTCTGTGGTTTCAGGGTGGTTTTGGTTGAAGGCTTTACAAAGTGATAGATCAGAAACATCAATGGGCCCATTAAGAAGTTCAGAGAGTGACTGGCTTAAAGTAGCAGAGGAGGGCATGCTGTTGCTACTACTGGGTTCTGCTATGAAAGCAGAATAAAATTCATCACCAAAATCTGTGTTTATTGTGGCATCTGAATTTAATGAGTTCACGGTCAACTGACTGGAATCTTCTGTGGAGAGGATGCTGCTGAAGGAATCCTCAAAAGCACTGAGAAAATGTGGACTGCAGTTACCTACTTCTTTTTCCAGTGAGGGCATTGATGAGTAGAAATGATAATTGTTGTCAATTTCTGTCATTTTGGTTTCTGGACTTGGAACCGTGCTAGTCTCAACCAACTTGTCATTTTGAATATTAAGACACTGTGTGGGAAAGAAATTTTTACTAAATGTAAATCAAGGTTAAATATTTTAATAGCTGATAATCTGTTTCTCATGGCAAATACCTATTTATTTATTTTTAAAGATTTTATTTTTAGGGGCGCCTGGGTGGCACAGCGGTTAAGCGCCTGCCTTCAGCTCAGGGCGTGATCCCGGAGATCCGGGATCGAGCCCCACATCAGGCTCTTTCGCTATGAGCCTGCTTCTTCCTCTCCCACTCCCCCTGCTTGTGTTCTCTCTCTCGCTGGCTGTCTCTATCTCTGTTGAATAAATAAATAAAATCTTTAAAAAAAAAAAATAAAAAAAATAAAAAAAGATTTTATTTTTAAGTAATCTCTACATGCAAAATGGGGCTTAAACTCAACAACCCCAGGATCAAGATTCGCACGCTCCCCTGAGTGACAGGCAGGTGCCGCTGATGGCAAATATTTTTAATAGCTGATAATCTCTATCTGATGGTAAACTCTCTCTCCACCGCTATTCTTTCCAGGCTCTTCTGTAATTCAGATAATTCCCATTTCTAACAGATACTTATGTCTAAGCATACGTATTATTTTCACAGTTCCTAGATCAGACTTCTGGCCTACGAAGACCAGATCTTTCCTCAAGACATCCAGTCCATTTAACTAATAAAAGTGCACCTAAGTGAGCACGGGCAGCTCTCGTGACTGAAGTTTATTTATTTATGTAATCTCTACACCCAGCGTGGGACTCGAACTCTCATCCCCGAAAGAGTCACGCGCTCTACCGACTGAGCCAGCCAGGCGCCCCTCTCATGATTAATTTAAAAGCACCCTCTAATCCTTCCACGAAGTAGGTGGCATGTCAGTAATAACTGGAGTAATTAATTTAAAGACACTTAATATAAAAGTGTCTTTGCATTTACTGATCTTAGATCTTAGTTACCTGCAATTCTGGAATGGATAACAGCTCCTCCCAAACTTGCTCCATGTCCTGCTGCATATCGTCTAGATCAGCAATGACTGACTGAACGACCAGAGTTTGAGGTGACTGAGCCTGAGCAGGAGCGACGAAGGCTGGGTTCTCGATTTGGCTGGGAATATCAGGAACAAGTGACTGAAACGCAGCTGAAGAAACCTGAAATTGACAAAGCGTTGATCTCCGTGAGTCCGCCAGCAACAGTGGAGACGTACACGCCAGGGCCCCCTCACAACACCTGAAACCGGAATTGGCTAACGGTGCTGTGTTTCTCTACTTACAACCACTTATCACCCTGATTTCTAGATAACGAAACACCTCTTTTTTCCCCTGCTCAACTGACTCCAAATTGACCCGTTTACTAGCTTGTTTTATCCTATGCATTTGAAGATAAATTTCAAAATAAGTAATCTTTAGGATTTAAATTTCTATCTCTTGGTAAAAATACCTAGTATAGTGCTTCAAACACAATAAATTTAAAATTGTTAATTGAGCAAGTCTTGGTTTACCCAGCTTGCTTTTTATTCACCAAAATTTATTTCTAAGTACCTATATAACCAATGAGTTGTTTGTTTCCAGGGTTATGCAGATAGAGGGATCTAAGTGGTTTTGGTTTTGTATTGTGTAGCGTTTTTTTTTTAATTGTAAAATTATCTATAGGCTAAGGTTTCTTTGACAAAATTTCCTCCTGAAACACTTTTTTTTAAAATGGGGATACACTTATAGGACGTATTTGGATACAGTTGGGGAGTTTCACTGTTAGCCAAACGCTGTACCTCATTGTCATCTACAAATGGGAATGTCTCTGCCAAAAGCTGCATGCAGTCATCAAAGTACAAAGCATCTGGTTTGGGAATGTGGGCAACCTAGATAAAAGGGAAAGACATAAAAGAAGAAAAAAATTGTTCCGTGTCATACAATGTTTACAATGTAGTTAATCAAACATTTATCTTCTTTCAGAAATGAGTTTACTGTAGTACAGAGCACAGAATCAAACCAACCAGACTATCTGGGTTCCAGTCTTCGCTTTCCCAATTTCTGGAGTGCTCTAAGCAAGTTACTGAGTCTTTGAGCTTCAACTGCTCATCTGTGAACAAAATGCTAGCGATCTGTGCTACTAGCTTTACCACTGCCACCGCTGCGGCTGCTAGATCCTTACATCACGTTTCCACAGCTTACAAAGTGCCGTCATGTAACTGATGCCCCCGTAATCCTTACACAAGTCTGTGAGGTCGGTCGGTCAGTCAGGTACTGAACTCATCAGGAGGCTGAGGCTGGGAAGTTGACTTGATATGGTCATGAAGACACAGTAAAAGGAAAAACTGGAACTCAAAGCCAGATGGTTTAACTCCTGGGCCAGTATTTGTTCCTTAAACCCTGCCATACACCTTCGTAAGAACTGAGTTTTCTGTACCTGGGAGTAGTTGGCAGATCCACTGGTTTCTGATGGGATGCGCTGGGCTGGCTGAATTGGGAGGAATTCACCTGTTTCTTCATCTAGTTGTAACTGAGCAAAAAAAGCCTTCTCTTGCTCCTTTTGGAGTTGTTCTTGTCTTTCCTTTTCAAGTTTTTTCTGTTTTTCGAGCTCATGCTCCTTCCGTCGTTGACTGAAGTCAAATACCTCTCGACTTACCCCAAGATCTATATCTTGCCTCCAAAGTATATCAATTAAATCCATGTCCTGTGTCCAAAAAAAGGAGAGCAAGAAACCACATCGTTTTTAAAATGGCAGATATCATATAATTTACATTATGCCACTGCTGATGGTCGGGCGTAGGGAGACGACAATCTGAATAGGAACACAGATCCAATGTTCTGGAAGGGCACAGTTAATTCCATTCAATGAATCTATTCATTAAAAGAAACAACAACCTACAAACACAGCCATCCATTCTAATCACTTCTTACTTGGACTATTAACGACTGGGTGATAGCAGAGGTCACTGAAGAGCAAAGTAACATGGTGCACATTAAAGCTCATGAATTACAAGAAATCCCACACCTGTTTAACGGAATACAGAAATTAGAGCAAGCACTCCAAGCCACTGGTTTCTTATGAGAAATGAAGTTTGGAAAACATGATCAAATACGTGGAATTTTTTCTAAACCTCAGCAAATATCCATTTTACAGAGGTGGGGGGAACCCTTGTTAAATGCCAATCTAGCAGTTGTGAAATATCACCGTTCTTTGGTATTTCCTACACTGAATTACTTTCCCTCATCATTTCTTGCTACTCTTGTCCCTGTGGCTCATTTATTAAAGCAATTTCCTCTTGACTTGAGTTTTAGCTCCTGAGGCATGAACAAATCAGTAAAGAAAGTTTAGCTAATGGTAATCTTGTGACCCATGAGTGAAGCAAGAGGCTGCTTGAGACAGAGGTAGTACCCATTAGTTTCACTTCTGAGAAATCATAAATAACCCTCTTAAAAAAGTAACACAAAATTAAAAAACAAAAAAACATGGCTTCAGGGAAGGATGGAAGGTACTAAAAGTTTTAAGATATGGGCAGAATCTTCCAATGAGGGAATGGTTATTTTGATTTCTATAACAAAGCTAGGCCTTGGTACCACGTCGAGATTTTCCTAACCACATGTCAAAAGCACATTTTTTTTATTTAGTTAGTTTTTGTTAAAGTCTACACAAATAGGACATTTAAATCATTTTCCATTTAAGACGTCACCTATACTGAAAATAATGAGATTGAGATTAGAAAAATCAAGACATGGGGAGCCTGGGTGGCGCAGTCATTAAGCGTCTGCCTTCGGCTCAGGGCGTGATCCCGGCATTCTGGGATCGAGCCCCACATCAGGCTCCTCTGTTATGAGCCTGCTTCTTCCTCTCCCACTCCCCCTGCTTGTGTTCCCTCTCTCACTCGCTGTCTCTCTCTGTCAAATAAATAAATAAAATCTTTAAAAAAAAAAAAAATCAAGACATGGGGGAAGGGAGCTGGGGCCTGAAGGCAGGTAGACACAGTGTGCACAGCCGTCACATAGGTGTCTGGGTTCTGATGACAGCTGGCAGCACTGGGTTGCCCAGTGTGTCTAGACTCTACTATTCTCTGCCTCCAAGGACAAAAATAACATGGTGGTTGCTTCACTGAGCAGTCGGGCTATTTTTACCCAACAAGGGGGAGCAGGCCACCCAGCCTAAAGGCAGCACAGCTAGATGGAGAGCAGAGGCCACCTCTAGCGCTGGTGATAGAATCCTAAATGCTGTGAAGCCCCACTCATGGGGTTCATCATCATTCCAGCCTTGAGCGGCGCTGCAGAGTGACCGGCACACGTAGTAGGTAACCGTTAGAACAGCATCTGTAGCTCCTTAGAACTGTTCTTAAGCCAACATCTATCAAAGGCTTTCTACATGCCAGGCATTGTTCGAAGTGCTTTACATATATACAAACGAATCCACAAGACGACCATATAAAGATAATATTCTTATTTCACAGATGAAAATACTGAGGTTTAGAAAAAAGGGATCCTGCTAGAAAGTGTACAGGGATATGTCCTGGGCAGCCTCAATCTTGGACTCGTGCTGTTTTAGCCACAAGTTACACTAAAAATATAAAATCTGATCATTGACCAGTGGTTCCCAAATTGGCCAGGATATAAAATCCACTGGCATATATATACTTTGCTTTAAACATCTTGAGATGTTTAAACATGTTGAGATGTTAAGAGAACAGCAACCACAGAGCATTTATTCACACATGGCTATCTCCTCAGGGAGCTCCCCACTAACACAGAGCATGAAAATAATTTCCAGTTTAAAAATGATGTGTTTCCACTTTAATGGACACGTTTATCCAAAGGTAACGTGAAAGACAAAGGCCCAAGGCAGAGAGAAACCTACTTTAAAACTCTGATTTGGTTAGGGCCTACCTTCTTAGTGAATTTAGATACAGCAAGAGTACCCTATCGAGGCTGTTCTCTAAGCTGGAGCTAAGGGACCAAGGTGAGGTCTTCAGACTTTTCACATCCACTAAATGCCAGCACTAAAATTAAAAGAATGTACGGTCACTCCATCTCAGCCGGACTCCAGTCCCTCTCGAAAACCGATCAACAGAAGAGAAAGGCAAACACGTGTCCCGGCAGCTGGGGCCACTCTGGCGCATCCCTTCCTCAAGTCCCCAGAATGCCTCGGCGGGGACTTCTCCTTGTTACGAGATCCCAGGATAAAAAGCAACACCCAGTTTTGATTTTTTTTCGTTAAAGAACTGAAAGAACAGGGCGCCTGGGTGGCTCAGTTGTTAAGCGTCTGCCTTTGGCTCAGGGCGTGATCCCAGAGTCCTGGGATCAAGCCCCACATCGGGCTCCTTGCTCAGTGGGAAGCCTGCTTCTCCCTCTCCCACTCCCCCTGCTTGTGTTCCCTCTCTTGTTGCCTCTCTCTCTGTCAAATTAATAAAATCTTAAAAAAAAAAAAAGAAAAAAAAGAACTGAAAGAACACTGAAGCAGTTTATGCTGCAAATACCTGCTAACAAATCAGACCATTTCAGAGTATTCCCAGAACCCAGCTCTATGGGCTGAAAGAAAATTTCTACTGTAATTTACTCTCAAAAGACCAGTGGCTGTCACACCAAGAGTTGATACAACTCTATTTTTTCCTTTCTTACCCTTTCCTCCCGATGAGCTGTCTTGAGTGGGTTCAGATCGTTTAGCTATAAATTCAGTAGATAACTGTTCTACCCCACCCCATCACACAGACGTTGGTGGATCAAGTGAGACGTGAAAGCGATCGCTCTATAAATGTAAAGTCTATGCAAATGTTGCTATGCATGCTGACCGTGATGGTTCTAGTACTTGCTGTACTATAAGCAAGATCAAACCCAAGGCCAACGGACGGTCAGGAAGCCGTGGACCTAACTGTAGTGGAAGCCTGCAGTAACATTCAGCAGTGAAGCTCCCTGGTTCCTCCTCAGGGAGGGTCCGAAATGGACGACTGGGCTTGTGCAACATGCGTTGAAAACAACACATAACATATGCTTTCGTGTTTACTTTCATGTACCCACATACACCCATTCGATCGTCGCTCAGTTCCTCAGAGGACTACCCTTCAATGCACAGCCAAACGGATTCAATTTTTAAAATTCCCCATAACATGCTCAGAAAAGGACACCCTGATGGATCCTTATCAACAAACAGGAAAAATAAGTCATGAAGCACCATCTGGATCACCTCGTGAGCATCCTACTCTCTGACCGGACACGACGCCGGGCCCAGGAGCCCGAGCTTACGGTCTCCACCAGGAACGCCACCAAAAGATGCTTCGAGCGGCAGCGTCTACTTGTTCTTAAGGCGGACTGGGTAGCCCTCAGTGAGATCCCAGCGAGACCAAAACGGGTTTCGAAGTGTCCTCAGAGGTCTTCCTCTCTGTTTTATAGTTTATTTTTCTGTAATGTTTACTGTTGCTGTGATAAGTCTCTAAAAGAAAACTGCTTAAAAATAAAAGCAAGGGTAGTCTGAACTACCTTGAATTCCTTAAAACAGATGTTCTGATCAAATTTAGAACGAAGCAACAATGGGTTTCTTGTCGTGGCCTTCACATATTATCCTCTGTGTTACTCAAATTTTCACATCATTTTCAGAGGAAAACACCTTCAGGGATCTGACGTTGTATGACATCTTCAAAGCTTTATGTTGAAAATGAGAACTATGTCCACCTAAGACTTGCCGTTGGGAGCCCCACGGCCTCGGGACTGTTCTGTGCTACTCTCACAGGCAGGCAGCGCTTCCTGCAACGAGCCCTGTGACTGGGCACATGACTTCTTCCACAAATGACCCACCCCCACAAAGCTCGTGGGCCATCTAGGAGGAAGGAGTCCGGTGGAGCCCATTAACACACTGGTCAGTGGGGAAGGGAAGTGCCTAAGGAAAAGCTAAAACTGCTCTAATGCACAGAAATCTAAGGCCCTGAGAAAGAACAGCTTCTTACTCCCCAAGCCCCTAAAGAGAAAGGCCACCATGCTAAATGGCAGGTCAGTAGAGCCTGGAAGGAGAAGAAAGCAGGGGGACGGTTTCTACAGCATTCCAACAGGTATTTCCTTAGGACTAGGGAAAAAGCTTCCGAGGGCAACGCAGGCGCTGGCTGTGAGCCTTCACATGCCATACGGAGCCACTCAGTGTCTGAATTTTTTGTTGTTGTCCTTTAGTGATTCCTGAGCGTGTTGCGAATTATGCTGCTAGCTTGGCTTACACAAAAGATGACAATTTAATAAGAAACATAAATGTTTGACAATTCGCATTAAATCACCATCTGGTCCAACGGAAATAGTCATATTTAAAATGTTTATATCATCATTTGCCATCTGTGTAATCTATTACATGTCTTATGGGGAATCTGAAGTTGGATTATTAACTCATACCACTTCGAAACAAACATCTTTGTTCCAGGATAAAGAGAAAGGCCTTGAACAAATCAGCATTTTTCATACTCAGATGATCCAAAAAAAATTAGAAAAGATAAGGCAAGATGGCATAATCTCCTGTTAAATTAAGTAATTCTGTAAACTGAGGCTTTGGGAAATACCTGAAATGAAAAATAAAATGGCTTCTATAATATATTCACACATGTAAATGAGGCCTGCAGCTCTCAACCCACTGCCCTCCCCTCCCTCTCCCACCCTTTATTTTGTCTTGAAGATGGGAAGGAGGTGGGAGGCTTGCTTCTAAAAATAAATTTCACCAATACACTTAAAAAAAAAATTAACTGCACAGATTACTAAGCTTGTAAACAGAAAATGAAAACTTTCAATTTTACTAGGTAAGCATGAAACCATGTCTCCAGCTACTCCTTAAAATCATGTATTTCCAGGGGCACCTGAGTGGCTCGTCAGTTGACCGTCTGCCTTGGCTCAGGTCATGATCCCAGGGTCCCCGCGTTGGGCTCCCTGCTCGGTGGGGAGTCTGTTTCTCCCTCTCCCTCTGTCCCCCAGCTTGTGCTCTCTCTCTCTATCTCAAATAGGTAAAATCTTAAAAAAAAAAATGTATTTCCATTAAGAAAATAAGTCTTTTAAAGTTTATTCTCCCTGAGATCTTTCAATCAAATATTAATTATTGGCATTCAGAGTCTAATTTATTTTTTTCAGTAATTTCTTTTCCCTATCCATGTCAGTCTTTAGATTATGCCCAGGTGGGTTATATTACTCACCTGAAAATGAAATCTGGTTTAATATTTTCTCCATAGAAGCTGCTCAAATATTTTTGAGCAAAACCAGATGGAACATGAATCCTATCCCATCGTCCAACATGAAGAGCTATACTTGGCTACAACACAACCCAGGGTATGCTCAAATTCTGAAGAATTGATAAAACAACAACAAATCTCTCCTTGATTCATAAGTCACAGTCCCTACTAAATAAAGTAAAATGACAACAAGCAGGTGTAGTTTTAAAATACATCTCACTGATGACTATTACATTTCATAAATATTTATCTGCCCATTTTACTTCTCTTAGCTTCTCTCCTACTGCTTCATTACAAGACACGCAACACAACACCAGTTGTTTTTCCAGCGAGCATTCTAGAGAAGGCAGATGATAGGTTATTCTTTATCGTTTGCCCACATTCAGGCACTTTTGGTTCTATTGGACTGATGTGCTAACGTTTAAATATATTTGCTACAATAATTTAGGTAAGAGTCACAAACAGTGTGTGTGTGTGTGTGTGTGTGTGTGTGTACACACATGTAAAATCACAGAATGTTAGACGTGGAAGGGGCCTTTCAGCTGTCTAGGCCAAGTGTAAATGCCACTGAGTTAACTTCTGTGTAACTACAGCTCCATTTTAAAAAATAACGGGCCTAGCAAAAAGTCGTATGTTGGCAGAGACTCCAAGCAGGTAGCTAACAGTTACCACTAGTCCAAGTTTTCCTTCTAGAGAAATCTTGTAAGGATTATTTCCCCAATCTTCAACAACCAGTGATTTCTGACAATAAAAATTCTCCCCAATACACCAAGAGATCATGAGTTTGCTCTTCCCTGAGGGGTGGTACCGTCCTTCTGCCCTTTTGTCTTTCAACTAGAAAATGGTCCTGTTTCCTGAGTCTGGCACGTTACTACGCACAGACATTTTCATGGGCTGTTTCCTGTTCACAAACAAGTTTCTCAGCAATGACTCAATCTAAGAAATATGATCCAGCCAGTTTACTGGAACTCTCACCCATTATACTTGTCTGTAAGCTGCAAACACAAGGCAAAGATAAAGCAAAACTGGAGAGTGAAGAGAATCGGAACTTGGACTGCTGATTTTCTCAGGAGGTACATATGTGTTTAGCCACAAGAAGTCAGAAACGACACTGAATTTCCAAAAGGGTAGGTGATCCCACCTGCTACAAAGAGTGCACAGCTCCCACTCATCCACGAGCAGTTTCACACCTGCACCCCAACAGACCTCTTATCTGGTGGTCCGTATGGGAGTGGACACTGCCACCAGGCCTGAGAGGGCTTCTCAGAGGGTTTATCCTGAGTTTGCCAGGAGAATGGCTCGGTTTGATAAGCAAACTTCAGGATACATTTTTCTAATCTCTTTTGCATTTTTTTTAAACAAGCCATAGATACACATTCAGTTCTGGACGCTGTTCTTCACACACGAAAGGAACTCTGTGAGTAGGTCTCCCATCACCATTAGAATGATTCTACTGGGGGGACGCCTGGGTGGCTCAACCGGTTAAGCGGCAGGCAGCTCAGGTATGATCCCAGGGTCCTGGGATCGAGTCCACGTCTGCTTCTCCCGCTGCCTGCCGCTACCCCTGCTTGTGCTCTCTCTGTCTCTGACCAATAAATAAATAAAATCTTTAAAATAAAAAAAAAAAGAATGATTGTACTGGGAAATACACCACATCAACACACGCACGTGTGCGCCCCAAAAGAACCTTCAGGAGCACTGGCTCTAACTCTTCCACCTACTTTACCTAAGGTTCACTGAAACTCACTGGATGTGGACTCACCACGTGGCTCGGCTCTCCACGGTGAGGTCAACAGCCCTGCCTGCCCACCCTGGGTGCCTTCCTCCGACAGGGCGTCCGCCAGGACGGAGAGCAGTGCTCCAGCGTGCCTCAACTGCTGGGGCTCTTTACAGCCACTTCCGCTACTTCTAAACACCCTGTGTGGTCCACCTGCTTTGCGTCCTGCATTTTTTTTTTTAAGATTTTATTTGACAGAGCTAGCGCACGAGCAAGGAGAGCGGCAGGCGGAGGGAGAAGCAGGCTCCCCGCTGAGCAGGGAGCCCATGGGGCTTGATCCCAGGACCCTGGGATCGTGACCCGAGCTGAAGGCAGCCGTGTAACCGACTGAGCCACCTAGGCAGCCTGGGTCTTGCATTTGTAAAAAGAAATTATTTATTTCAATCTTAAAGCTCCTTTTCAGATTTCACTGCCTACCGTTAGCTTTAGAAAGTAAGAGTCAGGGGAGTCACCCGGGCTTGGAGGCTGGGTGCGTACTGTAACTGGCTGACCGCCGCTAGCCAGAGACCTTGTCTGCCATGGTGGGGGTAGGGGCTGAATATGAGATACAGCTATATTATATGTGGTAATACATATAAACCATCTAAAACCCAAGGGTTTTTTTTTAACTGTAGGTTCTGTTAAAATACATTCTAAGGGGTCTGGTTTTTTTTGCATGTTCTCTTTTGAGTATGAAATATTTCTTGAAATAATGAGCCACTAATGTCTAAAACCTCATTTTACTAGGATGGTGGTAGTTATAATACAGGTGGTGGGTCAAGATCAACAAGATTAGTGCACGTAACTACCCAAATGGATCACCTCTCCATCGCCCCATCTCCGCATCTAATCCACATATACGGATCACCTCTCAGGTCCCGGTAACTGTACAGAAATAAGTCAGTCTCTGATCTCAGTCTGGACACCATGAGAAGCATACAGGACCCAAGGCAGCATGACGGGAAGTATCACTGAACTGCAGAGACAGACCTCACAGAGGTCACAACCAACATAAAGTCACAACTGTGTGAATGTGAATGTCCCCCATTCGATAAACAACGGTTGTACCTGGTTTCCAAAGGTCTAATTCAAGGAAACATTTAAATGCAAAGGAGGTTATGCAGGTGGAGAGAACACAGAACAATGGTGGCGGTAATGTGTTACCCCTCTCCCCACGGAGGCTCAGATTCTCTAGCACAAGGCCAATTCTCAGACCCAGAGACTTCCTCCCCACATATGGACTTCTCCGTCAGCATGACTCATGTCAGCTGAGCTGGGTATTACCGCTAATGCCACACTGTCACGGAATGCTACAACTGGAAGGGACCACAGGACTCACCGACAGCCCCTTTCATTTTCCCAACAGGGCAGCAGGCCAGAGGATGAAATGACTTGCCCCAAGGTCAGAGGTCAAGGATTCCAAAACCACCAACCTCTCTAACTTTACAACTCTTCCAAGTTACTTGGCAGAGGGGAAAAGACACATCGATACATTTTTGCTCCATCTTAATTTTTAAACGAACCTCTCTTGCTCTAACTTACCAGCCTGCAGGTTTCTATTACAGCTGGTGTTGGCCAAGCACTCAGGGCAGACAGGGGTATTCGAGGGCAGTATCTCATTCCAGCTTCACTGCAGTGCCCAAGGGAGTTGGTTTATCTTCATTTAGGGATGAACATATTTAGGCTTTGGGCACAGAGCAACCCTGCCCCAAATCACATGTCTGGCAAGTGGCAGAGCCAGGACTCCAACCCAGAAGGGACTCTGGGCCTGCCAGCTCTTCCCAAGCCGTGGGGCTGCTCCCCGGCATTCACACCTCAACAGGAGAAGGTCTGGAAACTGCTTTAGCCCCAGTGCCCTCTCCCCAGGCAGCACACGAAGATTTGGAAGCTGTCCCTCTTTACACTCAGACCTGCCTGTCCTGATGACTCCCGGGTAAATCAGGTGCACTTCGCCGCACCAGGAGAGGTTTGCATTTAAATCTACCTTCCCATAAAGACAGCAGTCACCCCATACTTTTTCTCTCTTATCTGGGCTTTCTTACAAAGGTCTGACTCAACTGTGAACTCCTTTAGGGCATGACAATGTCTTTTTTTAAAAACAGGTAACACATGTATATGTGGTACAATATTTAAAAGATGCAAAAGTAGGGGCGCCTGGGTGGCACAGCGGTTAAGCGTCTGCCTTCAGCTCAGGGCGTGATCCCGGCGTTATGGGATCGAGCCCCACATCAGGCTCCTCCGCTATGAGCCTGCTTCTTCCTCTCCCACTCCCCCTGCTTGTGTTCCCTCTCTCGCTGGCTGTCTCTATCTCTGTCGAATAAATAAATAAAATCTTTAAAAAAATAAAAGATGCAAATGTAATCTCCCAGTTACCCTTCCCAAAGGCAACTGCTGACATCAATTTTTTGTGTTTTCTTAGGAAGATATTCTATTAAATACACACAAATAGCATATAATCACTGTGTTCCACACTTACTAATGTATTTTAGGGACAGTTCTAAATCAGGGCATAGAAATGTTCTATTATTATTATTTTTGAAGATTTTATTTTTCAGTAATCTTTTTTCTTTTTTTTAAGATTTTATTTATTTGACAGACAGAGAGAGACAGTAAGAGAGGGAACACAAGCAGGGGGAGTGGGAGAGGGAGAAGCAGGCTTCCCGCTGAGCAGGGAGCCCAATGCGGGGCTTGATTCCAGGACCCCGGGATCATGACCTGAGCTGAAGGCAGATGCTTAACGACTGAGCCACCCAGGCGCCCCTATTTTTAAGTAATCTCTACACCCAATGTGCAGCTTGAACTTACAACCCTGAGACTGAGTCACATGCTTCACCGATGAAGCCAACCAGGCTCCTGTTCCAGTATTTTTAATGGCTGAGCAGTATTTCATCATAAAGATGCACTAGAACAATATATTATTTAATAACATAACTATTTAATTAGTCCCTCCTTGGGTTTTTAAGTTCTTTCGGATCTTTTACTACTACAAATAATACCATAACGAATATCCTTGTACGTAAATCATCCCATAAAAGTGGTGAAGACATCTGTGGAATAAAGAATTATAAGTGGAACTGCTGGGTCAAACAGTCCAGCTGACCCTTGAACAACGTGGGAGTTAGTGGCACTAAGCCCCCACGTGGTCAAAAATCCACGTGTAACTTTTGACCAGAAGCCTCACAGGTAACAAACAGTAGATTAACACGTTTTGTATGTTCTGTGCGTTATATTATTATATTCTTACAATAAAGAAAACTAGAGAAAAGAAAATGTTATTAAGAAAATCAGAAGAGAAAATACATGTAGCCGGAAACATCTTTGTTTATGCGGACCCGTACAGTACAGTTGAAACCTGTGTTGTTCAAGGGTTAACTGCTCATGCATCTGTAATTATGACAGATATTGCCGAACAGCTCTAACACAGTGGTTGTGCCTTTCGCACTCACCCCAGCAACGTGCGGAGTGCCCATTTCCCACTCGTGTATCCTGCATACCTTACATCATACTGGCACACGGTACCCTTACGATAAACATGTATCAACTGTACAAGGTCTCCTATATTAATTCCAGAATCATTCCAAAACCAGCCCCTCCCTCTACATTTTACCAATGAAGTTAAGGCTAAAGCTGAGAATAAACATTACAGTTGGCTGGCTAGCAAGCAGCACTTCTTTAACCACCAGTCCCTGTCCAGACTTGCTCCTGCCAACTTAACCTTGGTTGATGCCTTTGGAACTAGTGGAACATCTGCAGAAGCAAGAAGTGGAGAGGCTGTGGTACACATAGGTAAGACAGAGGCTGGGCCAGGTCTCAACAGCTGAAATACCACAGCATGTCAGGCAGAACCAAAAACCTCTGCCTTTCTCACAGAGAAGGCAAACGTCAAAGGGAAAAAGCAAGTCCAGCCTAGTTGACGCCTCTCCCAAGTTCTTAAAGACCAGGAGAAAGCATTCTTTCTAGGGACAAGTCTCTCAGGAACAGATGTTTCTTGGTCATTAAATTACATTTAGAGGACGCAATGGCCTAAGGAAAGCTGACTGTGATCCTGGAGACCACAGTCCAAACCCCAGGTTTACAAATGAGGTTCCTGAGGCCACGAGATGCTAAATGAGTAACTGTCCCTAGGTCTCATTTGATGAAGCAGAACCAAGGAGGGGTCATATGGTCAACCTAATACAAATTAGATTTTAAGGTACTTTCTATTGCAACGTCTATTACTTAGGACTCATGAAATATTAGGAATTACTCTGAAAACAGACCTTCACAAAACTGTTGTGTGGCACTGAACCCTGCAGCCAAATTAATGGCCTATAAAACCCTGTTATTTGACCAATGTCTAACATGCATTCTTCTGTGCAGAACTTTCCTTCTACCACCTCCAAATTTCCTGAAGACTGTGCCCCTGCTCAACTCGTCGGAACTAAGCCCCTTCAGGCAGATCATCTCTGCTACCACAACAAAAGCAACTCAGAATCAACATGGAGCCCCCAAATCCCCAAATCACAGAGACAAGGCCATGTACCCAGCACTAAATACACATTCCAAACTTGATGGAATCATCCAACGGTTCACTGAGAACAAGTGTGATCCAAGAGATAGTTCTACACTGCTCTGGAGAAAGAAAACCGTTGACGACAGTAGCCCATACATTTTATAGTGCTTTAAGATCAGAAAACACTTTCACGAGCATTCTTTTTCATTTTTTTCATTTTTGAGGGAGAGAGGAGGCGAGCACACATGCCCACCAGCGAGGTGCAGAGGGGTAGGGAGAGGGAGACAGAGAATCTTAAGCAGACTCCACACCCAGGGTGGAGCCCACACAGGGCTCTTGATCTCACAACCCTTGAGATCATGACCAGAGCGGAAATGAAGAGTCAGACCGTAACCAACTGAGCCACCCAGGTGCGCCTCACGTGCATTCTTATGTCATTTAATCCTCACACTACTCTGTGTGAAGATCAGTGGGATGAAGAAACTGAGGTTGAGATAGGCTGTCAAAGGTCACACAATTGTCACCTGCATTTTAGGCAGAAGCAGCCTCCCCTAATCTGATGGACATATTCATAAATCAAATCACCATTTGGTAAATCATAATGCCTCCCTTTCTTCTTCCAAGCCTCAAAATACAAATAAAATTCGGGTTTGTTCTAAGGGTGTTCCTTGTACTTTGTTGGTGGCTTCTTCCTTCAAATCAGTTTTGTTACCCTTGTAAGAAAACAGTACCATAAAACAGGCCTTGACTTTTACCAAATGACCTAAGACAACCTACCTAAATAATAAACACACGAAGTCAAGCTCAGTCTTTTTCTCAAGGACAACAGCTGTGGGTCTGGTTTAAAATCTTCTGGCTTTGGGAAAACGACTTCTTAAAGTATGACAGCCAGATGTGAGGAGGTTCCCAAAGTAAATGTTCACACAAAGCGTGGGAATTATTTTTACCTTATTACTACTCCCCATGATTGTATCATTATACAGCCCAACGAAAATACATGTCAAACACGGAATCGACCATCCTGTCCACTGGTAGGCAAAGCAAAAAAATTATTTTTCCTTACCATCAAAAATAATTTTTTTCTTTTTTTGAAAATTTTATTTATTTATTTGACAGGGAGAGCGAGCACAAGCAGTGGGAGCGTCAGGCAGAGGGAGAGGGAGAAGCAGGTTCCCTGCTGAGCAGGGAGCCGGATGCAGGACTCGATCCCGGGACCCTGAGATCACCACCTGAGCAAAAGGCAGACACTTAACTGACTGAGGCACCCAGGCGCCCTGAAAAGAAAGTCCTTTTCTTCAGTCTGGATCTGGGGGAAATTTAAGTTCTTTGCACCCCGGACACGCACCAACTTTCCAAGGCCACGCTACCCGAGGCAGTAGGCTATCAAGAACACCCGTTTCCGGTCCCCATCTAGTCATGCCATCTTACAGTACCTTTTAGCCTCGCGTTCTTCCTCTGCCAAAGGACATGGCTGGGTTAGGTAACTCCTAAGATCCCTTCCTCTAAATACCTCTGATTCTATGATGTCCAAAATGTAAGTCTGAAATCTAATTTGGAATTTTAAGACAAGCTAATTTTGGCTACCTGTAATAGATGCTCTAAAGCTGTACTGTGCAGTAGAAATACAAGGCAAACCACGTGTATCATTTAGAAATGTGTAGTAGCCATACTATAAAGACCAAAGAAGAAACAAGTGAATTTCATTTTAACAGTATATTTAATCCAATACACCAAAAAATTATTTTAACACGTAACAAAATTTAAAATTATCAGTGAGGTATCAGAAGTGGTAACACACTCAATAAACACCACAACAAATCTCATGGATATGATCACGAAATGTACTCCCAGAATAAAATTATATTAAACAAAAGATCTTAACACTGTTTGTTTTTAAATTTAAATAAAAATTCCTTGAAATTAAAAATTCAGTTTCTCAGCTGCTTTAGCCCCATTTCAAGTGCTCCAAAGTGACAAGTGGTTCATGATGGTGCAGCTCCATGGAAGCTTATAAAGTCAGCCCTCCACACTCCTATGGGGGGAATTCTATTGAACCAATCTTTTCTGATTTGCAAATTACTTCCTGGGGATACAATGGGAACATTAAGTCTTCCAAACCTCACTAGGTCGTATTTACACTGCTAGCGATTAGTTGTAAAAAGCACTACAGTGACCTTCAAGTGTTCGTGTAAGTCTGAATGCCTAAAGGGGCTCTTAACGACTGATGGCACCTTGATGGTCCGTTACTCGGCACTTGCCAGTCCAGAAGCCACACAACTACCAGACTATTGCAAAGGTCATCTGAAGAATGGAGAGAAACGGGGGGCTTAGGTGATGGGAAAGCACTAGATGTTCCAACTAAGGATATGAACTAGGCTGAGTTTGGAAACTATATTTCAGCTACTGTCACATGCAGAGGCTTGAAGATGCACGACACCCGCAGCTGCTGTCAACCGCCAGGCAGCATCCAGACCTCGCACAGCAAAACTGTAACTGGTGTATGTCTCCCAGCTCATGCTCTTAAGATCAGTAGAGAAATCTTTCATTTTCCTTAATGCAAATCTTTTCAATTCACTTGTTAAATGAATATGTAGGGACAACGGTTACCTGGTGAGCCTTCGCCTTAAGATTTGAGAATCAAAGATCACAGTGCCTGCCGCAGGATTCTGACTCCAGATAAAGAGAGGTACGACACAATCTAAGTAATACTAATGACAACGGCTACTTATTGGGCACTGTCTACGTGGTCAACATTTCCGCACGTACTGGTGTCTATTACCTCATTTACTCACAGCAATCTGCTAGGCAGGCGGCATTATAATCATCGCCCTTTTGGAGGGAGGAAACTGAAGCACAAAGAGGTTAAGTCATTTTGCCTGAGGACCCCCCTCTACTAAATGACAATGAGATCCAACCCAGGTGCATGTCACAGAAGCACTCAAATACCACGAGCTTTTCTTCAGAACAACCTAGGTCTCTCAGGGGAGACTGCCCAGTGTGGTACCAGTTAGGGCTCTGCTGTTAACTAGCTGCACTGACTAGCTTGCACCTCGCCACCCTATCAGGAATAACCGGGACACTAACACTAGCCCTACAGAGTTGTTTTCCACAGGAAAAAAAAGTATGTAATGCCCCTTAAAAATATAAAGGACAACCAGGGGTGAGGTATTAAAACTTAATAAATTCAACTCCTGTTGCGATGTCAAATGAACACGAGAAGCATCTAACTTTTAGGCTTCTGGGTGGAACTACTGTATAAAAAATAGAAGGTGAGGTCATAATTTATTTACATACAGACATCTGCATGGCAACATCAGAGAGTAGTGAATGTAGAAGTTTTCAGCTGTGTCCTCTCCCCTCAAGGGTCTTCCAGAAGGTCTTCTCTCCCTTTACCACTCTACCCCACCCCCCTTTTTTAAGGCCAGAGTCATTCGGGGTAGCTATTACAAAAGGAACATTTCAGTCCTGAAAGACTAAAAGAAGGGGTAGCATTGGGAGGAGGACAACACTGCAGGGTCAGCTCAGTTCATATTTGGATCTGGCCTTCTACTAATATACTTCTATTCCCCAAACGCTTTCTGTTTGTTCAACTTGCCTGTGGACACTGCTCCTTTTCTAGGCCCAGAACCCCAGAGTAAGAAATTCTGCCACAAGTGAAGGAGTCTGTCTGGGAAGGAGTTCAATGAGACGGCTTATCAATGCACATCAGTACAGGGAATCTGGCGGGTAGGCTGCAGGGTCCCCCACGGGAGACCGGGGCAGCAGGCAGCCCTCTGCAGTCACAGGGGGCACATAAAGTCTTGCCATGGACTGGTTTTCTGTCTCTGGAGACTTCAGTGCCCAACGTGAGGGACATGCAGAGGGAGGACCACAGGAGAGTAAGTTTATAGCGAAGAACAAAAACGGGCATGAATGTTTATGCTTCTACACAGCTAGAATTCAAGGAGGGTTTTTTTTTCAGGTGTGCCAAAGAAATCTCAGCCCCCCACAACAAACATCCCTGACAGAGAAGAGACACATCGTGGGAACAATAAACACAGCCACCGTTTGTCCAACGTGCGCAGTGTGCTCGGTCTCGTGGCTAGTTCTTCTCTGGCTTAACTGTCAGAGCGCCACGGTAGGGGTCCTCCACGTTGCAGTGATGATGAAACCGAAGCACATCCCACCACAATGTCCATCAGCTTAACCGCTCTGGGCCTCGGTTCTCTGCCTACAAAACAGGGATCATGTCCACCTCACCGGGCAGAGTCAGGAGCGCACAGGACGAGATCGGTGTGCTGAAGCATCAACACCCTGGCCAGCACTGGGAAGAGCCCGACAGACCTCAGCTGCCATCACCGAGAGCGTCAGATGCCCACCTCTGTCAGCTTGGGGCTTACAAGCAAAGCACTCGGGGGAGGAAAAAAAAGAGAGGATACTGTCGGTTCTTTCTTCTCTTGGGTGAATACTGCTAATCACGGGGCTTGAAAGCCAAGGATGAGACTGTAACAGTTGAAAAGGCAGTAAGAGTGCTTTGATCTTAGAGGAGGGCTCTGTACCACCTTGGAGAAGAAAACAATCCATCCCTCCAGCAAAGCGGCAATTTCTGGCTCGTTTTCCCTCCCATTCCAGCAAGGGAATGAATACAGTGGCGGATGCTTTCTCTTACAACACAGCAACAGCAGGGTGTGCAAGTTTGAGCACAGGTGCTAAGATGACGGGGCCAACAGAAAGAGGAAACCTCCCCTCCTTTGAAAAGGGGGCTGAAAAAATTCTTAAATGGCTAACAAAGGTGGTACAGACTGGAGTTACCAACACAGATCCTCAGTACATGTCCTGAGCCACCCCCATCCTCCTCTCTGCCTCCAACCCAGCCCTCTTTTGAGATTTTATTTATTTTTGTGACAGAGAGACAGTCAGCGAGAGAGGGAACACAGCAGGGGAGTGGGAGAGGAAGAAGCAGGCTCCCAGCGGAGGAGCCTGATGTGGGGCTCCATCCCGGAACGCCGGGATCACGCCCTGAGCCGAAGGCAGACGCTTAACGACTGCGCCACCCAGGCGCCCCATACCCAGCCCTCTTTTGATTCATGGGCCATAATAGCTTCCTGTCCACGTCCAGCTCATGTGTCTTCCCCTTTCCAAAGACTTTTGTGATTTTGAACTACATAAGTAAAACTTGAAATGCCACACGTGGGCACTGCAGGGCTCTCTACAGTCAGCCCCAAATTAACCTTTCACCCTTCACCCCTAGTGACTCAATCCGTTGTCAGAGCCCAGCTCCCGCCTGCGCCCTTCCTCAGGCTTCCAAAGGAAGCCTGAGCCAAAGAAATCTTACTGACTTAAAAAAAAAATCAAGTTAAAATGCTACCTCCTCCAGGATGTCCTCTCTGAGCACCCCAGCTGGAAATGCCATTTTCTCCTCTCTACTGTCACACAGCACAGCTGTCACACAGCACAGATGGGCTTGTGTGAATACCAAGCTGCTAGAAGGCAGTAACAGGCTCACCCTCACTTTACGGAGCAACTACTATTACGTAAACACTAGGCATGATGCCAGACACCAGAGTTATAAAAATGAGTAAAATACAGTTCCTGCCCTAGAGAAAGTCATATCTTAACCAGAGAGGAAAGAGATGTAAAGTCATTTATGCTCACTGATAATGAAATACGTATAATCCAGGTGTACAAAGAGCAAAAGGATATCAGGAGGAAGGGCCATTTGAAAAGCAAATGTCCTTCAAGGAAGACAACACATTTGCTGCATTATCTTCTAAGAGTAAAACAACTTCAGGCTCTGAAAGTTCCTAAGGTGTGGAAATACCTAATAAATATTTGTGGAATGAGTAAGTATACATTTAGGCTCAGGATTCAGTATTTTAATTGCATACCTAAGGTATCTGGGATCAAAGAATTCTAATTACTTAAATAACAAAGATACTGTGTTTGATATCGGTTATGACCCAACAACTAGTCATAGAAAAATTATTTAATTATTAAAATTATTTCATAGTTACCAATACTTCAAATTATTCCTTGGCTGCTTTACTAAAGTCAACGTATTACACCTTAAAAACTATAAACACTTACCCCTTCAAGTTAACAACAAAATCGATTTTCTGAGGGAATCAACATGACAGTATCTTCAAATATCCATCAAAGAGTCTTGCAACCTGAGTAACACATCAATCAGTCAACATAAATGCTGAGTGTATGTTCTTGGAGGACACCAGTCATGTCCCTCAGACTGACGGTCAAACATGGCAGCCTCACTTTGCCCCCATATTCTAGACTTTTATCAAAGCATCAATCTATTACCATAATATCTTAACCTCTTCAATTATTCTATACTCACGACTCAGACTTTTTCACAAAGTACGGGGTAGAAAAGGTAGTAAAGACCCAGGGAGATATGGTACATGACTTTTAACTTCATCTTGAAAATTTAAAACAATGTTTTTTATCTTTTGAGGACAGGTTCCTTGCAGCTGTAGGCCTGAGAAATGGTCAACATTAGCAGTGACAGTATTACTGTATCAAATGACACTGATCTCTGTGTTAAGTGAACTGGACCACACAATCTACCTGAATAAATGAAATGTACTTGGCCCCTCTGGTTTCTGGAGCTTTCATCACTTTCTCTATCACTCCCGGCGAGTTTAGCATAAAAGGTGTGCATAGGCTGACATCCCTACAAAGAACAAGGGAAATACACACGGAGTGCCCTCTGATCCGCGGTTTTGTTTTCCACCAGTTTCAGTGACCTGCAGTCAACCAAGGTCCAGAAGCAGACGATCCTCTCTTGATGTATCGTCAGAAGGTCAACAGCAGCCGGAGCAAGGCCTGTATCATTCAGTTCATCTCATCACACAGGCATTGTACCATCTCGCATCATCACAAGAAGAGTACAGTATAGTATTTTGAGAGACCATGTTCATAACTTTTATTACATTATATTGTTATAATTGTTCTATTTTATCATGCTGTTGTTAATCTCTTACTGTGCCTAAATGATAAATTAAACTTTGTCCTAGGTATGTAGGCACAGGAAAAAACATAGTATATATACCGTTTAGTACCATCTCAGGTTCAGGCATCCACTGGGTCTTGGAACTTATCC
Source organism: Ursus maritimus (assembly GCF_017311325.1). Taxonomy (NCBI): domain Eukaryota; kingdom Metazoa; phylum Chordata; class Mammalia; order Carnivora; family Ursidae; genus Ursus; species Ursus maritimus. The sequence continues at coordinate 54,129,817 of NW_024423343.1, read as the reverse complement.
CCACGGATAATGGGGGATTACTGTAATATACTAAGCTTTCCTGGGCACAGTAAAGTCCTAGCTTTGAACCATCTCTGGAAGTCAGCGTACCACAGTGGTTCTGCCGGGGCTGGCACCACCACCAAGGAGCAACTGATATTGGATGGGGATGAGGGAAGGGTTTTCTAGTTGTCACAATGATGCTGAATGTCCTGGGATGTGGGACAGTCCTCCACCCCAAAAAGAAGTCCAGCCCCTATGCCAGTAGCACTCCTGATAAACACTGAGCAAGCTCCTTGAAGTAGGGACACTCCTTAATTAATCTTTGTACAGGAGTGCCTCACTCTTCGGCACCTAACAAAACACCCATAGTCATTAGACAAGAAAAGAAGAAATGGAAGGAAGGAGGAAAACAGGGAAGGGAGAACAGGGATTGTGGGCATTCTAAATCCCTGTTCCGCCATTGTGAGGAACATGACCCTGGACAAGTTACTAAACTCTTTGAACAGGTTTCCTTCGTCTGTAAAATGGAGGTAATGGCCCTTATCACCATAGATTTGTTGTCAAGATCAAGTAAGAGAATATATCCAAGATCTGCTACAGTACTAGCAGGTATTCAGTAAATGGTCGCTTCTTTCCTTTCCTTCCCTATGAAATTGCTAGTTGTCTGTATTCAGATGCCTTGTAACAACAAAAGGCTGATTCTTTTCACAACATTGGGAGTTGGTAAAAGGTGAACTGCAAAGAACGACTCACCCCCCCCCCCATCTCCATTACTATCTTCACCAAAACACACACAAGTGCTGAAGAAAGGGAGATAAGTGAGCTATCTAGGGGAGTCATTTCTACTACCATCCCTTTGGGGGAGAATATTTATCAGGATCAATGAGAAAAGATGTGAGGTTCCCCAGCTCTTAAGATACCCTCCCTCCTTTCTGAACTTCTCCCCAAGTTCAGGACCCAGCGGCCCAAGTCCTTCAGCAACACCAGAAACATCCCTACATGGAATCATTCCTGCCCTGGCATCCCAAGGACACCTCACAGGGGAAGGGAGGCACACAACCTGCCAACAACAGGAATACACCCCCAAACTGGGAACTCCCTGAATGGAGACTACATCCGTCCTCTACAGGAATGTCCAAGATTCCGTTATGACTGAACTGCCCAGTGGTCACATATGTGTACTTGGTTAACTAGAAGGGGCACAGGAGGGGTGCTGGAGGGTGGGAGGGAGAACCCTTCTCTCAGGGCTGCCAGCTCCTGACGCAGTGCGAACTTCCAGAGGGCAGTGGCCTCCTGACGCTTCTCATCTCTGGGTGGTCTGTCCATCACATACAGAATTAATTTCCTATATTAAATTCCCTGCTGGAAATACCTCGTGTGGTTTCTGGTTTTCTAAACTGAACTCTGGACTGTTTCTTAACCTCTCCAAAGAGTTTTCTCAAGAACGACAAAACCTGTATTAATAGGGTTGTTACAAGAATTAAAGGTGATGAGTATAAATAGCATAAGTAAATACTCGAAAATGCTTTCCCTTTCCTCACATGGAGAATCTAACTGCAGGCTGCATGCTGAAGAACAAATCTAAGTATTAAAGATTCCTTCAGGTAAAAATTCCAGGTCCATCTGAAGCCTTCCTCAGGAAGAGTCCAAAAGGTCTGTATTCCTCCTGGGTTCATTAAAAGAAATCCCTTAAGCTACTGTTCTTTTTCCTCCCAAACTCTCTCCCTTTCATGATAGAACCTTTTTCCCAAGTCAAACAGAACCTGGAATTTCCCTCCTCAGAGTCATCATCCTACTCTCAATCCACTGCCCCCAAGGATTCTCCCAAACATGCAGCCTGGTGGTAAAGAATTTTCTGGCAGAGGGTGAGCCTGTCGCTGGAGGAGAAGAAAGGAGCCTGAATTCACAGAATGGCTCTTATTCTTGGTGCTGGTCTCAGCCAGGGAACCAGCAGCAGAACATATGGGCCACAGCTAGCACAAAGTGAACCAGCCCTGTCCCTGTCCTTTGGGGTTGGTTTCTCAATGTATATTTTAATTATGGTTCACTGAGAATTACCAAGGACAAAAACAACTTCTTGGGGCACCTGGGTGGCATGGATGGTTAAGCGGCTTGCCTTCGGCTCAGGTCATGGTTCCCAGGTCCTAGGATCGAGCCCCATGTCCATGTCCACTTCCAGCTCAGTGGGGAGCCTGCTTCTCCCTGCCTCTCCCCCCTGCTTGTGCTCTGTCTCTGTGTGTCTCTCTCAAATGAATAAGTAAAATCTTAAAAAAAAAAAAAAAAAAAAAAACTTCAAAAATTGCCAATTTTCCCTACTGCAATTAAAAAAATACAGTTTTTATTTTGGGTGGTTTTCATTACCAGGGTTTTAACCTTAATTTCTTTTTTTCCTACGTCAAAAAATTCAGGGCTCTTCAACACTCTAGACACAGCAGCATGACTCCCCGGATCCAATACTATAAAATAAAGCAGCAAAAAGGACCGGTTCTTTAGTCAGCCCTCAAGCTCCTACAGAACCAACAGCGCGGTTCCACCGTGCGCCATACCTCTGTTCCAATTCTGTTCATAGAAAGCAACAACACACCATAACCATCTCCCCCGGATTCTAATTCCTCGGACTGGAACAGGCTGGGTTCCACATGCGTGTGCATTATTATTTTGTGCTGAAGCAGAGCAGACAAAAGGCTATCAAGTCTGGAGTAAAGCAAAATTCCGTACCCTTTATCAGCAGGCCACCCACAGGGCAGTCAATTTGCCCCCACCTCTTACACAGAGGGGTGTGTGTGGGGGGGGAGATGGGAACTAATCCACCCTGCATGACGGCTACATTCTGGCAAAGAAGGAAAAAGGCACGTAATGGGAGAAGTAATTCTTTGAAATACAAGTATGCGTTGCAATAACCTAAACGTTCACATTGAAATCTTTCTGTTTAAAGGTACTTTTAACATTCATTACATCCATCACTCAGTACAAAATTCTTAAGAATAAAAGAATAAGATACTGTTTTTTAAATATTAAAAGAACGGGTTAAAAGAATTTCGAACTACTGATGACTAGTGTGAGAAAAGCAGCAGCTTCCCAAGAGGTGACTAACGGTACCCCTCCCACGACAGATGGTGGGGAAAGGCTGGAGATGGGCTGCAAAAGTTCTGCCCGGCTACACTACGGAGAGGCCAAGGCTGGAGCGGGGTGCCTGCTCCCTTCTGGGCCTGTTCCCATCCTGTCTGCTAAGCCAGCTTCAGAAGGCCTGAACCACACCTTCAAGTCTCTTGAGTGGTACTGCTGTGCCGTACAAAACCCGCACACTCGCAAATCATTCAGAAATTAGGCTCAGTTTCCAAAGATGTACACCAGAAAGCCATTCAGATAAGTACAAATGGCAGCCACTGAGGTCAGAATATAAAGGAGACTTCACCAGGCAGATTACAGGGAGTCAAAAAATGAACTGCTAAAAACGCCTTATAGATTTAAGGTTTTCGTTCTTTTTAAATAGGATAATGAGGCAGAGGAATACAGAGCAAAGAACTTCCCAGAGTAAGGCCAAGTCTGTCCTGGTCTCCAGGCTCTCCAACACCTCGCCCAAGCACTCTGTCCTCAATGCCTTTTCTATACTATCTCAAATAATCCAGGTGGCACGTTCTCACAGGTCACATTCCTGACAAAACACAGAAAAATTCTGACCCACTTGGAGAAAACGTTTTGATAACAAAATTATCACCCAAATCAACTTAAAGAGCTTAAAGAGCTCAAGTTATATGTACTGAATTTCAAACATTTTGCCAGGCACCTTAAAACGGTTCCCAGATTTAGGTGTTAACCTTAGGATGTGAAGATCAGTGATCAAATACAAAACCACTTCTTTTCATGATTTCAGACAGACATCCTAAAACCATACCTTCGAGGGGTACCAAGCACTGAGCTAGGTGCCCTTTCCAGAAGCTTAAAAAAAAAAAAAAGAAAAACTGTTGCCTGGGTCCCACCACCATGGACTTTGATTTAATGAGGGATATGACCTGGATGCCGGTATTTTAAAATACTGACGGTGATTCTTCTAGACAACAAAGTTTAAGAACCGTTGCTGCAGGGAACAAAAAGAAATACATAAAGTAGAAACAAACCAAATGCCTATCAACTGATGAGAAGATAAATTACCATACAGTGGAACAGTACTGGCAAGAGAAAGACTGAAGTCCTGTGCTACCCCCATGGTCAAACCTTATAAACACTACATCAAACGAAAGAAGCCCATCACACAAAATCGCGTACAGTATGATTTCATTTATATGAAATATCCAGAATAGACAACTCCACAGAGACGGAGAATGGATGAGTGGTTACCAGAGACTAAGGGAGTTGAAGGGAAATGGGGAGTTATGCTAGTGAATACAGGCTTTCTTCCTGGGGTAATGGAAATGCTCTAAAATTGTGATGATGATGGCTGCAAGTACACTAAGTCACCGAACTGTCTGTTTTAAATGGGTGCACTGTATGGTATGTGAATGCTATCTCATAAAGCTGTTTTTTTTTTTTTTTTAAAAAGGACAGAAACATAAATTCTATGCCCAGCTTCCAACGAATTTACAATCTAGTTGTACAGGGGAACAAAAGATACACAGTCAAGACAAGTATCAGAGTAAAAGCAATTTAATAAAATTGCTAATGCAGAAAATAAAAACTCAAGTTCAAAAGAAGTCTTCAAAGTCAAAATGATCCTATTTTTTCTTTTCTTACACAATCATTCTTCTCTTATTTAAAAAAAAAAGCAATGGAGGGCGCAGATCTGGCCAGTATGCTGTTACTACAGGCCTCAGAGTCCCCATTTCCGAGCCTGTGAGAAAGGAGTGACTACTTAGCATTGCCAAGGAATTTTTTTTAATCCTCCAGAACACAGGCTCTTGAGGGATTATAATGAGTCTCAAGAGTCAGTTATCAACAGGACCAGTGAAAGATGGACGTGGTGCTCTAAATCCTTCTTAGGGCCTGGATTTGTCTTTACCACCAGAGTTTGGGCCAAATAAATTCACATGCTTATACACACAGAAACTCTCCCATATGAGGCTTTATAATACACAGGTATTAAAGGCCACGTGCAATAAAGTTGACTGGTTAAAAGTGCCTCCTATGCTCAGAGTTCCTAAAATTCTTCTTCTTTTCTCTTAATTTCTACACCCAACGTGGGGCTCAAACTCATGACCCTGAGATCCAGAGTTGTATGCTCTACCGACTGAACCAGCCAGATGACCCACTCCTAAAATTCTTAAAAGTTGAATAGTGTTTATTGTGGCCAGGGCTGACACACAGAAAACTCCCAACTTCAGGCAGAATGGAATTTTCTTTAGTAGTCCTGGTTTTTCGAGGGGGTGTCCGTGTGTGGGGGAGGTTAGTACACGAATACCATTGTTTTTTCCTAACACCGTTTGGGAACGTAAATATTATACACTTGAATGTATTTTTGCTTTTGTTTCTAGAAAACATACCATTATCAACTGAGCAATTGAAAAGCCTTGGTCTGTATCTTAGAGCCTTTTACAGAAACATTTGTTGGAGCATATTTAAAAGCAAGTGGCAATGAAATTTTAGTAACTCCTAGAAATCATGTATCAAAATATAAATTATTTTCTCTATGTTATAGTAAATTTAAAACAAACATACAGCCAAAGGTGAAGGAGGCAGGCCAAACACTGCATTTAGTAAACCTGTCTTCCTATACCACGGTGTGCAACAGATTTCCGCAAACCTTCAGTGACTGGACCAGGCATTTAAATGCCCTGGGTTTACCCAGACCAACTTCCAGGCAGATCATCAACTGGATGGCAGCATGCTTAATTAGACAAATAAGACAATAATTCTGAAGATGACTTGTTTAACAATAAAGACTAAGAAATAACATATTTAATTTTGAAATGTACTGTACTCAAAATCCTAAGTAAGCTTCAACAAGATAGATTTGAGCTCTTATGCTTGCTTCAATTCAGAAATGCCCCAAATAGGAGATTAGTGTTTAATTTGGGCCAGCAGGTATCTCCTGGCCATTTTCCACTCAAATTCTCCCCATTTTACCCACTGACCTTTAACCTGGCTTAACCCAGTCTTTCCCACTCTTCACCATATTACATATCTTCACTATCAAATTTATTTTTTACTACTACGTCAAAACAAAAAAAGCCAATGCAACAGGAGAATGTACCAACTAACAAGGCAAATAAAGGTAAACAAAGATTCCAATAGCTAACAGATTTAGTGAAGAAAAAGGAAAATGGTCCCTGAAAAATGTAATGCCCTAACCCCAATCCTAACCCAACCCTAACCCTAATCTGGAACACTGCCAAAATCCCAGGATTTTTAAAAGTACTATTATATTAAGAAATGATCCAGGGGTGCCTGGCTGGTTCAGTCAACAGAGCATGCAACTCTCGATCTTGGGGTTGAGTTTGAATCCCACGTTGAGTACGGAGATTACTTAAAAATAAAATCTAAAAAAAAAAAAAAAAAAAAAAGATCCTGCCTCTCTAAATTAAACCCCTCTAGGTCTCTGTGTCTTCCTTAAAAGGCCTCCATGCAGTAATTCCATTGACAGGTTGTATTTACTCTCCCTGTATTTAAGAAGGTCCACCTCCCCCAATACACACATAGTTACTGAATTTCTTGTTAAAGGGAAAAGGTGCAGAGATCAATCTTTTTAATTCCTGCCTCTCCTTCCCTGAGTTTTTCTCAATTAATCCATTTTTAAATAAAGTATGAGCTTTTCCTTCTGTTTAAAGTTTAAGTAGTCTTGATCTAGTTTGGAGGTGGTGATTAAAAGCCACTGGAGTCAGACTATCTAGGTCTGATTCCCATCTCTACCACTCGAGTTGGGGCATCACAGGTGCCTGGTTGGCTCAGTCAGTGGAGCGTGTGACTCTTGATTTCGGGATCTTGAGCTTGAGCCCCACGCTGGGTGCAGAGATTACTTAAATAGATGAATTAATTTAAAAAAATAGTTGAGGCACTTTAAGCAGGACTCTTGGCTTCTTTTCTCCCCCTGGAAACTTGAGATAATAGTATTTCCCGTGCGGTTATAGGGTGGAATTATGCATGTGAAGCAATTATTGCAGTGCCTGGCACGCAAGGAAATACCCAATAACTCCTCTATTACCATCTTAGTGCCAAATTCTTCCTGCACTCAAGGGTTTGCACTGAAAAATTAACCCCAGACCAAGGAAAAATTAAAGAGAAAATATTTATGCAAAATCCCCTTTAAATTATGTTCAGCCAGTAGGGAGGCAATTCTCAGAAAAACGTGCTTACAGTCCACAGAGGGGTCCTTTTCTATGTAGCTCTGAAGGATATTTCATCCTGAATAAAAATAAATATTAAGAAAAAGAGTGTATTTGGCTTTCAATTCATCCTGGTAATCTTAAAGACAGGATTTCTTTTTTCCAGCATTGTTTATAAAAACCCAAGTTAACAAGAAAGACTCCAAAATGGCCCAAGTTATTTTTAATGCAGAAAGTCTATTGTGAATTGTATATTTATTCTCCGACACGCGGCTTCCATAATCTCTCAAGTCTGAAAAGTCGTATCTAAAAAGTCAAGCTGTTCTCTGTTCATTCAGATGACAGACCTTATTTTTCTTTTTAAAAATAATCTTATCAGTCTAGTCCAAGATCAACTCCAAGACCCCCTTGGAAAGGGTAATGGATGGTTCCTTCCACCTAACGGAACTACAGAATCTAAGGCTCTCCTTACTACCCTGTTTATCAACATCTCCTCCCCACGCAGATGAAAACTGTATCCTAGTACCATCTCACACCTGGAATTTCTTTGACAAAGGTCCGAATCCATTTTTGATTCTGTTGAAATCTTTCCAGAATACCAACAACTATTTAAGATGAATCACAGTTACAGACATGAAACTGATTCCAAATTTTACTCCATTTTCTTTTTTCATAGTATTCAGATATGAAAATTGTGTCTGATTAAAGGTGGAAAGGTAGTTAAATGAAACTGAAAATTCACATTTAAAAGAGAAAGCAATACACATGCTTTATGAGCTTTTGTATGTATGGAACGTTAAATTACACAGTCCTTACTGTTATTTAAAAATAATAGAGAGCTCTAGGCTACAATTTAGAAAAACAAAAGGCCATTAGCCTCTTATATCCTTTGATCATAAAGATTATAAATGTCTATCCGGCTATATGAATTACTGTTGAATAGCAGCTAAATTGAAAAGCACAATTTACCTCATACTAGTGGGAACTGGGGGAATATGATCCTAATCATTACTGGGAGAAAGTTCAAGGCAAACAGTTTTAAACAACAAAAAAGCACAATTAATAAATTATCAATAACTTAAAATCTTACTTTAAATCTTCAAGATTAGTCTAAAACTTCACACTTAAGAATATAAACATATGCTTTTACTGTACTTATTACGTTACACATTTCCTTGAACCAAATATTTTTTCCTAAGAACCCAATTACCAAAAAAGTTGGAAACAGAAGTATCTACTCCTTTAAACGTCCCTACAAAGTATGAACAGAAACGTTTCACTTTTATAACGATTTACAAAACTTGTTAGCAAAACATTAAGAAACAGAAGTGTTCCTCCCTCCGCCCTAGCAAAAGAAGAAACATGCTATGAAATCGAGGCAAATTCTTAAACAGAAAAAGAAAAACTGTATAAAGCACCCAAGGAAGAAATAGCGTATGACAGAAAGCCTAAAATCAACAGAAATTCTAATCTACACTCGAAACTCTTACCCTTGACAGCACAGAACAGAATATCCTGCTTTACACATTTTGGAACTGCAATTCTGAAACGTTAAATCCAAAGACAAAGCCGCCCTGGGGAAAATAACAATTGCGCAACAGATCAACAGCTCCAACTTGTCCCTTGGCCCCGGCGCGGCAAGGTTTGCACGCTAGGAAGCAGGAAAGGGCCAACCAAGGGCCGCCGTGACAGCCAACCGGCCACTGTCATGGAGGCCGAATCCGCGCACGCCCCGAGGCACCGCGCGGGGATCGAGAAGCTGGGGCGCGGCGGCGTCCCACCTCAGTCAGCGGCCTCGCCCGCACTTACCTGCCGGTTGCCAGAGGCTGACCTTGCATCTCCGAGCCCGAATCTTTCTCACTACGCGAGCAAGCGCGCAGGTCCGTTTGGACTGCCGCACGTCGGGGCACCGGAGCGCGCTGAGCACTTCGCGACCTCTTCCCTCCCCCAGCCTGGGGGCTGGGCTTTCTCGCCAAGCTGCCTAGCAGCTATCCGACGGAGGGACTGACTGATTACTTCGCAACGGAGCGCCCTTAGACGGTCCAGCGGGGTGGGCGCGCAGCGCCACAGTCGGCGCCCACGGAGTCCGTGGATGGGGGAGGTGGCAGAGCAGGGGCTTCGGGTCCCAGTTCGGAGGAGACCTCAACTCCCCCGAGAGCGGCCCCGTGACTAGGCACATTTTTGCCGGCTCCGAGGCGGAGGAGCAGCGCAGCCCCGGAAGGGCCGGGCCGCGCCGGCTCAGACCGCCAGCGTCCGCCCCCTCCTCCTGCCCTGCCACCTCTGGGCCGCTCAAACTCCGGGGCCCAGCTGGGGCTCCCGAGTCCCAGCTCCGGAAGCTGGGGACGCGGCTACAGAGGCCCCTTCGCCCTACGCACGCGAACGTAGCCTCCAGACCTCCACCCAGTTGCCCTCGGAGGCCGCACCCCCTACTCTCCCTCTTGCCCCTTGGGTCCTCGCGGCCCTCTCGAGTTCTCGCTCGCTCCCCCTCCCCGCCCGGGCGCGGCGCAAGCGCAGCGGCTCTAGTGTGCGGCCGCTGCAGTCTGGACTCCGGCCGTAGACGGGAGAAGCCGGCTGCGGCTGTTCCCGCCCGGTCCGCGGCTCCCTCGCACCCCTACCCCTGTCCTGGGACCACCGCGGGGCTCCAAGGGTCGGGGCAGCACCTGCTGGGACGGCAGTCCGGGCGGCGGCAGCTCCAAATCCATCATGATGAGCTGGGGATCTGCTCTGGCGCTCCCCGACGGCGGCCCTGTCCCAGCTGCCGAGGCGCGGCGCGGACCCGGCTGCGGAGGCGGTGGCGGTGGCTCCTCCGGACTCCCCGGCACTCGCTACTCCGCAACACCGCCCGAGTGGCCAGCCGGGCTGTTGCCCCGCTCCGCCTCCCGCCCCCCGAGGGCGGGGCAAGAGCCCGGGCCCTTCCTTCCCGGGCAGGCGACGCGGGCCCAGCTTCCGAAAATCCCCCACCCCCGCTCCAGCTGACGCAAGAAGCTCGGTGGCCGCGGGCGGGGGTCCCAGTGGGCGGCCGTGGGCTGGGGAGCCGCGTGCCCGGAGGAGGGCTGCATTAGCCCCCCGCTCCCTGAGCTAACCTCCCCCCCAACCCCGCAAATAAAACCTACGCTCTCGGCCCGCGAGATTAAGAGTTGTTTGCCGAAGGTCGCTCGGGTTCGGGCGCTTTGAAACAGTTTAAACAGTTGGAACAAACACGCCTGGAGACCCGGCAGAGGCGCGGGTATCGGAGCTGCGCCTCCCTGATTTGGAGTTGCAGAACCTTGCCCTGCTTTATCTCGCTCCACCGCTCGAGAGTGGCGCCAGCCCTGGGGGAGGGGGCTAAAAGTTTGGACCCAGGCCCTGCGCAAGGCGAACTGCCCTCTCGTCCTCCGTCCCCTCCGGGGCCAGAGCCAGCGGGACTTGCCCAGGGCAGATGTGGACCGCGCGGGGAGCTCGTGCTCGCAGTCACCCTGAACGCCCTCCGCTTACTCCCCCCGCGCTGGCACTCTCACTAGGCCCAGATCGTCAAGGGCAAACGGGGAGGTCTCTTTTGGTCGGGAGAGTGGTCAGTATTGCCCAGCAAGAGTTTTCTCTTCCACTAGAGCGCACACACAACATCACAGATGGCGTCTTTTAACACTGCAATACTACAACGTGCCATAATCTTTACAAGTTTCTTTTTCCGTACCCAGCGTATAATTTGAAAAATAAGAATAAAAAAAAGACCAAGTTATAAAATAGTTTGTGTAGTATGGACCCATCTTTGTAAAAACATGTGGTGTCTAGGAAAAGAATTGAAAGTTGTTCACCAAAATAGTAGTTGTAACATCACGAATATTTTTTACCTTCCTCGTTGTTATTTTAAGCATATTTTAAATCTACAATGAACATGTGTTACGTTTTACATTAAAAGCGATTATTTAAAAAGTAATCATTGTCCACAAAAAATTTCAAGTACTTGAAAGCAGGAATATTGCGAATCTTTTTAAGAGAGAAGAGATAAATGGTTTTGTTCTGTTTTCTCTTATGCATTAACAATCTTTCTAACTCTTTAAGAATCCTTGTTTTTAGTTTCTGGTTTCTTGGAATTATGCAAAGCCAGGTGAAGTAGTGTTGGCAGAAGTTTTACTATTTCATTCAAGAACCTGCCGGGGCGGGAGGGGGGTGTGGGCTGACTATTGCAGATCAACGCCCAAAAAAACTGCAAAGAACTTACTTCTCTTGATTGCATAATTTGACACTCCCAGGATTTATCTGTAAATTTATATGTTCAAATATTCCTTGAGGTAAGTGAAGCCTAAATTAATTGCTTGTAATTGAAGCAAACTTCTTCAACTTGAATTAAACCTTTTCAGCTGTTCTTTGAAAAGCCTGCAAAATGATCAAGCTTAGGAGCAATTATTTACAATGAACCTGACATGAAACATGCAGAGACATAATGAAAAGACATTTCTACGTCAAAGAAGGGCACAGGAGTATATTGTTTAACAATTCAAGTTACTTATTAAAACTACTACATGGGAGAAAGTAGACAATGAACCCAGAAGGTAGGAGATACCAAAGTCATATATGACACGGTTGCTGTCCTCAAGAAGTTTATAAAGAGTTTGGAATTTCCTTGTTAAGCAACAAATTTCCATTGAGTTTAATGAATGAAATAACCTTTATTTTTCAAAACTGCAATTGCTGGGAGTGTATTATTTTAGGCACCTCCAGAGTACATATTTCCAAAGGGAGGAGAATAATATGATAACAGTCTAAACATGTTAAAGAAAATAAACATTAATGAAAGCTGCTTGGTGTTAAATGGTGGTTCCGCACCAGGAAAGGGAACCCTAGTCTCAGACTGTCAAAGAGGTTCCCAGTCTTTGCAGACACTGAAATGACATCTTCATGTGAGAACCTGGACCCTTCCTTGCCCTATAAACTTACCTATTGTGCTGTGGGGGCACAGATATTATTCGTTTTGAGAAGCTCCAGAGGAACAGGAAAGAGGATGCTGGTTTTCTTCTGTCCTGGTGCCATGGGAATCTTTACCGCCAGCTCTCCTAGCTACTAGTTAATTTTTTCCCTCAATTTGTTTCACATGCTACTAACCCTTGCACATTTCCACTGATATCTGAATTCTGTGCTGTTTTTGGAAAGACAACCCACCATATATGCTTTAAATGTTTCAGAATTATAATACTTTGTTCTATAGTTATAAAAAAATAAGCATCATCAATCATCAATTAAGTCTTCTGAGTACACAAAGTTTGGATAGTGGTGATGCAGTGACCCATTTATTTCACCTTCTCTTTGATCTGATCTGCCAAGTTTGCAAGGCTATGAAAGCACCTATTGCTTTAAAATCCTTTATCACCTTGAGGCTCCTTCCCTCTTCTTTTTAATTGTACTCCATGTTTGAGCCAGAAAATATCCAGACTCTTTTGGAATTATAGTCGAAATTCTAAATTTGTCCAGCATACAGTTAGAGAATATTGCGTAACAAGTTTCCAAAAATGGCACCCCGTGAACCACCCCCCCATGTTGATGTGCTCGTATAGCCCCCCACATTGAATCAAGGCTGGCCCTAAGTTGCTTTAACTTATGGAAAGAGGCTGAAACTGATACTATGCCAGGTCTCTGCCTAAGCCTTAAAAAGTCCTGAAAGCTTTTAATTTTATACTTAGAAGTCAGCCATCATGGAAGAAATCCTATCTTCGTGGGAAGAGAGGCCACGGAAAAAACCCTGGGGGTTGACACTCCAGGTGGAGAGGGAGGCTATGTGAACCAAAGCACCAGACCGGTGAGTGAAGAAACCATCTTGGAACCTTCCAGCCCACTTAGTCAAGGCCTCCGTGAAGTCCAGCCCCTGCTACTATCTGACATCATCAATTAGAGACTACAAGCAAGGCCCATGGAAGACTGCCTGGCTGTGCCTAACCAGCCCAGAGAATTGCAAGAGATTATAATCAATTGTTTTCAGCCACTAAATTTTGGGGGGGTGGCTTGTTTCTCAGCAATAGATAACAAAACAGCATATATTAAATATCAAAGGCAAGGTTTCTCCTGGCTGCTTTTTGTTTGTTAACCATCATTGGGAACACATATCGGGATGGTATTTTGCAATTTTAATAGAGTCTCAAACCCTTAGAAGCAAATTGACTTCCCTGTGAGTGAGGAAGATGTTTTTCTTATGATGTATACTTGTAGCTACATACAAAGTAAGTCACCTTCTCACAGCATATGTCAGTATCGTACCATTAGTAGATGATGGTAGATGATGAGATATTCCTATCAGAATACACTTAAGGAACACAGACATTTCATCGATTAAATAGATGGAGATATAAATGCATATAGAAATTCTGGCCCTGACATGACCTCATTTATACCAGTTATGTAAGATACTTGTTAATATCTGCTGAGGGAATTTGAACTTCAGGAGCAGCATGCCCACTGGATAAACTAAACTCCCGTACAGCAGTATTCAAAGTAATTGGTGTATTAATTTCAAAACACACCCATAACCTTGGTTCCTTGGTGTGCATACCTCACTATACAAACTACTGATACAAAGAACTGTATATCTCCAAAGCCTGTTTTAACTTGTTGAGTTTCCTGCCAATAGAAACAATGCTCTGCAGAAACTGCAGTGCAATGAGCGAAGAGAAAAACCCAGAAGTTTAAAGAGTGCTTTTGAATTATGTGTTGATACTTATATAAATGTATATGCATAGAAAAAAAAGGACTGAACATATATGCTCCAAAATGTTAATCATAATTATTCTCTTTTTTAAAAAATTTATTTATTTATTTATTTATTTGACAGAGAGGGAGCATGGGGGTGGAAGGATGAAGGGGCAGGGAGCCTATGACGTTGGGCTCTATCACAGGACCCTGGGATCAGGTGGAGCCCCTGGGATCATGACCTAGGCCAAAGGCAGATGCTTACCCAACTGAGCCACCCAGGTGCCTCAATCATAAATATTCTGATAAGATTATTTATGATTTTATTTTTCTCATTTTTGCCTGTCTGTATTTTCCTAAATAAACATATGTTACTTTTATAATAATAAGCAAAAAAAGTGGGGTTGGGGTATGGGGTAAAGGAGGAACACTTGCTCTTCTCCCAAGCCACTGGTCCATTTCATTTTCAAATTGAATTTTAACCACAAGCTTTGCAAATCTTTCCATTCTGTATCTACTAGAGTGGACCCTGGAGAATTTGACCAAATCTTTAAGTGCTGTTGTGGTAAGGGTCTAAAGATCCTTTGCTCTTTCAATTTACTGCTATATTTGAAAAGTTTCACCCAAAATAGGAGCCCCCAGACAAAGATGAAATTTTTTTTTTAAAGATTTTATTTATTTATTCGACAAAGATAGAGACAGCCAGCGAGAGAGGGAACACAAGCAGGGGGAGTGGGAGAGGAAGAAGCAGGCTCATAGCGGAGGAGCCTGATGTGGGGCTCGATCCCATAATGCCGGGATCACGCCCTGAGCCGAAGGCAGACACTTAACCGCTGTGCCATCCAGGCGCCACAAAGATGAAATTTTATGAGTACATCTAGTAGAGACTAAGAACCACAGCTTCGGAGTGATACTCAAAGTTGCCCATATATAACATTGTCATATTAAAAAAATAAACAGAGTACAGAAAAACACTTACACCTAGAGCTATGTCTGCAAGACCAGTTATCAAGGGGTGTTGGATATCAGATAATTTTCACTTTTATTTTGTACTTTTCTGCACTGTTCAAATTTTTACAGTAAGCATTTTTAGAATTAGGGGAAAAAATGAAACTGTTTTCATTTTGGAAAAAAAAAAACTGAATGCAATCATGGAAGAGCAAAGTATCCTCTTGGATAGACCTTTCAGACAAAGTCTTTAACACTCTCAGATACTGGAATGTGAAAAAGAGAAGTAAGATTTGCCAAGGTATTTGTCTTTTGGCATTTGCTATTTCACAGATTCTCATTTTGGCCTTTGAGTATTAGAATTGAAAGAACCTTTACAGATCTTTCAGCCCAAAGATGGCAATTAAGTTTTACTTTGATTGCAAACTCTACAATGCTTTGTTGAGAATTTAGAAGCAGCTTTCCAATTTGGTAGAAAACTTTCAGTGATTGATTAGTAATGTCTGCCCTGAACAGAGAAGGACAGGAGTAGTGGCACGTATTGGGTGTTTTTCCTCCCTGATCTAGTTCAACTCTCTACTTTTACATTTGAGGAAACTGAGGGGTGAAGGGGTTACCAATCATCACAGAGCTAGCTATTGGCAGAGCCAGGAGTGGAATAACATTTCCTGATTCTGGTATTACGTTCTTCCCATGCAACGAATGGACTAGGACTTTCCTCTTTTTTTTTTTTTTTTTTAAGATTTTCTTTAAAAAAATTTTTTTTTTAAAGATTTTATTTATTTACTTATTTAACAAAGAGAGAGAGAGAGAGCACAAGCAGGGGTCAGCAGGAGAGAGCGAAGAAAACTCTCCACTGAGCAGGGAGCCCGATGTGGGACTTGATCCCAGGACCCATGTGATCATGACCTGAGCCGAATGCAGACACTTAACCGACTGAGGCAAATTTAATACTGGACCAGCCCTAAAGGGTCAGTTGTAAATTTTATTTACATGCCAGCACCCTATTTTTGGAGGAGATTAATAACCCAGTTTATTAATGATGATAATTGTTTCATGTATTTAAAAAATATTCCCTACAAATAATGGAGACATGATTAGGCCCAATATTATAAATCAGAGGGCTACAAAACAATGATGTGAGTTGCTCAAAGCTCAGGAAAATTATCCTCTGAAGCTGGCCAATTCTAAAGCCAGGCTCAGTCCACTCTAGGTCAGGTCTCAGTAGAACTCCTTGGCTATGCTGTATTTATTGAGAGTACTGACAGCAAGGTTCCCTGGAGATTACAGTTTTCCACATTCTGTTTAATTAATTCCCCATGGACAGAATGATAAAGTATTTTTCACTAGAGAGAAAACTTGCAAACAAATATGAGAACAGGATTTCTATATGTAAGAACCTCAAAGTGAAGGGCAGGAAAAAACTAAATGGACCATTTGCAACTTCAGCCTCTCTACTTAATGGTAGGGTTTTTATTTTTCTGTTTTACCGAAAAGGTCTAAGAGCATTGGCATAAAATGTAGTGACAAGAATATAAGCTATTATAATCCTTGTACTTCTTCCAATAAATTAAATTCCTCTGGTTGTTTGCTTCTAAAAAGCCTAACATGCAGTAACTTTGCTGCCAGTTTAAAGCAATCTTTCCTGGTAAGGTTTAGGTAACTGTTAATCACAGTTCTTTCTTTCTTTTCTTTTCTTTCTTTTTTCTTTTTTTCTTTTGGTTGTTGTCTTTTAAAGATTTTATTTATTTATTATTTGAGAGAGAGAGAGAGAGCAGGGAGAGGGGTAGAGGGAGAGGGAGACTCTCAAGCAGACTCCACGCTGAGCATGGACCATGCGGGGCTCAATCTCATAACTGTGAGATCACAACCTGAGCTGAAATCACGAGTCCGATGGTTAACCAACTGAGCCACCCAGGTGTCCCTATCACATTTCTTTCTCCTGATGAAAGATAAAATATTTCAGTCTTTGGGGTTCATAAACTTTAAAAAAGTTTGTGATGGTAAATGTATGAATTCACTCACCTTTTAAAAATTGAGCTTTGAGGGGTGCCTGGGTGGCTCAGTCAGTTAAGTGTCTGACTTCAGCTCAGGTCATGATCTTGGGGTCCTGGGATCAAGTCCCACATCAGGCTCAGTCAGCGGAGAGTCTGCTTGTCCCTCTCCTTTTGTCCCTCCCCCTGGTTGTCCTCTCTCTGTCTCTCTCTCAAATAAATAAATAAAATCTTAATAAAATAAAATAAAATTGAGTTTTGACTATGGGCCATGCACTTTACATGGATCGTTTTATTTAATCCTATCAGAAAACGAACAACATAGATATATTATTACCTCCTCTAAAAATGAGGAAACGGAGGCCTGGAGCAGCTATTTTTTATCTATGGCCAAGCAGTTAGTAAGTAGCTGAGCAGGTCCCTGGCACTGAAGCCCTTAAGCATGAAGATTTGCTGTTTCCCTTGGATGTCAAAAACAAAACAAAACAAAACAGCAAGAGTTAATTAGGGAATTTGGGTAGAACTGTTTTCTGAAACGTTTTGCCAAAAAGAAACTACAAAATTTATTCATTTAAAAATTAACAGTTGATGGGGGTTACCATGCTGGAGGTTTGAGGGAAGACCCAGATGAATTAAACATGGATTCTAAACTCAAGGCCCTTACCATCCAGTAATAAAACATCACCATTGCCCGCAGCCAGGAAGTGGTGGATGCCGCAGAAAAGAGGCAGTGGATCTAGCTAACCTAATGGCACAGGGTCAGGTCGTCTCTTCGGTTTTATGAAAAATTGACACAATGCTTTTTTTTCTTCCCCTAAAACCAGGTCACCTGGATGGCTTAGTTGGTTGAGCAACTGACTCTTGGTTTCGGCTCAGGTCGTGATCTCATGAGTTGTGGGACTGAGCCCTGAGTCCGGCTCTGTGCTCAGCGGGGAGTCTGCTTGAGATTCTCTTTCTCTGTTCCTCCCCCCACTCACATGCTCTCTCTCAAATAAATAATAAATCTTAAAAAAATAAAACAGTTTTAGGTATAATTGACATACAATAATTTTATAAGTTTTGATATTTATGTGTAAAGCCATCAACACAATCAATATGATAAATACATCCATCACTCCCAGAGTTTCCTGCTTCTCCCTGTCCCCTATTCCATTCCCAGGCAACCACTGATCCACTTTCTGGAAGTGTGGATTAGTTTACATGTTCTAGAATATTATAAATGGAATCATACAATTTGTACTCTTAAAATCTGGCTTCTTTCACTTCACATAATTGAGGTTCATATATTTTTGCATGTATCAATAGTTAATTGCTTTTTATTGTTGAGTAGTATTCACTCTGTGGATATACCACAATTTGTTTATTCATTCACATGTTGGTAGACACTGGGTTGTTTCCTTTTTTTTTTTTAAGATTTTATTTATTTATTTGACAGAGAAAGAAAGAGAGAGCACATGCAGGTGGAGTGGAAGGCAGAGGGGCATACAGACGGAGAGGGAGAAGCGGGCTCCCTGCTGAGCAGGGAGCCCGATATGGGGCTCGATCCTAGGACCCTGGGATCATGACCTGAGTCAAAGGCAGATGCTTAACTGACTGAGCCACCCAGGTGCCCCGGGTTGTTTCCCTTTTTAAGCTATGAATAAAGCAGTTGGACATTCACATACAAGTCTTTGTATGGGTATCCATTTCATTTCTCTTGGGTAAATACCTAGGATAGAATGCTTAAGTCATATGGTAGGAGTATGTTTTAACTTTTTAAGAATCTGCTATGGGCACCTGCGTGGCTCAGTTGGTTAAGCATCTGACTCTTGATTTCAGCTCAGGTCATGATCTCAGGGTTGTAGAGTCAAGCCCACAGTCAGTCTCCCTGCTCACTGGGGAGTCTGCTTGAGATTCTCTCTCTTCTTCTCCCTCTGCCCCTCCCCAGTCTATTAGAGTTCCAGTTCCTCCACATTCTTGCTAAGACTACTTGGTATAGTCATTTGTGTGTGTGATTGTGGTTTTTATTTGCATTTAATTTCAAATCCTCTAATGACTAAAGAAGTTGATTATCTTTTCATGGCAGAACAGTTTTAATGTATAATATAATATTTTCTATACATTCACTAAGAGGAAGGGATACATCCCCATACAATCCTTCATTGTCATAAACTTTGCTGTTAGGGGCACCTGTGTGGCTCAGTAGGCTAAATGTCTGACTCTTGATTTCGGCTCAGATCATTATCTCAAGGTTGTGAGACTGAGTCCCACATGTGGATAGAGCTCTATGCTGGGTGTGGAGCCAGCTTAAGATTCTCTTTCTCCCTCTCCCTCTGACCCTCTCCCTTCCCTCTAAAAAAAACAATAAAGAAAGAAACTATGCTGTTAGATAATTAAAGAGCAATTATGGGAAGAAAATAACATTAACTATTGATTTAAATGACACAAAAATTCCAGAAAATATAAATATGCATGTTAATGCAAATTTGAGTTTGTAAAGAAAGAAACTACAAAATACTAAGCTTTTACTTTCTACTGGTATCTCAGAATTTCTTCCATGCACCATGCATTGAGGGACCTACTTACTCATGCTTTTTGAACTGTGTTGAGAAGCAACAACTATTACCTGTTTCTTTTACCACCTTGACTCTTCTCTCTTTGAAACCATAGTTGTTACCATAAACAATTTAAGCCAAATTGGTTAAAATCATCTATTAACTACCCTGACAAGTCACTGAAGATTTATTAACAACGATAACAACAAAGAACTAAACACTGAATAAATAGATATTTTGTGACAATACTTATTTATAAGATACAGGATGTTTTTGTGTATACTATAAACTTCTCCATAAGGGAACATTATGGAGACATTTCTTGCTAAAGTTGATCTGTTTTAGTCTCCTGGGGAAGTAAGTACCGTATTGTCAGCAGGAAATATGTCCTTTCAATTTCAATTGTCCATTCCAGGAGGAAGGTCATATAACACCAACACTTAATTTCCTTTTAATCAATTCAATTTAATAAGAAATCATTGTGTGTGCTTTGTGAAGTATCCCAGGTGAGACCTGAGTTTATTGAGCACCTACTCTGTAAGAGCCTCTACTTCCAAACCTTTGTCAGTCATTACTAATCCTCACAACAACCATTTTACAAGCGAGAAAGCTTAATTCAATCTGGTACAGTAACTTGGTCAAGGTCACACAACTCGATTCAATAACTTGGCCAAGCTTCCATGGCAGAGTTCACATGAAATCCTAGGTTTAGCTCATTCCAAAACATTTGCCTTTTCATTGGGCCAACCTAGGTCCCAAGATACCACCCAACTATTATTTACAATAATTTATTCACAATAAATTAAGTATTTGTGCATAATTTAACAACATAAGGACTATAATCTATACCATAATTTTTGCCATGGACCTCATTTAAGTGTATGATATACTTTGAAGGGTGTAGCATAATTTCGTGCTATTGGGATATAATAAAGCTATATACACTGTACTATAATTTTTATGTTGAAATTCAATTTAAGATTTCCACATTTTTGTCTTTCTTGATTGCTGCTTACCAACCCTCTCCTAATGATCCAAATCTGTAAATACATGAAAAAAAAGAAAGAAATTATAAGGGCCCCTAGAAACCCGTATGTGATTGCTAGTCGTTCACAGGTGAATTTGAAGAATATCACTCTAAGGAACATGATTCAGATTTTATGGTCTGATTCCAAGGTCCAAGGTCTTTAAAACTAACTGACAATCAGTGGCAGATTCCATCGCAGGACTTTAGCCGAATTATCTTTTCCTGTAGATCACCTTCATGACTGCAACAATCCAAACCCTGCTCTGAGTAAGCTATGCATCAGTAATTCACTGTAAAGCGATTGTCTTGCTCCTTGGAAGGCTTAAAGTAGAGGAGCACGTGTGTTAGGAGGAGAGTCACGCCAGGGGGGCCAAAAGAAGAAAAATCAGGTACCTTTTTTAAAAACAATAATAATATAATGTAAAAATATTGTAGTAACTTAAAAATATAGTAGACTTGATATGGATACTCAAAAGAGAGCTAAGCAATTGAAATGAACAAAAGATAAGGTTATAGGAAGGTTTGAGGATTAAAAGTAAAGGTCTATAATGTTGGCAAAAACACTAACTTCATTTACACATTGATCATTTTAATGCAGGGTATTGTAATGACCAAAACGAATAGTTATCCAGTGTCATTTCATGGTCTTCTTGAACTGAAATTAAGGTGCTCGGAAATACATTGTTTACAGTTACAGTGTGCTTTTCTCTAAGAAATTCTCTGTGAAGCAGCGGAGTATTTAACAACCAAAATGACAATCATGTACTCTTAAAGTATTTATACTAGTTACAATTTCTAAAGCTTACATTTTGACGAATCCTGCTGGGTACTATGGTAGAAAGAACATAAGCACTAGAGACAGACAGAGCTGGGTTCACTTACTTACTAGCTGTGTGATGCAGGGAAAGTTGATGAATATCACCGACATCAGTTTCCTCATCTGTGAAATGAAAGTTTTGTGAAGCTGTTATAAGGTATATAAAGTTACTTGTGAAAATGAAGAGCAGGTAGATCCTCTGAAATGATAATCCAAAACCAAAAAATTACTATGTGAACAGCATTGAAGTAATAATAGGCAATTGCCATTCCTTTAGATTTAGTTATTTTCGTAAACGCTTGATGGTTGGCATAATCAAAAGAAGTATTGGTCTGAACTCGAGAGACCTAGAGATACTTCAAAATAAAAATAAAGGAGTTAGTTTAGGGAAGTTTCTCGAGGGCCAGAAACTGTGTTACTCATCTTCTTATCCTATGGCTTTTTACTTTGTCTGATACATGGGTGCACTAGAGAAGTATTTGTTAAATGAATGAATGTTTACATGAGTAGACTTGTTGATTTCTAAAGTTTCTTCCAACATCAACACACTACTTTTATAAGAGTAGAGGAAAGGGAGTGTATTGTATAAACACTGTTTTGTTGTGTTGTAATAAGGCACATGTATTAAAAATATCAACTGCTGATTTGGCTAGAGACCCTGGTATTTATTTTGAGACGGGGAGGCTCTATATATTTTTTTCATAGCTACTTATAACAGTCGTTTACTACTCATCAAGGGATTTTCTGAGTCAAAGGAACATGATCTTGAGGGGGTCTTCGTAATGTGATGTTTGCTTCATTGCACTAGTGGAATGTCAGATTCCAGTTAGAAAATATTTTTAATAATTTTTAATAACAGCAGTGGAAAATTAGGAATAATTTTTAGTGTTCTTTGCAACTCTTTTATGTTTGTAATTTAGAAGCCTTTGCTGGCTGAATTCTGTGCTTTCATTGCCAAGACTTTTCAGACTAAACATTTTCATTTGCTGAAATGTTAATGTCTTCATTTCACATCCACATAATACTTAGCCCATTAGAGCTAATGGCCTCTACCATTCACGTTTACATTGCTACCTAATTCAGAATTATTCCAGTTCTAATTTTACATATACCCAAACTCACATAGGATTGAATGTGCTATGTAAGCCCAGCAGCTCATGGTGAGCCTGCAGAAGGAGGTCAATATTTATTTCCATCGCTCATATTTGGTCTAAGGGGATTTGGCAGTGCCACAACAACATTTCAGAGACTCAGAAATAGTGTTTCCCTTGCCTAATACATGATTTTTAAAAAAGTATCCTATCTCCTTCTCAGTGACTAAATCTCTTAAGATTAATAGCTGTCTGTTGGCATTAGTTTCCTCTGAGTGGGAGGTTTAGGGGTAGGGGAACATTTAATTTCTACCTTAGGCATTTCTGTATCATTTGATTTTTTTCAGAAGCACCTTTACAATTTTTAATATTTGAATAAGTAATATATACCCATGACTCAAATATTTAAAAAATATAAAAGGTGAAATTTTCTCTCCCTTCCCTATCTCCCATTCACTAGATTTCTTCCCAATCCACTGTTACTGGTTTCTTGGGTTATCATTTCAGAGTAATTTATACACACTTATATGCACACATATTTTATGTTTTTTTCCACACAAAAGGTAGTAGATAGTTTATATTGCATTTTGGAGATTGTTACATATCAGTACAGCATATTTTTATGAATTTCTACCTTTTTATGGCTGTATAATATTCCAATATATAGAAGCATTATGATTTACTTAACCAGTTTCATATTGATGGACACTGGGTTGTTTCCAATTTTGCTATTACAAGTAATGCTACAATGACTAACCTTGTACCTAGGTCATTTTATGTGTTAAATATATTCATAGGATATATTTGATTATAAGGAATTGTTGTGTCAAAGGAGATGTGTATTTGTAAGATTGATGGATTTTGCCAAATTTCCCTCCATGGAGTTGTATCAATTTAGAATCCCACAAAGATAATGAAACATTTAAGTGTTTGAAAATCTGATATATAAAAAATGATATATCAACATAGCTTTAGTTTGCATTTCTCTTATGAGTGAAGTTGAATATCTCTTCATATATATATGAACTTTTCTGTGAGTTGTGACTTTGTGATTTATAATAAGAAATATGTATTTGGTCTCCATACGCGTTTCTGGCAGAGCTCCTAAAACTCTTAGAATTTCCTAAGTGATGAGTCACAATAAAGATATCTTTTGTTATGTTAATGAGGTGACTTGGGGAAGGTAACTAAGGATGGGGGCTAGTTGCCAGGGGAGCCAACCTTTGATTAGAGGCTTGGGACTTTCAGTCACACCCCTCTGACCTCCTGGGATGGGAGAGGAACTGGACTTTGCATTCAATCACCAATGGCCAATGATCTAATCAATCATGCCCATGTAATAAAGTCTCCATAAAAAAAACTTTTAAGGCTCAGAGAGCTTCCAGGTTTGTGAACACGTGGAGATTCTTTTTTTTTTTTTTTTTAAGTTTTATTTATTCATTTGACAAAGATAGAGACAGCCAGGGAGAAAGGGAACACAAACAGGGGGAGTGGGAGAGGAAGAAGCAGGCTTCCAGCGGAGGAGCCCAATGCAGGGCTCGATCCCAGAACACCGGGAACACGCCCTGAGCTGAAGGCCGAAGGCAGACACTTAACGACTAAGCCACCCAGGTGCCCCGAACACATGGAGATTCTGGGAGAGTGGAGCTCTCAGAGAGGATGGAAACTCTGTGACTGTCTTCATACTTGCCCCATGCATCTCTTCCATCTGGCTACTCCTGAGTTATATCCTTTTCTAATAAACTGGTAATCTAGGAAGTAAAATGTTTCTTTGAGTTCTGTGGGCTGGTCTAGAAAATTAACCAAACCCAAGAAGGGGGTTGTTGGAACCTCTGATCTATAACCCATCTTTAGAAGCGCAGGTGACAACCTGGACTTGTTTTGGCATCTGAAGTGGAGGGTTGGCAGTCTTATAGGACTGAATCCTTAACCTATGGGATCTGAGGTTATCTCTGGGTAAATAGTGTCAGAATGGAGTTAAATTGTAGGACACCCAGCTGGTGTCTCAGAATTGTTTGTTGGAACTGGTACCAGAACCCTTTGGTTATTTATTCATTTCCATTGCCTATTTTTCTCTTGGGTTGTCAGCTTTTTGTCTTACTTCTAGTAGTGCTTTATATATAAGGGATATAGTGCTTTGTTATATGAGTTGAAAATACTTTTTCCCTGTTTGTCATTTGTCTTTTAATTTTAATTACGATGATTTTTCTTATTCCCAAAAGAAACTATTTTAATGTAATTAATTTTATCGATTTTTAAATGACTTCTGGATTTTCAGTCATATTTACCAAGACCTTCCAAGGTTATAAAGAAATTCTCCCATAGTTTTCTTCTACTGATTTTATTATTATTATTTTTTTAATATCATAAATTCTTTTTTTTTAAGTTTATTTTTAGCAACCCCCACACCCAACATTGGGCTCAAACTCACAACCCTGTGATCAAGAGTCACATGCTCTTCCAACTGAGCCAGCCAGGTACCCCTCTTCTAGTGATTTTATTTTATTTATTTGTTTATTTGAGAGAGACAACAGTGGGGGAAGGAGGAGGGAGAGAGAGAGAGAGAGTGAGAGAGAGAATCTTAAGCAGGCTCCACGTCCAGTATAGAGCCCTACCCAGGCCTACCCAAGGCTTGATCTCACAACCCTGAGATCATGTCCTGAGCCGAAATCAAGAGTTGGATGCTTAATCAACTGAGCCACCCAGGCACCCCTCTTCTAGTGATTTTAGTTATAATTTTTAACATTTAAATACTTATCTGATATCCTTGTAATGTACTTTACTGGATAGCATATAAATGGGCCCAGTTTTATTCCAGATGGTTATTCAGTTTCACCAATGCTATTTACTGAATAGTCTCTTTTCCCTGGTGATTAGCAATGTCACCTTAATTGCATACTAATTCCGGCATCTCTTTGGGTCTATATCAGAACATTCTCATCTGTTCCATTCATCTGTATGCTCATTTATGGACTAAGTCTATATTGTTTAACTTACTGAGGCTTTATAATGTGTTTTGATATCTAGTAGGGCCAACCATTTCACCTTCTGCCACACACAGAAGTACATATTTCTTCTCTTTTCAGAACTTCCCTGGCTATTCTCCTCCTGTCCCCAATATAAATTTGAGGATTATTTTGTCAAGTTCATAAAGAATAAAAGCTGATATTTTTATTGAGATTGTGCTAAAATTTCTTAAAAAGATTTATTTATTTGAGAGAGCGAGAGTATGCATGAGAATCCGCTCCCTCTGCCCCTCCCCGCACTCGCCTAACGCCTAACTGAGCCACCCAAGCGCCCCTAAAGCTATTCTTCTGCCTTATCTGTCCTCACAACTTCCAGTCTCTTGCTGATGTCTCCTGTTGCCTCGTTCCAACCAAAAGACAGTGGACAAGAGATCCCTAAGGGGTCAGCTTCCCAGAACACACAGCAGGGTAGAGAAGGACTGAAGGTAGATCCAGTGCAGAAGCCAAAATCAGATAACAAAATAGCCTCTCTCTTCATTAGTTGAAAAAAAAAAAAGATTATTATAGGTGGTAAAAACGGTTTTCTTGAAGCTAGTAGCATCACCTTTGTTTATAAGAAAAGTGTGGGGTCTCAGTGTTAGGCATTTTTATGTGGAAAACTGCCAGTACTGACCTTTTCTAGGTCTCTTGCTAGCAGGCCCATGGCCTGCATTTCCTGGTCAGGATAGAGCTTCTTGATTGTAGTTCTCCCTACATCTAGTACCTTATTTTTAAAACCCTGCCACTCCTTCCTCAGATCTAAAAATAATGTTTTAGTGAGACGGATATCAGATGGGTTAGTTGTCAGCACCAGAACCAGACACTGCATCTTCTGGGAAGGATCCAGTAGAACACTCCCTTTTCACTGGCACCTTGGCCAGTCTCCAGGGGTTTTCGGTTCAGGCCTACTTCAGATGCCCCCATGCATCGGCAGGCTTGGCTTTGAGGGCAGAGAGTTCACCTGACTGTACCACGTGTTGCACTCTCAGATGGACTGGTTCCCTTCCGCCAGACATTTGGAAAGCGTTCTAAACTCCGCAGCAATCCTGGCCTTCTACTGCACAGGCTACATTTTTTGGGAGACCTCATGGGTCACAGGGTTGCCAGATAAAATACAGGACACTGAGTTGAATCTGAATTTCAGATATAAAACGAATAATTTTTAGTATATCACAAATATTGCAAGGGACATTCTTATACTAAAAAATTATCTATTGTTTATGTGGAATTCAAATTCAACCGGACATTCTGAATTTTTCTTTGCTAAATCTGGCAACACTTACCACAGAACTCTTCCCAAAATAATCCTCCACTATGCTGCCCGCCTCCTCCCCCGATTTCAAATCCCTCCACTGGAATTAGGTTCACTGAAGTGTTAAGACAACCTAGAAGGAATATTAACTGTACAGGTCACAGTTAAGATTTACTTTTGAGGTCTTTACCTCTGACTTTAATTCCCAGTAAAAGTAATTCGTTTACCCCATCAATAAATTTGTTATTTGGGCACTAAGAAGGACATTTCATGAGGGGTTGAGAACAAGGGAGGCTCAGGACAAATTCAGATCCCAGCAGGTGCGTGAGAGTGGGTGCATGGGGTGTAGCTTCAAGGAATGCACGTGGAGAAGAGAATATGAAAGAGGACTTGTATTATCTGACAGTTTTGCCTGACTAGGATCTTTGCACTGTTTCTTCCTTGCTTCCCCCTTTCCATCCCTTTTCTATTCGACACATGCTCACCCCCATATTTAGGGCATGAACTAGAGGCTGGGTCCCGGCAGAACAGAAAGCAGGAGGCCTGGTGGGGAAGACAACTGCCAAGCAACCGAGGGCTGGGGACAAAATAGACCAGGAGGAGAAGTAAAACCAAGAAATATTTAAAAATTAGGTGCATGACATATGAGGAAAAAAGTCCAAGGTTAGCCAAGAATGACTACTTATTGCAGGATTCAAAACCTCTGAATGACAAAACTTCTGAAAAAGGAAGCAATGGTAGCATGGGGCACCCTGCTGACACTTCTCCCCGCCTGAGTACTTCTCCATTTCATCCTCCCTGCAGCTGCCCAGAGCAGACAAACAGCAGCAGCCCTCCCCTTGCAGGCCCCATGAACGGCATGGCTGCAGCTCTTCTATGAAGTGAATAAACCAGACCTCAGCCTCATTTTCAGACTGACTCGATCCAACCAGCATTCCCAAATGCTGTGGCCCCAGAGGCTCAGGGTTCAGTCACGAGGCTGCTCCTCCCTTGTGGCATCCGTGTTCATGCCTAGAGACTGACCTGACCACTCGGGGACTAGCCTTGGTTAAACTGTGCCATGTAAGCTTGCGTTTGCGGTCATCTTCCCATCTGGAGTTTTTGCGCTGTACCGAGCCGCTCTGAAGCCGTCGCTGCAAGGGCCTGCTCAAGTCTGACCAGTCCAGAGAGGGAGGAGAGTTTGAAGCTCCAAATGAACCAAAGTGGCCAGCTAGTCCTGGTTTATCTTAGACTTTCCCAGGCCAAGCACTGAAAGTCCCACCTGCCAGGAAATCCCTCAGTCCCTGGCAAACTGGGGTGATTGGCCACCCTAAAAATCGAGATGTCACAGCTTTGGCACCTGAATATGTTTCCTCACCTGTAGAGTGCTGGGATCGGCCAATACAGCTTCTAAAGTTACTGCCCCATCTAACACCTCGTGACTCACTCTCATGCCCCCAACCTTACCCATCAGCTCTCACACAGAATTCACTGGGTCCAAGTCCTGAGTTCCTGTAATCTGATGATAAGCTAATCATCGGTGTGTTAACAGGAAAGGATGTTGGGGTTCACAGAGGAATTTTAACAATCGCTCTGGGAGGAAGGCGTGTGGCTGAAGCCAAGTGGCTCTAATGGCGGGAGTTCAGCTGGGGAGATGGGGTGTGTGGCTCTGTGTCATCCCGGAAGGGAGATGTTTTTAGACAGGCATTTCGAGGCACACAGCCTGACAGAGCTGATTTGATGGGCTGGTTGCAGCTGCACCGCAGGACCGGTAGCCACGGGCAGGGCATTCTTGTCTGACCTGAGCCAACTTTCATAGGACGACGTGAATAAAGTCAGTACTTGAAACCAGAGACTGCAGAAGAAAGGAAGTAGTCTACTGATCGCACTATTTATTTATTTTTAAATGCATTTGCCCTGAGCCCCGGACTGTCATCTGAAATACAGGGGCACCTGGGCGGCTCAGTCGGTGAAGCGTCTGCCTTCGGCTCAGGTCATGATCCCAGGGGCCTGGGATTGAGCCCCACATCGGGCTCCCTCCTCAGCGGGGAGCCTGCTTCTCCCTCTCCCTCTGCCATTCCTCCCAATCGTGCTCTCTGGCTCTCTCTAGCTCTCTGTCGAATAAATAAATAAAATCTTAAAAAAAAAATAAAATTGAAAACATGAAATACAGATATGCAGCTATCATCTTGGGGTACTTGAGAATTCGAACTCTGGCATCACCCCTACCAACTGTGTAAAATTGGGCCAGTGTTAGGTTGAGTCATATGAACTTGCCAATATTAGACCTTTTCACTCGCAAAAACGGGAACCCACATGGCTAAGTCTAATAACTTGCTCTCTTTTCCTCAGTCTCCTCGTGCATGAAAGGTGGATAGGCACCCAGCTAGAAAGCATGCAGACAGGACGCGGTGAGAAGGTGCTCCGAACAGTCACACTTCCCGTCCAGTGGTGTCACTATACTGCTGTCTCCACGGCCACCACTGGCAAAGAAGCACAGAGGGCCCAGGTACGCGCCATCAGCTGAGCGTAGGGAGCCCCAGACTGTTTCGGGATGCGCAGCCCTGACAAACCAAGGGGGATGGGCCGCCTTAGCCGAATGTAGAACTTCAGTCTCATCCCAGGGTTAGGAAAGGAGAATAAGGTTTATACCTCAGATTTTTCAGTTGTTCTGAGAATTGAAGTTTCGCTTTTTCTCTCAGGACGGAACAACCAATTCTAAAGCACAGCAAAGGGCTTTTATAATGGGGTCTTGCTCTAGCAAAATTGGGCCCCATCTCTAGCCTCACATCTGTGTTTGTAGCAACCACACAATGTGGCCACCTGATTCAATTTGATTATATATACACATACACATGTACTGGGAAGCACGAACAAAACAAATGAGATAGCCTCATCACTAGTGGAGTAGAAAAAAGTTACACTGGATTTCTTCTCTCAATAACTAACAGGAAGCAATAAAAGGAGAGGAAACAAAACATTTTGCTGCAGTACTGTCATTATATAATTAAATAACATTTATTAACTTAAGCAAATTCACTTGGCTTTTTATAGTTCAAGGAATCTAGGAAATAGTTTCCTTACATATAATGAGGAAGTGCATTGTTAGGTCTCTTAATATGTTTCTTCCCTATAACATTTCTGTGTTTTGTCTGTTCTCTGCACTTTCATTCCCTTGACATTAAAGTGATCTGTTCACAGAACTGGGAACACAATAATTCTTAGGTCAAATGATAGCTGGGGGAGCCTTTGGACGCCAAGGCCAGCACCTCCCTACTGTGCACATCCCATAGATATGTTATCAGAAATCTAAAAAATAAAAAAAAACAACCTTGAGCCTGACTTGTTTAAATTCCCTCTCAAGCAGGCCTCTTTCAAATGTGAGAAAGTTCGGCTCTCAACATGTATTAACAATAAAGTGTTTACAATAAAATGCCTGGCTGTGCCTATTAATGGCTTTGCTCTTTGAATTAATTCCTTCCTGATGACAAAGGCTGAGCTTTTGAACTTCTGGGTATGGCTAGCAGGGCATTTTTGCTTGGCTTGGCTCTGTTAAATGGGTAGAAAAGGCTTGGTTGAGCACCTGGTATTTTGTGGCCGGTAATTATACTACAGTTGTTACTGTGCATTACCAAACTTCATTTTTTGACCACAAGCCAACTGTATTCTTTAAAACAAACATCTTTTGAAAGCCTCCTGTGCTTTGAAATTATTTTAAAATCCACTTTGCGAATAGGATTTGGTGCAAAACAGAATTTTTTAAATGATGTTTTGCTTTAAGGCAGCATCTCTTCACCTGTCATTTGGTCTGAGTTCGTCAGCTCTCACTAGCAGTAGGTAATCTTTCCACTTATGCTGTTGTAAGCCTTCCTTTTCCTCTCAGCACTGTGGGTGTGCTTACCGTACAATGACCTGTCCCCCAGGGAACAGATTTACTCTAGAGTGTGTGCTCATAACTGAGGCAGGGGAAGTGATAAACACTAAAACATTCAGAGAAACAAATCACCTTTTCCGTATTTAGAACACTAGTAAATCATCCACGGATAGGCTTTCGAAGCTGTGAGTCTTCCTCCAAGACTGGGTTCCCAATTCTTTTCTTTTTTCTTTAAAGATTTTATTTATTTATTTGACAGAGAGAGAGAGCACAAGCAGGGGAAGTGGAGGGAGAAGAGGGAGCCCAAGCAGAGGGAGAAGCAGGCTCCCCACTGAGCCTGATGCAGGACTCGATCCCAGGACCCTGGGATCATGACCTGAGTCAAAGGCAGATGCCTAACCGACTGAGCCACCCAGGCGTCCCTCTTTTCTTTTTTTTAAAGATTTACTTATCTGAGAGTGAGAGAGAGTGCACATGCATGCGTGGGGGAAGGGGCAGAGGGAGAGAATCTTCAAGCAGACTCCCCACTGAGTATGGAGCCAGACTGACCCAGGGCTCGATCTCACAATCCTGAGATCATGACCTGAGCCAAAATCTAGAGTTGGCTGCTTAACTGGCTGAGCTACCCTGGTGGCCCTAAGTTCCCAATTCTTAAGTGAAAACCTGATCACCAAGAGTGTAGGATCAAGCCATCAGGGGTGGAGCCATCTGGTTGAGGTGGGGGAGGGAAAACAGTACATTTAAAGACCAATCAGGCAGGAAGGGGCTTAATCTGCTAGTTCCCCTGACAGAAGAACTCCCATTAATCAATGCTTCTTCTCCTCATTGTTATTTTTATTTACTTTTATTTTTTCATTTATTTGAGAGAGAGAGAGAGATATCAAGAGAGAGCATGAGCAGGGAGGAGAGGGAGAAGCAGGGTTCCTGTGAGCAGGGAGTCAGACGCAGGGCTCCATCCCAGGACCCTGGGATCACGACCTGAGCCAAAGGCAGACGCTTAACCAACTGAGCCACCCCGGCGCCCTGCCACACTGTTAGTTTTAGGAAAATGACACAGAGACTTCGCCTCACAAGGACCTGATGAAATTAAATGTGATACACATGTGATTAAATTTTTTTTTTTTCCTTGGTATTCCCCTATCCCCACTTCCATGCCTTGGACAGCAGGCCCTTGTCTCACTACCTTAAGGTGGAGGAATGATGTGATAGGGTAAAAAGCAAAACAAGAACAAAACTTCTGTGAGTTGTGTTTTGTGTTATAAAAGCCCTCAGAGGATAGGAGAGGATTTGGAATATAGCCAAAGGATTTAGAAGGAAAAGGTTTGACAACAGTGGGGCTTTCCTGGAACAGTAGAAACACTTCCCTTCACTGGGGTAGGAGGAGAGATGGATGAAAAGTGAGAGAGCAAAGCTATGAATGGGTCCTTCCTCCCTACCCTGCCCTTCTCCCTCAGGAAGGCAACAAGCCTGCGGAGAAGAATGGCTGTGTGGTGTGGGCCTACAGAACTTCCTAGACCCTGGAGTGGCTCCAAAGTAGCAGGGAGCTGCTGGACATGAATAGGCCATGTGAACAGGCAGTAGGCACAGATATATCAGCATCAGTGGGAAGACTAGAAGGAACTGTAGATATCTTGGTTGGTGCCTCCTCAAACACCTAACTTGAAGAACGAATGGATCTCCAATACCCTGTACTAGCCTGTGCACTCCTTTTTTTTTTTTTTTTTTTGAAGATTTTATTTATTTAACAGAGAGAGACAGCCAGCAAGAGAGGGAACACAAGCAGGGGGAGTGGGAGAGGAAGAAGCAGGCTCCTAGCGGAGAAACCTGATGTGGGACTCGATCCCAGAACACCGGGATCACGCCCTGAGCCGATGGCAGACACTTAATGACTGTGCCACCCAGGCGCCCCTAAACTGTGCACTCCTGCTGCACCACACCCTAAACTTAGATATACCCTCAAAAGTAGAGAAGTACCCAAATGATGGAAGTCATTGCTGACACCTTTCAACATAGAGCCAGAGCTGAAAAGATAAAGTAGGTTGATTATAGTGGAGTAATATACACTTTGGCATACTTGTGTTTGTATACTGAGATCAGTGCCTTATCTAGTTTGAGCTTCTGTGGAAGACAATGGGGAATAGTGGAGAGACACTAACCTGAAAGAGAACTCTGTCATTTAGTAGTATGTGATTTTGGACAAGTCATGTAACTACTCTGGGCCTCAGGGTCCTCAATCTATAAAATATGTATAATAACACCCATCCTGACAACCTATAGCACTGTTGTGAGAATGGGATACTGCATGTGGATGTCATTAAATATAGCACAAGGCAAGGATCCAGCCTAAACAGTATCAAATACAAATCATAATTAGAAGAAAAATCTTATGAAATAACTCCAACTTATAGAAACTTGTGGAAAAGACTTGTCAATTTCCTTTTCTCTTCCTGGCACACAAAAGATAACATTTCCCAACATTTCCCAGCCTCCCTTGTGGTTAGGATGGGGCCATGTGATTGGGTTCTGCCACTGGGATATGGCAGAAGTAACAAACCGTACTTGTAGACCTAGTCTCATATCCCCCTGTCTGGTCTTATATATATATTCCCTTCTCCCTCTGTGGTAACTGCTGAGACCATATGTTGAAGCTGATGGCATTTTAAGACAAATTGCCAAGTCATCACTTGGAAGAGGTGCCCAAGAGTGCCCCCTTCCTACATTGGGTTGTGGTGTAAGATGTAAACTTTTATTATGTCAAGTCAATAGTATTTTTGGGTTATGTATTCATGTAGCCTATCTAGACTATCCTGACTGATATGGTACTATAATAAGATAACATATTATTATAATATATATACATATTTCATATTATCTATCATCTATCTAGCTATCTACCTACCTATCTATAAAATGAGAAGTCTCAAGACATGGAGGAGTGTCTCAGTCAATATCTTTCCTTCCATATTATGAAGAACATATAAATTCAGTTTGTGCTATTCTTGAGCAAA
This sequence comes from Ursus maritimus, assembly GCF_017311325.1. Classification (NCBI taxonomy): domain Eukaryota; kingdom Metazoa; phylum Chordata; class Mammalia; order Carnivora; family Ursidae; genus Ursus; species Ursus maritimus. Next base: position 54,096,393 of record NW_024423343.1, on the reverse strand, counting down.
GATGTCACAAGCACAGGTTATGATGACATTCAAGTCTGTGTCTGGCTTGCTCAGTGGAAGCATGGTCACCTGTAATCCTGGCTCTGATAGACCCCAGGCCCTCTGCACTACCTCACCGCCCCTGCTGCAGTTGCAGTGCCTTGCCTGATCACTGCACGGGCTTGGCTGGAAGATGGCCTCCTCCCTCCTCATCTCAAACTCTCCATGGACACTCAGCATTCTAACAGGGAGGACCCAGGAGATGCTCTTGGATCTAGGCAATGAGGAAAACCATTCTGTAGGGAGCACAGCTATTACTAACCATCTCAAAGCAGTAGGTTTTGCATGTTTGCTTATTACTACCTCCATTCCCCAAACAGTTCCAACATACATACGTTTGCAGCTTAACTTCTGCTCAAGCCACCAGAGCAATGGGTACTGCTGACTGTACTCAGAGACCACGACTGTACTCAGAGACCACAACTTCACTGCAGCCCTGGAGGCTGTCCAACTGCAGACAGAAGGACAGTAATGCTTTTCCCAAAAACTATACTCTCTTTGTCCAGGGCTGCCAAGAGAGTTCAGTTATCTTCAAGGCCCCGGGCTTCAAATTTTCACTGCCGCATGCCTGGTCATGCCTGGTCACCACCCTCTCTCTGGGTAAGTCTTTATTCTTAATGCATTTGCACCATTGGGAAGGATCTCTAGGAAGGCCTGGTCACTTCATTCCTTAACAAAGACTATCCTCTTTTGGACCAGTTAGCTGGCTTTGATCCTTGCCAGAGAATCCTGCCCAGTGGGCATGCAGACTTGAGGAACCATGAATACAGTGAGAAATCTGTCAGCACAACTGAATGAAATTTCAAAGCCCTTGTCCCGAAGGTCAAAAGTACAACTGTACTATCGTCTTTGAATGAATGGTACTGACCTTCAGAAAAAAGAAAGCATTAATATTATTTTCTAGGTAATGTTATTATTTTTAAAGTAATCTCTACACCGAACGTGGGGCTTGAACTTATGACCTTGAGATCAAGAGTCATATGCAATACTGACTGGGCCAGCCAGATGTCACTATTACTATTGTTATACTGAGAATCGGTGATCTGAGAAATAAAGATACTTTAAATGTTTTAATTGTTGTTTTCTTTTTTTTTTTTAAGATTTTATTTATTTATTTGACAGAGATAGAGACAGCCAGCGAGAGGGGGAACACAAGCAGGGGGAGTGGGAGAGGAAGAAGCAGGCTCCTAGCAGAGGAGCCTGATGTGGGGCTCGATCCCATAATGCCGGGATCACGCCCTGAGCCGAAGGCAGACGCTTAACCGCTGTGCCACCCAGGAGCCCCTAATTGTTGCTTTCTAAAATAAATGCTTTTAGAATCATAAAACTAATACATGCTTAGTGTGATCAATTTGCCAAGTACAGAAAAGTATATAAAATGTTTTAATAACATCTATCAGCTTCTTTTTTGTGATATAATTGGTATGGTCTACCTTCCCTCTATGTTGTATGTCTCTTGAGGAAAGAAATCATGGCGTTTCTTCATCTCTGTGTAGCCCATGACACTGAGACAGAGAGCCTTGAATACAGTAGGGCACAATAAATGTTTGTGGAATGAATGTCATTTAATGAATTTAGGAAAGCTGGAATTTTTACCTACCTTTGTGGACCAGAGTCTTCAAGGCAAAACAAAATAAAAAAAGATACCTTCAATAAGAGACTGGGTGGAGTGGCCACGACTGTGGACTCTGAAGTCAGGCAGATGTGGTCTGAAATCCATCCCTGATCTTGCTAGCAATGTGTCCACGGGTGAGTTATCTCAATTTTCTGTCTCTGGCCTGATGGGGCTGTGCTTCAAATTGCCCTCACCCCTGGACCCAAGCTGATGGGATATTCTCTCCCTGAAACAATGCCTGGAACTGTCCCAATTTTAGTATTAAAACCCCCACAGCTCAGGAAATTCCTCAATCTCAGGCAAACCAAAGGCTGGTCACCCTACAGAGAAGTAGGACAGATGATATACTGGCTCTTAAAGCAAAGCACAACACTTTTCAGTGACCCCAGCAAGACACATGGTCACAGAGAACTCTGAGGGGTGATATAAAGGAAAAACTCAAGTTTTTTCTTGCCCGAGTTGGAAAAAAAAGTCCAGTTCTTCCCTACTATCTCTTTCTTTCCTGTATATGTCCTTTACTTTCAGAGAACACTTCTGACACTTCTGGTCACCAAATGTGTGGAGGTGTTTCCCCCACCAACCAATTCTCTGACACCAGATGGGTGTCTGACAATTTAATTCAATTCTTAACTTGTCTACCTGGAGATAGTGTCAGATCCCACAGGTTAAAGGCTCAGGCCCATGAGATTGCCTCCCCACTTCAGATTGTAGTCACAAACCCAGGTTGTCACCTGTGTTTCTGACCAACCAGCTACAGACTGGGGTTTCCAGCAACTCCCTCCTTGGGTTCAATTAATTTGCTAGAGTGGCTCACGGAACTGAGGGAAACAGTTTATAATAATAGGATATGATAAGGAATAGAGATGAAATCCGGTTGGAAGAGATGCATAGGGCAAGGTATGGGGGAAAGAGCGGGAGTTTCCATGCCCTCTCCAGGTACGTGCCGCTCTCCCAATACGCCTATGTGTTCACTAACCTGGTAGCTCTCTGAAGCCAGTTCTTTTTGAGTTTTTACAGAGGCTTCATTACATAGGCATGATTGATTAAATCATTGGCCACTGGCGATTCAATCAACCTCCTGGCTTTCTCCCCTGCTCAGAGGTCAGGAGTGGGATTGGGCGTGTGGAACTGAAAGTTCCATCCTTCCAATCACATGGTCCGTTCTCCTGCCAATCAGCCCCCAACCTTAGGTAAGATCCAAAAATCACCTCATCAATATAAACAAGAGACACCTCTGGGAGCTGTGAGTCAGGAATTGTGGAGAAAGACCAGATATATATGAGAAACATATTTTAGGCATCCGAACGAACAAATACATATTTCTTAAAAGCACAATATCACAGGTGGGGATGTGCCATCCCCGCTATATCAGGGGGAGGAGACCTGGAAGTATTTGGTTGCCAGCTCTTATGACCTCCAGACCTGCTTTGTCCCTTTCCTCCCCCATCTGGGTTTACAGTCTTCCTCAGGTGACATTCAGCTCTCTCACCTGATCCTAGCACATTTATTGCCAATGGACTTTTGCCCCCCATGCTTCACTCCCAGAACAGCATTGGAAGTAAGTTGGGCAGCGGATGCCAAAGACAGAATCGGCCTCTCCTGCACCTGTAACCATTCATAAATTTATTAATTAGTGGATTCATTTATTAGACAAATGCCAATTGAACCCCTATTGTGCTGGAGAGGTACTATGTGATATGCTGTGAACTTCAGGGTAAAATATTTAAGTCCAAGAAATAGTAGGCTGCTAATATTAGGCTTTTACTATGGCATATATAGATATTATTTCCTTTATTCAATTATTTTGTGGGCAATTTGATATTTTTCTCTCCTGCCCCTGTCAACATTCACTAAAGACTGAATTTATAGGCTCAAAATAAGTAATATTACTAAAGGGCTCAAACTAATAAGCTCATATCTGCTTAGCCAAAGGGCACTGCCCACCTATGGCTCTGCCTGCAGGATTAGGTGCTGGGTTTGGAGAAGGGAATAGGAGTTAAAATTGGGAAGTTGTGATGCTCTTATACATTTGCTAATCCCTGGAGCTTGATTTTATGCCATAAGTGTGCCATTAGCCATTCCCAGATGCCAGTAGCTGCTTCAAAAGATCTAGGTCACAGTAGTTTCCCATCACTTGGGAGCCCTGAAAAATCCCATGTCCAGGCCACATTGTGAATCAATTACGTCAGAATCTCTGGTGGGGGAAGACTTAGATATTGCTATTTTTAAACATTTCCCAGGTGAAGCCCTAGCCCTAAGACTGTGGTCCTCAAATTTTAACCTGTATCAGAATCACCTGGAGGGCTCAGAAATTGCTGGGTCCTCTCTCTGGAATTTGTGATTCAATAGGTCTGGGGTGGGTCCTGAGAATCCGCATTTCTAACAAGTTCCCAGATAATGCTGCTGCCGGTCTGGAGCCCACATTTTGAGAACCACTGGTCTATGAGACCCTCGGTATCCTTAACAACTGAGTGGAATAGGGATGGGATAGTGGTGAGGAGGCCTGCTCTAGATTTTTCTTACTTCTGGAGGATCTGTTCAGGTTATTCTGTGGACTCAGATCTGCTTGAGAGTAATCTGTAGGATGTAAGTAAAATAAAATGACCTGTATAGTTGCCAGGTTTAACTGTGATAAGGCACACAAGGCCTTAACACAGAAGTGGCCACAAAGCAAGCACTCAAACGATGCTAGCCCCCGATGCTGGACCATGTTTCCCCAGAAACCCAGTAATGATCTGGAACCTCAGAGAAGGGTCTGAAACCTCCATATCTCAGAGTCTTTCTTCTATCCTTGCTCCCTCTCTTTCAAAATAATTAGTGAAAAGGCAATAAACATTTATGATTTAAAATATGTAATTGTACAAAAGGGTGAGAAGTATTTTGCCTCCCCCAGGAGCTCTCCAGTCCTCCTGTTCTGTTCATCAGAGATACGCACTAGTTCCGATTTCTTATCTATGCCTCTAGAGATATTTGTTGTAGATAAAACCGCAATTGTGTGTATGTGTGTGTGTGTGTATCCATCTCTTTTTAAAGAGTATTAATGATAGCATGCAATATATACTGTTTTATAATCTTCTTTTTAATATACATAATTGTGCAAACTGATCTTTTTCACCTAAGATGATATCTTGGGGATAGTTTCATATTAATGCATATAAACCTGCGTTATCCTTTTTCTTTTCTTTTAAGTAGGCTCCAACACAGGGCTTGAACTCATGACCCCGACATCAAGACCTGAGCTGAGATCAAGAGGCAGACACTTAGCCTGCTGAGTCACCCAGGCACCCCTCTTTTTCATGAGTCTGCATCGCCCCATTACAGTTATGTAGCATAAATACTTAACCAGTCCCTGTAAATAGATGTTTCCTTTTGTTCCCCTTTTGCCATATAGGCATTCAAGCAACAAGTCAAACAGATCTATCAGATAAATTCATTCGGGTGAAATTGCTGGATTAAAGATTATGTCCCGTTTCCATTTTGACAAGAACTGCCAAACTCCCTAGGAATTACTAAGAGGCTGGACAGTAGCAGGGTTCTGCTGCCAGCTGCTTAGGGTCAGTTTCTGGCTTAGCCACTTAACTAGTTGTGTAACCTGGGGTAAATTCCTCAATAACCCTATGCCTTATTTTCCTCATCCATAAAATGGTGACAAGAGCAGTGTTTCTCTCACAGTGTTTTTATAAAGGCTAAATGAGAGACTAAACTCCTAACACAAAGCGAGTCCTGGGTAACTCTGACACAAAATAGAAAATACAAAGTCAGAACCAGACAAGTAGAATTCTTGAGATAATAGGGGCACGTGGGTGGCTCAGTCGGTTGGGCGACTAACTCTTGATCTCAGCTCAGGTGTTCATCTCACAGTTGTGAGTTCAAGCCCTGCGTTGGGTTCCATGTTGGGCATGGAGCCTACTTAAAAAAAAAAAAATCCTTAGGACAATGGTGGGTGACCTGGATTATCCCACCTTGGTTGGGCCTCTCTGATTCCATGTAACACTAATAGTTTTCAATGACCCCTTTTTTGGGCTACACATTGTAGGCTGCACTGATGGGGCTTGTGTTACAGGGCATGGTATGTCTAAGGGGTCTGGTAATCTCACTAGGAGTAAGGTGACTTCCCTGAGGGTCAGGCTGATGTCTTCGCTTTTCCACAATAACTAATATGGCCTAAGAGTGGGAGTTCCAAAGGAGTCGCTAGAGGAGTGATGTGCCAAGAGTGAGATTTAATGCTGAAGATGTATGAGAGGCTTGCATGGGGAAGCTGGCACTGAGATAAGTAACTTGCCCAGGATTACACAAAAGGAAATGTTGGAGGTAGAATTAGTGTAAGAGAAAGCATTCTCTTTCCATTGTGGGAAACAGCCTCCAGCTCTCTCTTTTACTACAGGAATGGCATTGGCCATGTAAAGAAATGATGGTGGTGATAATGAGGATGACTATGACAACAGCAGCTAACTAACATCAACTGAATACTGTGGACCAGGTGTTTTGCTAAGCATTTTATATGGATTATTTTACTTAATATTCCTTGTGAATTTCATTTTTACTTAATGATCCTTGTGAATCTCACATTCTTTGTTTCCTAGTACCCTTTCCTCATCAATCCCTGCAGGGCCCCTCTTTTTGTCTGTCTATCTATCTATCTATCTATCTATCTATCTATCTATCCATCTATCTATCTATCTATCATCTCATTTTATTTATACCTCCTCCCATACTCCTCCCTCTGCCTAGAAGCAACCATTCTATTGTACTTAATTTTTAAAAAAAATTTAAAAAGATTTATTTATTTGAGAGAGAGAGAGTGCATGAGTGGGGGGTAGGGACAGAAAGAGGGAGAAGCAGGCTCCCCGCTGAAAAGGGAGCCCAACACGGGGCTCGATCCCAGTACCCTGAGATCATGACCTGAGTGGAAGGCAGACGCTTAACCAACTGAGCCACCCAGGTGCCCCCTACTGTAGTGGTGCCCCCTACTGTACTTAATTTAATGTGTATCTTGTTTGTGTGAGTTGTTGCAACACAGGTTGTGTTGTTATGTTGTGTGTGGTTCATCCACTTTTCCGCAGGTAGCAAGGCCTGCATCACCATTATGCAAGACTGCTGCTGTTACAGGTTGCTCCAAAATGCTTGAACTACTATAGTAGAAAAGTTAACTCACATACTGCTCTCTCTCTCTGTTGATGTCCAAGGACCCAGCAAGACAGTCTGAGAACATGAAAATCACATAGTCTTGGTTCCATTTCCAACTAACAGGCTTGGGTTGGTTTAGTTACAATAGCTCTTGAAAGGTCAGCAAAATGAAAGGATAAGCTAGAGACCAATGGAAGTCCAAGGGTTGGTTAGAAGCATGACCCCTTTCCCCCCATCAGTTCTTCTAACACCAGGTCACCTCAAATAACAACAAACCATGTAGATATGATGGGTTTGCCATAAAACGGTTTTAGGACAAGTCTCCTAGCCTCCCACTCCCAACCAGAGTAGCATCCCAAGCCTCAGCATGGGACCAGGTCCAGGTACACTGGAGCTTTAGTAAAGCCCCTAACTCACATATCCAAGTCAATTCCTGATGGTTAAAAAAAAAATGATGTTCTAAAGCTAGAGGTATAATTAAATCTGTATAAACCAATATAATCATCCCAAAGTCAGATCCATTTGAGGCCAAAAGCCCTTCTACCATCCCCTAATGTTCAAACATTCTACATGCACTGCTGCCACACTGACCAGCCCCCATTCTTCCCCTTCTCCCCCTACTTCACACTATCCTTCTTTCCTTGGTTGAACTGTGTCCCCCCCAAATAGATATGTTGAAGTCCTAACCCTAGTCCCTCAGCATGTGACTTTATTCATAAATAGGGTAATTGCAAATGTAATCAGTTAAGATGAGGTCATACTGGAGTAGGGTAGGCCTTTAATCCAACATGACTGGTGTCCTTAGAAGAAAGCCATGTGAAGACACAGAGACATACGGGAAGGTGGAGGCAGAGATTGGAGTGATGAACTCACTGAGTTTCTCCTTTCAGACCTGCTAGGTCCTTACTCTCACTCTCCCAAGCCAGACACCCCTCTCTTTGTCTCGTCTTCCGCATGTAATACGGCTCAAATTTTCTAAATTCTAACCACTCCAGTATCTCAGACCTCCTCTCTCGCTCAGTTCCCAACCGACCTCGCCTTCACTACTAACACTATATGGATTAGTACATTAGCACTCAGCAAATGTCAACTATGGCTACACACCCACCTCTCTTCCTTCCAATGTGCATCATGCATGGTTGCCAATTCAGTTGTGAATGCACAGTTGTGAACATGCCACTTTTCTGCTCAAAAACCTTCAGTGGCTTCCTGTGGCCCAAAGTATAAGGTCCAAAATCCATTGCCTGATATATGCCCTGCACATAACTCCAACCTATTTTTAGAGCTAACTTTTTTCACCACTCATTTTCCCTCCATGTGCCCTCATACAGCTAAACTGAACTACTATTTCTGTTACAAACTCTCGGCTTTCTTACCTACTTTCCCCACCACCTTTGTTTGTAGTCTGTCTTCTGGGAGTACCCTCCTTTCTCCCATCTCTTCATTTGTGTATACTACTTATTCTTCAAACCTCAGTTACAATGCCACTTTCATAAAGTCATCAATGAATGCTTTGCTCTGCTTTGCCCCCCTAAAAAGTTATTGCTCCAGTCTCTGAGTTTTTGTAGCTCTTTATCTAGACCTCTGGACACCTAACATTTCCTTTTGTATTAAAGTTATTTGTATTAACAATAGACATCTTTTGTTAAAATCTTAATGCATTATTTTATTTAATTCTCTAATGACTCTATGAGGTAACTACTATTATCCCCATTTTTCAGGTTAGGAAAACTGAGGCCGGAGGGATTAAATAATTTATTCAAGAATGCATACGTGGTGAAGCCAAGGTTCAAATGAATAGAGCCCCAGAGCCCACACTTCTCACCACTACTACACAAGACTATCGTGGTTTGCTAGACAAGGAGCTCCTGGATGGCAAAAATCCTTCGATGCTCCATCTTTGCATCTCCCAAAGTACCTAATGCCATTCACTGCACTTTAAAAAAGCTCAGTGAAAAGAGGCACAGACTTGGTCAAATGTTCCCTTTCTCTCATCAGGAGGTGGGTAAATTAATGACTATTATATGGTGTTTGATGTAAATACTATAGTTCCGTTCTGAGCCCCCTCCCTGTTTCTTTTTGCCCCTTTTCTGTGCTCAGCTTGTGGAGAAGGCAGTATCCCTCGGAAAAGTAGAAGGGACCTGTTTCCACTCTGAGAAGACCTTAGACGAGTTCTACTGGGGACGAGAGACGTCCTGAGCAGTTCTCAGGCAGCAGCCCTCTCTAGCTGGCAAATGCTCTACAGTTTGCAACCTCAGGCAATTCCAGAGAATGAACCTTTTGAAATGAAATAAACAGAGAGGAATGGAACCTTTTATTATCTCCAGATGGGACTGTACACCTTAGAAACTGTAGAAATAATTCTGTAATCCCTGGATCACAATTCTGTTATCTCCCAAAAGGAAAGAAAGTTCCTTTCACTGAGAACTGGTAAATTATGTTAATTAAAAAGCCAACGTCGATTAAATTCTGCAGATTGAATCCCCATTCCCCCCATCCAGATTTTTCTGGTTTGCTTTTTATTTAACTTTGCATTGCTCTCCCCGCTTTTAAATAAGATATTAGGTTGAGTTGGAACACACACACACACACACACACACACACACACACACACACACTTGTAAAACTGTTGTTTCTGAGCTGTTGTTTCAAGACTTAGAAGTTATTTTTAAAATGAGGATGAAATCTGGCAGTGAAATGTCCTTTAGGGTATTATTGGAAAAGGAAACATGAAAAACGTATCTGTAGTATTTTATCTTATACTGTTAGTGGTGGCCAGCTGGGCAGCCTACACATAGAAGGTGTCCAATAAAAATTTACTGAATGAATTCCATACTTAATAATTTTGGGCTATAACAGTATAAAATATAACTTTAAAATTGACGGTGCCACCTATTGGTGAAGATATAAAATTTAAAATGATAACTTATGTAATAAATTAATGTTTCTCAATCATTTCTTTCTTATTCCCTCAGAGATTCTAAGAGATATTGAAGAGTTGGAAGGAATAGCTTGCTTGATCCGTGCAGACAAGAGGCACTAATGTTTTCAATTGGTTTGCTCTCTACTGGGCACCTATTGAAAGCTCAATATTTTGCAAGATGCCAGAAAAGTAAAGACATGGCCCTTGACTTCAAAGAGCATCTCATCTACTTGGAAGGAGAAGACCTAGCTCCTGAGAACAATGAACAGATACAATAAAACAATAAATACCCTGACTTTAAAATGTACAGTGTTCACTCCATATACATGGTTATGTCTTATATATTACATAGTATCCATACCTTTTGGACAGTACAGAAACAAGTCTGTTTTGCTTACCACTTACCCCAGGCCTAGCCCACCGCTATCCCTGGCACTTAATAGGCAATGATAAACACTCCTGAATAATTGAATAATTCAGGTCTCATGGTTAAATACATGTAGACATGTAGGTTATAGAATATTTTAAACCCAGACTGGCAAACAGATCAGAAAATACATGTGAACACAGGAAGTCCTATGGAAGAAGTGGGGTTTGAGTTGTGTTCTGAAGAATTCCTCAAGGAATTTATAACCCAATACAGATGAAGCCATCAGCTCAGGCAGCCCTCTTGCTGTCATGGATTTGGGTCTGAACTGAGATTTCGGTAGTTTGTTTTGCCAACCCATTCTTTTTCCTCAGCCAATGACTTGGTTTTTGCTCAATATTGGCTAAGTCCAAAAGCAAAGAAGAGGGCAGATGGTGGGAAGTTGCAAGACTGTAAACACATGTTTTACTCCTGAAATCTTATGGGCAGGAGTAGTTCCTGCAGTATGCAGGTAGCCTCGTTAGGTTCCTCCAACCTAACTCTGTGGTCCAAAGTATTCCTATAATATTTGACAATAAGTATCAAGAGTCTTAAAATGATATTTTTTGATCTTGTATTTTTTCTTCTTAGAAAGTATGCTAAGGAAATAATCAGAAATGTGAACAAATGCTTTCTGGAACAAAGGAAAAATCTGTACTCAATATGGAAACAGTTAAGTAAGCTTTTTGGTTGTTTAGTTAGGAAAATTTTGTTATAGATACAAGACAATTCTCACGTGATCTTAAAAAATATGGCACAAAATTGGGGTGCCTGGGTGGCTCAGTCGGTTAAGCACCTGACTCTTGATTTCAGCTCCGGTCATGATCTCAGGGTCATGAGATTGAGCCTTCCATTGGGCTCCATGCTCAGTGGGGGTCTGCTTGAGACTCTCTCACTCCCTCTCCCTCTGCCCCCCCCACCTCTCTCTCTCTAAGAAGTAAATCTTAAAAAATATGGCACAAAATTTGTATATGTTATCTCTGACTAGAAGGATTACAGGTTGTTTTGTTTTTACTCTATTGTAAAAAAATCTTTGAAACTTAGTGGGTGAAATTTAGCTCATCCATTCTGGTTATTGCTGCTTTCATTATCTTTGGGTAGATCATTTTACAACTTTGTAGAGAAAGAGGTTAGTTAACATGTAGGAAATTGATAGGAATGAAAATATTTCCTGCTGTAGCTATGTAAATGATTCCATTAATGCAATGGAAATTAATTTTGTCTGGTAGATAATAAAAATTTCTGTAATTGAAATCTATTTGAACTGGTTATAAGATCTTCCTGGTTCCCTCATTAATTAATGAGTTAAATAAAATCTTTGATATGTGCTCATTGTATATTTACATGAGTCACAATTTTACCTTTTTTGAAAGCTATCCTTTAACACTACATATTTTCTATATTCTAGATTTTTTTTACAGTAAACATGTATTGCTAATTTTTAAATAAACTTTTAAGTATAACATGCATGTTATACTTAAGTTTAACATGTATGCATGTTTTAATTTAAGTACGTATTCATGCATATGTCAGTTTACAGCTCAGTGAATTTTCACACAATCTGTATAGCTATGTAACCAATCCTCAGATCAAGGAATAGAACATTCTTACGACCTCAGAAGTTGCCTTCTTGTCTCCCTCCTAGTCACTATTACCTCCCCACCAAATGGTGAACAGTCCTGATTTCTAACATCAGAGATTCATTTTGTCTGACTTAAACTTTATATAAGATTTATTTATTTATTTGAGAGAGAGAGAGAGGGAGAGTGCACACATGCGTGTGCATGAGCAGGGGGAGGCGCAGAGGGGAGGAGAGAGAAAATCCTTAAGCAGACTGCCTGCTGAGCTCAGAGCCTGACTTGGGGCTCAATTCCAGGATCCTGAGATCATGACCTGAGCTGAAATCAAGAGTTGGATGCTCAACCAACTGAGCCATCCAGACGCTCCTGACTTTAACTTTATATAAATGCAGTCATACGGTGTGTACTCATTTGTGCCTGGCTTCCTCTACTCACTATTATGTTTCTGAGATTTATCCATGCTGTTGTATGAAGTTTTAGTTCTTTCATTCTCATTGCTGTGTAGTATTCTATTATGTGAACAGATTACACTTTATTCTACTACTGATGAACATTCAGATTGTTCCTGGTTTGGGCTATTATGAATAATGTGCCTGTGCACATTTTTGTACATTTTTTTGGTGAAAATATGAATACATTTCTGCTATCACATGTATTAATTTAAAATCTGAAAAAATAAACAAAAATTACACAGAAAAGTCATTTTTCCTTTTTCCGCTATAGATCATTCTATCAATATGCAATTCCTCCGATAAATAAATTCTTTTAAAATATAAATGTACTCCAGAATTAATACCCATTCATGCCTTATTGTGAATTTCTTTTTTTTTTTTTTAAGATTTTATTTATTTACTTGACAGAGAGACAGCCAGCTAGAGAGGGAACACAAGCAGAGGGAGTGGGAGAGGAAGAAGCAGCCTCCCAGAGGAGGAGCCTGATGTGGGGCTCCATCCCAGAACGCCGGGATCACGCCCTGAGCCGAAGGCAGACGCTTAATGACTGTGCTACCCAGGCGCCCCTATTGTGAATTTCTATAATCTGATGAAGTCAATAGCTAGTTGAGAAGTTTCCCCTGGTGCTGGAGGGTGTAAGGAAATCAGGGTGCGGAAAAAGGAGTGGGAGATTTGGGGGCGCCTGGGTGGCACAGCGGTTAGGCGTCTGCCTTCGGCTCAGGGCGTGATTCCGGCGTTATGGGATCGAGCCCCACATCAGGCTCCTCCACTATGAGCCTGCTTCTTCCTCTCCCACTCCCCCTGCTTGTGTTCCCTCTCTCGCTGGCTGTCTCTATCTCTGTCGAATAAATAAATAAAATCTTTAAAAAAAAAAAAAGGAGTGGGAGATTTGGGTGTGATAGAAAGGCAGTAAGTGTAGGAACTTGAGCGGTGGGGCTAGGGAAAAGGAGTCAGGAGAGGGGAGATGTACTGACTTTTCCACTCATTCAAGGTCTTGGCTATTGCCTTCTGAAAAAAAAATCACTACAATGATTGTTAATGTGATCTATCTGTTTTAAATAGTTCAGAGTTGGCAAAGGGCTTTCATATCCATTACCTCATTTGATCTTGCTCTCACAAGAAGTTGGGTATTTTCACAACTGTTTTTGTTTTAGATGCTTAAAGCTTAAAATTGGATATCACAGTTGGGTGGGTAGGATTCCAATTCCTCCCACTGAGGCCAGGCTCCATAAGCTAAGCACATTTAGTTCATCCTCTTCAGATCAATTTGTTATCTCCCTATTCAGTCCCCAACTCAGAAAATAGGGAAAGAAGGAGGACTTAAAGTGCAGGAGGAGCAGAAAATATGCCTTTGACATCTCTCTTATCAAATATTGTAGACTCTAAGGGATATGCCAGAGGTCTATCCTATAGGTTATTAAGGGGCAAAAAGAGTGGTACAGACTTGCAGAGTCTACACTTTGGCCTTCCACAAGTGGGCACTGACTGGCCAAAGACAGTGGAGTAAGATGAAGTGGGTGAGTGGAGGGTGGAGATTCAGGATAGGCCCAACCCAGCAGGCTCGGTAGGAATGGGACATGGGAATAGTAGTGAGAATGGCATTGGAGCTGCTGAGCACAGTCTGAGCTGGAAAGAAATTCTAGTATATCTAAGTTTTGGGTGAAATGGTGCAATGGATAGGATGTCCTAGACAAGTTGTAGTGAGTCTGAGGGTGCAGGTGGGTATTAGGTAAGTAGTTTAGCAGCTAGTCTGAGATCTTGGAGGTGATGAACAAAGAGACCCAGGTTGGGGTGTGATCAGGCATCTCAGTGAATCTGAGGAGAGAGACCTTTGTTTCAAGAAGGATTTTTCAGAACTTTTATCTGGACTTGGAGCTGTTTGAGACTCTTTGAATATGGTTCAGCTGTGCTTACTGTAAAGCACCCGCAGCAGTCCTAACATCAGATGACAGGGGAGGTGGCTGTGTTGCAGGCCTCCTGTGAACAGTCAGGCAGAATGGGATTCACATGAAAACCCCTGACAGCTACTCCCCTGTGTCTTTTGCTTCAGTGCCTTGAGAAAGGATTAAGGCTGATCCATGCCAACCCTGTCAATGGGCTCACTCTAACTTGGCAAGCAAATTGTTGTTGACAGCTTCTAGGTGTGCGTTTTCTTAGAGATGGATTCTATGCAAGAAAATCAGATTCTTGTTGCCAAGGTATTAATTTAACAGGTAAACAAGTTGCAAAATGCTAAAGGGGAACATGAAAATGTTTCTAGGCTTTCCACTGGGCTCATCAGGGACTGCTTGTCTGCTACTCCCACACTGAAAAGGCCCAACAACTTCATTGTAGATAGAATGTTTTATCCTTTTCCTAAATATATATTTCAAAGCTTACTGTTATACCATGGGACCCTAGCCCTGTATATCCATAAGGAGCCTCTCATTTAATATGTGAAATAAACAAAGAGTATGTTTTTCATTTTAAATTTATAAAAATAAAGGAGTGCAGGAGATTAAGTAAAGTGTTCTGCATCACATAATAAAGGATTAAAACTGGATCTTTAACTTGTGATTAGGTATCTGTATCCAGGTATCTATCATCCATAGAGAATATACTGTCTGGGAGTCTCACTTTCTATAGACCTGAACCATTAACCCCACAACCTGGTCAGGCTATCAGTTTAGACAGATTTCATCAGGGCTTGGCCTCCTCAAAGAGCAGGCAGCTCTCAGATGCTGCTTACTCTCTAACTTCTAAAGTATCCAAAGGATTTGGCTATCCCACAGGCCTCTGAGATAAGTACTGGATTTCCCTTCCAGGATTTCAAAGTTGTTCTTTAGGGACAGCCCAACCCTGATTGCTCAATTTTGCAGGCAGAAGCACAGATTAATCATCGGTATGTGAGTTCCTCTTCTATGCTATCTGAAGTTTCTTGGATGACTTTTTTTTTTTTTTTAAGATTTTATTTATTTATGTGACAGAGAGACAGCCAGAGAGAGAGGGAACACAGCAGGGGAGTGGGAGAGGAAGAAGCAGGCTCATAGCGGAGGAGCCCGATGTGGGACTCGATCCCGGCACGCCGGGATCACGCCCTGAGCCGAAGGCAGACGCTTTTTAACGTCTGCGCTACCCAGGCGCCCCTCCTGGATGACTTTTTAATTTATAAAATAAAGTAGTAGCCTCTTTAATGTTGCTGCTACAAATGGCCTTTTCTATGTATATTTCAAATTCCCAAAAAACAATTTTCCTACAGATGAATATAAATATGAGTTTCTTTTTTTAAAGATTTATTTATTTATTTATTTGAGAGGGAGAAGGGTGGGGAGGGGAAGAGGGAGAGGAAGGGAGAGGATTCACAAGCAGACTCCCTACTGTGTGTGGAGCCAGATGTGGGGTGGATCCCATCATCCTGAGATCATGACCTGAGCCAAAACCAACAGTTGGCTGCTCAACTGACTGAGCCACCCAGTTGCCCCTATAAATCTGAGTTTCTTAAAATTTCATGAAGCACTTTATATAAAGAAAAAGACAAACAGTTGAAGGGCTAGTTATACACACCATTAACACAGATGGGGAATGGGTGAGTTTTGTAAGGCATAAAATTGGGATGCTATAGTATCTTATTACTTAAAAAGTGTTCCATTTGGGGTGGCAGGAGGAAAGGAGATAGCTCTTGGAGTTGAGTCATGAAACCTGTCGCCTTTGGAAAAGAGGAGCGACCAGGTGTCCACTGGCCAGGTGAAGGTGGAATGAGAGCTGCCCATACTGTTAACAAATTTTTTTTTTAGTACAGTCTTCTTATTAAAAAGGAAGACCGTCTCATATTTCAAATAGAAAATATGACAAAAGAGAGAGGGGGAGAAAATAAAATAAAAAACACCTCACTACGCCGCTGATTACTAATTTCTACAGTGGCTTTCCATTGTTTTGGGAATTCACTTCTACATTCAGGGAGGAATGATAATTATGCTTGAAAATATCCTAAGTCACTCAGTTTGGGAACAGAACGCTGCTTTCTTGGTTGAGCAGCTAATGCGGTATTTATAAGCCATGTTATTTAAATGTAAAGAAACAAAAATAAAAGTTTCTGTTACCGCTAGAATCACACTCAGCATGACTAGATACTCAGAGCATGAAAAGCACATGGGACCAGAAATGGTTCAAATTCACATTCCCTCCTTCATATTTACTTTGGGTTAAGTTCAAGCTAATTGAAATGAAGGTAAGGCAGAAACCATACCATTTAATATGTTCTCACTTGCTCTTCCCCTCCTCCTTTCTTTCTCCACTTTCCCTCTTCCTATATTCTTTCTCTTTTGCTGCCTACTCTTACTAAGTTTAAGTGAATCCTAGTGAAGATAATGCTAAACGTGATGCTACTGTGTTAATAATACATTTGTGTCTATCCTTCAGTAACTTTTAAAGTTACAAAAATACATACATATTAATGAAAAAATTCAAATAGTACAGAAAGTATGAAATTAAAAGTAAAAATCTTTTTCCATCCTCTTGTCCCATTCCTTGGCATTCTTTCTACTTTGAGAGAAGGAGCAAGACCCAGTGTTGGGTTGGGAGTGAAGCCAGGGGGAGTTCCTTTCTGCACTTTTATAAACTATGTTCTTTGTGAATGTTGTGGGTTTCTTTTTAATTACAATTATTTTTTAAAGATTTTATTTATTTGAGAGAGAGAGAGAGAGAGTGAGCAGGGGGTTAGACAGAGGGAGAGGGAGAGAATCTCAAGCAGAATCCCGCCTGAGCGGGGAGCCTCACGCAGGGCTTGATCCCATTACCCTGAGATCATGACCTGAGCCGAAATCAAGAGTCAGACACTTACCCGACTGAGCCACCCAGGCGCCCTGTGAATGTGTGTGTTTTAAAATTATTTAGATGGAGGGATTTGGAGAGCAAGAGGAGATGAAATGCATCTGGTCAATCTACCACCTTGGACCAGAAGCCCTTTAAGAGCTTTTAAAACCATGCTTATATTCACACATTTATTTATTTTACAAAATTGGAACCATTGAGCACATATTGGTTGTCACCAGTGTTTGTCCTTAATAAACTTTCAAAATCTTTTTTTTTTTTAGGGTTTAAATAAAGAGCCTTTATTAAAGCCATGACTTACAGAGGCATGATTAAAGCTATGGAAATACCAAAGGATGGTGGAGGGACTCAGAACAGACAATGACATGTTCCTAAACCCTGAAGGGATAGGCTTTGGGAGAGGAGACATGCTCATGGAGAGACACAGCTCCTGCCAAAGTCATAGCACCCAAGCAGGGAGGGATTAAGGAAAAATACCATGATTACCTACCTCCTCCTGACACCTGTTCTCATGCTGGTGCCTCCCATTGGCCAGACCAATTAAGAAGCCAGCCAGCAAGGGAACCTGAGTGATGCAGCCTGCTGTGGTCAATACCTGGGGTTGCAGAGTTCAGAGGCTGGATCTGAGGCAAAGGGAGAGTTATCAGCACAAAAATAATTCAAATTATGTTGCAAATGTATAAATTATTTTCATAGTAATAGAGGGAAGACACAATCTTCTATTAGTAAAAATTTAAGGTAATGTTAAATATTTTGGGTCCATGAAGGCTACCTTTTGTTTTTGTTTTTGTTTTTTCTCTTTAAGATTTTATTTATTTATTTGACAGAGATAGAGACAGCCAGCGAGAGAGGGAACACAAGCAGGGGGAGTGGAGAGGAAGAAGCAGGCTCCCAGAGGAGAAGCCCGATGCTGGGCTCCATCCCAGGACTCTGGGATCATGCCCTGAGCCGAAGGCAGACACTTAACGCCTGAGCCACACAGGCACCCCGATGAAGGCTACCTTTTGACCCTCAGATCACTATTATCTCTTACAAGTTGTCAACCTTACCACAGACATTCTGTGTTACTCAAGAAAATAATGCGATAATAAGAGGTGAGATTAGGATGTCCCAATCAGACTGTCTTTTCTAATTTATTAAACTTTAGAAATCTTATTACATTAATAAATATTTACCTATAACATTACTCTAAACATAAATAGTATACCTCCTATGGATGCATTTAACTTAACTCTTATTATTGGATAGGTAGGTTGCTTTTACTCTTTCTGTGTGATACATACGGCTTGGGTGTGTTCTAGGTAGTTTTACTATAAACATCTTTGCTGTAGACATCTTTGCATTACTGCAAACATTTTCACTTAACTAACTGACCACGAGGCAATTTTGTCATAAAAGATAAAATAATAAAGAATGTAAAAAGAGATATTAAAAAGGACATAATGAAACATGAAAAAGTTAATAACATTAATTATTAATTTCTTCCTACTTTAAGAGAGGTATCAGTTTTCCAAGTACCAGGATGTTTTTTTGTAACTGAGATTTGTACTGGGTTGTGAAAGCCTTTGACATGGTTGTTTGTTCTTTGCCTATTGTCACATGTCCCTTGATAGACGGTCCAAAGTTCTATGGGAAATGTGGAAGAAATGCTAACTCTGGGATGCATTTGTTACTGAGCTTTGTTATCATTATAACTGATACGTTACCGGTTTCTAGCATAGTCTAGTATGCCATCTGGCTTTATACCTCTTATTTCACACTTCTAGTAAGTTTTACCACCGTATTTTCTAACAAGTTGATGTATATATTTATCATCTACTATTTTAAGACCGCCATGTCTACTCTTCGCTGTATAGACCATTATGAGAACTAGCTAAGATTTATATAATATAAAAACGGGAACTTTGCTAATGGAGAAATGAAACCAAACTGTCAACCAGTTATGTTATTTTTCATGGCAAAATGCCTTACAGCCAGTTATATGGGGCAAAAATGTTTGTGGCAAAGATGTCTACAGCAAAGGTGTTTATGGAGAAAATACTGGACACAGCTGAGATGATCTGCCTAGTAAGTAGCAATCTTTTCATATGTCATTAATTATTTCTAAAGATAGAGTTGTGAAATTGAAATTGCTCCCCAAAAGATATGTAGATGTTTAAAGCCTTTGAGTGTAATGGGTATTTGCTGTTTTTCTATCTTAACTGTGCGATCTAGAAGCTAACGATGAATTAAGCTTCTTTACTAGGGTGGGACACTACTTAAAACTTTTTTCCTGTCAGGGTACCTGGGTGGTTCAGTTGGTTAAGTGTCTGCCTTCAGCTCAGGTTGTGATCCCAGGGTCCTTGGGATCAAGCCCCAAGTCAGGGTCCCTGCTCAATGGAGAGCCTGCTTCTCCCTCTCCCTCTGCCCACTGTCCCCCCCTCTGGCTCCCCTCTCATGCTTGTGCTCTTTCTCACTCTCTTTTTCTCAAATAAATAAATAAAATCTTAAAATTAAAAAAAAAAAACTTTTTTCATGTCAAGATCTGCCTCATCTTCCAAAGTGGGAATTCCCAGCACTAGGCTTGTGGAGGTGGAAGAATGACCCACCTCCTTCCAAAAACTGGAGTGAGTCACTATCAGCTTTCTTTTCCCCACCCTTACCTCCCAGCCTTTTTTTTTCTTTTTTCTTTTAAGAGGTGGAATTCAGCCTAAGGGTTCCAGTGGTTTGGAACTGGAGAGAGGTATCTGTTCTAGGTCTTCTCGCTTCCAGATTGGAATTTATCTCATCTCTTAAAATAGAGCATTCTTAAGATATACTCTTAACTAAAGGCTAATTTAAGGTATCTTAACCAATTTAACAAAGTAAAAAGAAATCTCCACAAGTCTTTGAAACTATTAGCAATAAAAAGTCTATTTTAAAAAATAATAAAGACCCTTCCCTGCTCTCAGCCATCTTGGCAGCTGCTCTTGGTTGGGGCTGTCCCACACGTAAGGTTTGAGGATGGTGGCCTCAAAGAAGAGGAAAAGTCACTGGAGTTGATCAATTCCAGGCTCCAAGTCATTATGGAAAGCAGAAGGTACATGCTGGGGTATGAGCAGACTCTGAAAATGGTCAGACATGGCAAAATGAAACTGGTCATCCTCATCAGCACCTGCCCAACCTGAGGAAATCTGAAATAGAATACTGCGCCATGATGACCAACACTGGTGTTCATCACTACAGTGGCAATAATATTGAACTGGGCACAGCATGTGGGTAATACTACAGAGTATGCACACTGGCTATCATTGATCCAGGTGATTCTGATATCATGAGAAGCATGCCAGAACAGACTGGTAAAAAATAAATCATATGAAATTTTTCTTTAATAAAACTGACCAGAGCTTGTTTTTTGTTTTTTAAGTGAAATGAACTTGTGATGGATAGTTATTTTGGTGGTAAGATTAATGTGAATTCTGATATCTGGGTAGATTCCCCATCTAATTTGTGTTCCTTTCCACCTGAACTCTAGAAGGCTTTCACAGACCATCTTGGGGCATGAAGAAAACCCAGCATGTTGGTATGCACACATCCCCCACCATCCACATTCCTCTTTCTGTTTTCCTTGCTATTGCTACTATCATACCACCATCATCAAAGTCTAGCAATGCTTTCAAAATATGGAATGTGGTCATTATGGCTGGTCAGGGCATTTTCTAGGTTAAAAAAGCAAAGGAAATATAAAAAGGAATTTTCAAAATCTGTAATGGTATATATTGTTTTAAATTTTACAGAGCACTTTCACATATCTCACTTGATCTTATAATATTCCTATTAAATAGATATTAAGATCCCCTTTCACAGATAAAAAAAACTGAGGTGGATGGAGCCTTAAAAATTCTTCAAGACAAAGTTTAAGGTTATTTTCCATTTTGGTACTTTCCCCTTCTTGCTGGTTCTGTGCTCAGGGATCTCATCCAACTGAAATTGCTCTTCATCTGAGGAGGAAGCAGTAAGATGAACTAATCATTCTCTGGGATCAAGGCTTTTATGTTTCTTCTTCAAAGCCCTGGCATTCTGCTTTCCATCAGGATCACTGACAGTTTGAGTAGGTTCCTATACCAGACCTACGTGATGTAGTGAAGCAAATGATTCTGACTTTCCTTTCTCCAGGACTAAACTCATGGTCACAGAAATACAGGCTAAGATGTTCCAGTAAAACTAATTACCACGGTGGGCTGTCTTACATTCAGCTAATTAGGGATTACTTTTGAGATAAATGAGCATAATTACACTTTGTAAAACACTTCTATAAAATCTTAAATGATTCCTACCAGAGAGCTCTGTTTTCCCTGAAATGGGTAAAAGCACTAACTTGCTTAAGTTGAGAAATGGTGTCCAGACTGAAACACCTACTTCAGTCTGGAAGAGTAAAGAATAGAGAAAACACCAGAAGTTTCCCTTTAGTGGCCAGGTTTGGGATGCCTGGGTTGCTCAGTCGGCCAGGTGGCTGCCTTCGGCTTAGGTCATGATCCTAGGGTCTTGGGATTGAGTCCTGTGTTGGGCTCTCTGCTCAGCGGGGAGCCTGCTGCTCTCCCTGCTTATGCTTGCTCTCTCTCTCTCTCTTTCTCTCTGTCAAATAAATAAACAAAATCTTAAAAAAATAAAGTAGCCAGGTTTATGAGTTAAGGTACCCAAGAAATGCAAAGAATTTAACACGGTTTATCATCAAGGAATGTAACCAGATTGGGATCCAAAATTGTTTTTGGGGGGACATGTTCATATTTTTCCATAAAAAACTTTATTTAGTGTTTAGGTACCAGATTCATTCCTAAAACCTATTGAAATTACATTGATTCTAAAGTGTCACTTTCAATTTCCTGAAGATTCCATCCTCATCCTACTCCCTGTGGAAACCTTGAGTGTATTAGAGAATTGGGAAATTGAGACTTGAGATCCACCAGACACTGAGGAGGACTGTGGGTGAAGGTGGAGCCTTCAGGGTTCAGTAGCTCTCAAATGAGCACAGAGAGTTATGCTACTTCTGGGAGATGACCCAGAAGAAAGAACCATCAAGAACAACAAATAGCTGTTTGTATGTCTAAGTCCCAAGTATCAAATTCATGGTTAATGATTGAAGAACTTAGGTTTCTTTCTAATTA
Organism: Ursus maritimus; assembly: GCF_017311325.1. Lineage (NCBI taxonomy): Eukaryota > Metazoa > Chordata > Mammalia > Carnivora > Ursidae > Ursus > Ursus maritimus. Next base: position 54,074,319 of record NW_024423343.1, on the reverse strand, counting down.
AGTTAAATTCCATTTGTGTTTCCTATGAAAGGGACTCTTGTACTTCGCTTTCGCCCTCTATCCCATTCAGTCGTCAGAATTTGTCTTGCAGATATAGCTGGTGCCTAGAAATACTTGCTTCATGAACTGAATAAGGAGATTAAGATAACTGGCATGTCTTGATGTGCTGGGTCTTTGAAAGATAAATTTGAACACAAGTGGAGATGATAGCAAGGGGTTTGTCCAAGATCTGAGAGGCAGAGCAAGGGTGGGTAAATGAATTATTAATGAGCATTTACACAAAAGAGTAAAGAGAATCAATCCATAGCAAAAAATTTACCACTAACGAGCTATGAGGGTTTTGGGCATATTACCTAAACTTAAAGTGCTCATCTATAAAATGTGGATAAAATTAGGAACTATCATATTTGATTATTATGAGGATTAAATAAGACAATGCATATAGAGTAATTAGAGGAGTGCCTGGCAAATCGAAATCGAAGAACCTAGAATGGCTCTCAGTTGCATCTATGCAGATGGTCAGATCTCTAGGGGACTCAGAAACAACAGAAGCCTCTTAAACATAAAGGGGCTGTGGGATACCTATAACATAAACCAGTCTTGGACATCTCATTGTGAACTAATTAAGGACCAGCTAAGATACCCATCCCATTCCAGAAACCACAGCACTGTGTAAGATCTTGAAACTGTGTAGTACTGTTTGGAAATGACCATTTCAGTATGTCCTGAAATGACTAGTGTTAGTTTTCCTAATAGTCTAGAGATATGGGGACATGAAACAGGAGTTGAATTGAATAATAATAAAGTCATATTTCACAACACTTCACCTAGTATTATCAGGGAACTAAAGGATATATCCATATGTCAAAGGAAAGAGCAAAGATTCAGGCACAAGGCAATTGAGAAGAATTTTGCTTTAGATATATTTTATTGTTCCAGTGGCCACCCCATAATTTCTAGAGGAGGACCCTATGGGGAGAAGTTTGATTGTAGGAGAGCTAGGAAACTTGTTTCAAAACCTCTTTTCCTACGAGGTCTTTTTTTTTTTTTTTAAAGGTTGCACAAATAAGTGAGATTATACAGTGTTTGTCTTTCTCTCTCTGACTTATTTCACTTAGCATAATGCCCTCTGGGTCTGTCCATGTTGCCACAAAAGGTAAGAGTTCTTGTTTTTTATGGCTGAAAAATATTCCGTTGTATATCTAAACCACAACTTCTTTATCTATTCATCTGTCGATGAACACTTAGGTTGTTCCATGTCCCCAAACCTTTTAGAACAATGACCTGTACTTGACGACGCTTAAAAAAAATATTTTATTTATTTGAGAGAGTTAGAGGGAGAACATATGAGCAGGGGGAGGGGCACAGGGAGAGGGAGAAGCAGATACCCCGCTGAGCAGAGAGCCCAACACAGGGCTTGATCCCAGGACCCCAGGATCATGACCTGAGCTGAAGGCAGACACTTAACCAATTGAGCCACCAGGCGCCCCTTGACTACATTTCTTAAATTGGGTAGTAAAACCACATTTCTTTAAAAGTATACTAACATTCACATTTACTCAGCAAGTCTAGCCCCAGTCTTTTCATTTATTTGAAAGCAGATCAATTCTTACTGCAATTTCCGAAAAAGAACACAGTGTTCTTGCAACAGTGATGACATTCCAAGAGGTGGGGTAAGAAAGGAGACAAAAAGCAACTGCCTGAGGTGGATTGTTGACATTTGGGAAGGGTGGAATGTGGGAAATCATATCACAGATCATATTTGAAAAGAAGTTCAGAAAAATTCACAATTTGGAGCTACCTGTTTACAGTGTAAAAACTCACTAGCCTAACTGTGTCAGACATGGTCTCTTGGCACTCAGCGTTCATTTTTACCACCTTGCAGTATTATAGGAGTTGGAAGTCTCAAAACTATACTTCTTACTTTTCATCATACACAAAAATCAATACCAGATGAATTGTAAATCTAAATGTAAACAGTAAAACAGTAGTTTTCACACGTAAGAGAAACAAAAGATAAAATGAACTTGTGGGACTTCATCAAGATAAAAAGCTTCTGCACAGCCAAGGAAAATGCCTTTTTGACCTTGGAGTCAGCAAAGATTTCTTAAATTGGACACATTCAAAATAAATGAGCCATAAAGGAAAGCCTCTGATAAACTGAACTATATCAAAATTATAAAAGTCTTCATCAAAAGACCCTACTGAAGGAATGGAAAAACAAGTCACAGAATGGCAAAGGTGTTCCCAATACATACACCCAACAAAGGACTCATAGAATAAAGAACTACAAAGAAGGAAAAGTCAGACAAGCCAATAATAAACTGGGTGAAAAACAGGCAGTTCATAGAAGAACATATCCCAATGGCCGATATATATATGAAAAGGTGCTTCACTTGTTAGACATCAGAAAAATAAAAACTTAAACTATAATACAATTTCAATACATTGCATTAGACTTTCAACAGAATAGCTAAAATGTAAAAGTGGAAAAAACAAAGTTTTGGTGAGGATGTGGCACGTCCATCACTTTGGAAAACTGTTTGGCAGTGTCTATTCAAGCTAAACATATGCATCCCCTATAATCCAGAAATCGCACGCTTACATATCTAACTGAAGTGCATACGTATGTTCACCAGTGCTCATGACAGCACTATTTGTAATCATCCCCAAATGTCCATGTGCAGTGAAATGTATAAATTATGTTATAGTTCTCTAAAGGAATACAACATAGCAATGAAAATGAAGGTGCTATTGCTACGCACAGCATGATGAATCTCACATATATAAGGCTGAGTGAGAAGAGCCGGTCACAAAAGAGGACAGACTACATCATTCCACTTTGTATAAGGTTCAAAAACAGGTGAAATTGCTCTATGGGGTTAGAGGCCAAGATTGCTTGTAACTTCTGGGAGGACAATGCCTAGAAAAGAGTGTGAGGGGGACTTTCTGGTGTATAAGTAATTTCTGCTTTCCAGTCTGCATTATGATTAAATGGATATGCTCACTTTATAAAAATTCATCAAGCTGTACTTGATTGTGATTTGTGCATTTTTCTGTATGTGTTATACTTCAAAGAAAATTGACTTTAAAAAATCCCAACAACTATAATTCTTAGACTTTCCTGCTAATAGGATTCAGTATACAATTTGGGTTTTGCCATTCAGGTATAATGATGTGAGACTGGAAGGTAAAAGCAAGATGGAGACTATTTTCCCTGCCTGTTACTTTTCTCTGGACTTTTCGATGAGCACGCTACATTAGATATGATTTTCAACAGCCAGACTTTCTGTGTCTCTGTGTTGCCACCAATTCCATTGGTAAGAAGTGGCTGTGATGCCAGCTGTGGTCTCCATAGGTTCCTGATCTCTAGGTTATTGCTGTGTGGTGTGACTTGGAAGCCTGAGGGCCGCCCTCTAACCTCTGCTCTTCCAGCCCACCTAATTGTTTTGGAAACATCGAATTCCTCATATTCAACACCTAGAGTGGTGTCTGCACTGAACCCCGACTGATACATCAACTCATAACACAACTGACAGGCAATGTAATAGGGTCCAGGTTGGTTTTAAAGGTCTTTGAAAAAGGAAATTACCATTGGCAATCCTACCACCTAGGATCAGGAGTTTCATGGGCTCAGATCTTACATTCAAATCTTTAATCCATTTTGAGTTAAATTTTGTGTATAGTGTAAGATAGTGGTCCATTTTCATTCTTTTGCATATTGCTGTGCAATTTTCCTTATACCATTTACTGAAGAAACTCTCTTTCATTTCCCCATTGTGTATTATTGGCTCCTTTGTTGCAAATTAATTGACCATATATGTGTGGGTTTATTTCTAGGTTCTATTCTGTTCCATTGATTTATGTGTCTGTTTTTATGCTAATACCATACTGTTTTGATTATTATAGCTGTGTAATATAGTTTGAAATGAGGGTGCATACTGTGTTCTGCTATCTCAAGATTGCTTTGGCTCTTCAGGGTCTTTTGTGGTTCCATACAAATTGTAGAATTGTTTGCTCTATTTCTGTGAAAAATGCCATTGGAATTTTTTTTTTTACCATTGGAATTTTGATAGGGATTGCATTGAATCTGTAGCTTGCTTTGGGTAATATGAACATTTTAACAATATTAACCTTCTAATCCATGAGCATGGTATACGTTCCACGTATTTGTGTCTTCTTAAATTTCTTTCATCAATGTCTTACAGTTTTCAGTGTACAGGTCCTTCACCTTCTTGGTTAAATTTATTTCTAGTTATTTTACTCTTTTTGATGCAATTGTAAATGGGATTATTTTCTTAATTTTTCTTTCTAGTACTTCGTTATTAGTGTACAGAAATGCAATGAATTTCTATATTGACTTTGTATCCTGAAATTTTACTGACTTCATTTATTAGCTCTAACAGTTTTTTGGTGGCATCTTTAGGTTTTCTATATATAGTACCATGCCATCTGCAAATAGTGACAGTTTTACTCCTCCTTTCCAATTTTGATGGTTTTTCTTTTTCTTGACTAATTACTCTGGCTAGGACTTCCACACTATGTTGAATAAAAGTGGTGAGAATGGGCATCCTTGTCTTGTTCCTGATCTTAGAGGAAAAGCTTTAATCTATTCACCACTGAGTATGATGTTAGCTGTGTGCTTGTCATATATGACCTTTATTATGTTGAGGGATATTCCTCTATACTCACTTTATTAAGAATTTTTATCATAAATGGATGTTGAATTTCGTCAAATGCTTTTCTGCGTCTGTTGAAATGATTATATGATTTTTCTCCTTCATTTAAAAAATGTTTTTATTTAAATTCCACTTAGTTAATATACAGTGTAATATTAGTTTCAGGTGTACAATAAAGTAATTCAACACTTCCATATAACACCCAGTGCTCATCATAACAAGTGATCCCCATCACCTATTTAACTAATCCCCCCACCCTTCTCACCTTTGGTAACCATCAGTTTGTTCACTATAGTTAAGAATCTGTTTCTTATCCTTCATTTTTTAAATGTGATGTATCATGTTGATTTATTTTTGGATGTTAAACCATCCTTGTATCCTGGACTAAATCCCACTTGATCATGGTTTATGATCCTTTTAATGTATTGTTGGATTTAATTTGCTAATATTTTGTTCAGGATTTTTGCATTTATATCCATTAGGGATATTGACCTGTAATTTTCCTTTCTTCTGAGACCCAGGAACATAAGCCCCCCTGGCATCTAGAGCCAGACAATCAAGGGTGTCCCCTGGGTGGCAGCTGCAAAAATCAGGACACCAAATGTAAAAACCAGGGCATCAGATGTGTGTAGAAGCCACCTCTGGGAGATACTGGCCCTGAGGAGCATGGCAGAGGGAGAGTGCAAAGATGGTGCTCACTGGTTGGAAGCAAGGCAGAGGAAAAATGCAAAGATGGCATTTGCCGAGAAAAGGATGAAAAAAAGAAGAGAAAAAGGAAAATAAAAAGAAAAACAAAGATGGCACTGGCTGGTTTTAGTTAAGGTAGGAGAGTGTGCAAGATGGTGCCCACCTCTCTCTCAGCGTCGAGAGTATCTCAGCAGGCCCTTGTCCCTTAGACCCGTGCTTTAAAATTAGGAAGTAAGTCTCTTTCACATAAAGTCTGGTCCCTTTTCAAAGGACTGTCCTGGGCAGGTGAGCCTGCAATGCATGCCTTTTAACAGATATTACTTAATTCACCATGCATCCATGGGTCTCCTGGGCATCCACCCCATTGGTCTTCAAAGCCAGACGATTTGGAGGCTTATCTCTCAGGTGCCAGTCTTAAAAGCTGGAGTGCTTTTTGTGGAGTTTGCATGCTTTGCTTCTCAGGAAGAAGCTCTGAATTTTAGTTTACTCCCAATTGTGGGTCACTGTACCGGGGGTGGGGTTTATAGCAAGATTGTGTCTCAGCCTTTCCTAACTCCCTTTGATGTGGTTTCTCTTGTTTGCTTGATGTGAAAGGGTTGCTCTGCCAGTTTTTAAGTTTTTTCCAGAGGAAAATTTTCCATATATAGCTGTAGACTTGGTATGTCCATGCGAGGAGGTGAGTTCAGGATCTTCCGTGTCATCATCTTGAACTGGAACTAGCTGTCCCTTTCTTTTGGTTATACTCCCAGGTACACTATAGCTTATCTGACCAAAATCTTACACTGTTGACTCATGTTTAGGTTATGGTCCCATGGATTTGTCGAAGGTTAGAAAATAAAACTTGCCAACCAAAAGCAAGAGTTTTTGTCTGGCTTTCCAATACAGAAGAATATTTAATATAACAACTTATAAACAATAAGAATCAGCAGCCTAAAGAAAAATTGATTAATAGGCAAAGAGGGATTACTGAATTGTAGATTCATACATGTGGAAGAGACCTTAGAAATAGTCTGTATATACTAGGAAATTGAACCTCAGATATGTATCCAGGCTTGAAGTCATTGCTTACTCTGAACAATCTTGCAACTCAAAGTGTGGCCCTCAGACCAGCAGCATCAGCACCGTCTGTGAGCTTGTTAGAAATGCAGAATCTCAGGCCTCAAGCCCCACCAAATCAGAATCTGCATTTTAACAAGACTCCCGTGTGATTTGTATGCATGTTAATATTTGAGAAGGTACAGGCAAAAGTACCACAGGTTTTTGTCCTAGTATTTAAAATTTTGCATAAATCATATTACAGAGAAAATCTGATCTCTTTTGGGCAAGACCTGTACGATTACATGTCCTGGTCTAATACGTTATTTGAATAGCTGGATTTAATAAAAAGAAAAACTCTAATGATCTCTGGGAAAAGAGGGCATCTATTTGAGCTGTGCTTGTTTTTAATGTACCCATTCAGATTTTAATTTGCTAGAAAAATTAATAGCCTATTTGGTGGTAGCATGTCCTGCAAAAATAAGTGCAATAAAATGAAAGTATTTAAATGGGTATTTAAACTATGCAGTCATCAGTGATTTAGTTTTCAATTACACAAAGGTAATTACACTAGAATCCACCTCATTCACCCTTCCGTGAGAAAATGCTGGAGTGTTGTAATAAGCTGATGCTTTCAGGCAATGACTGATCTCCACTCCTTGTTGGCCAGGACCTGAATTCATTTACTTTAAACAGTTTAGGGTGTATACTAGGAATATAAATGATGGAAACACCCTTTGTGACCCTTCTTACAAAGGAAGTTACATCACTAAGGGAGCATGTGAGGCTACAGGCCTAGCCTCTCAGATTGGGAAGGGCTCACACAGCATGCAGATTTGGCTCGGTAGAGAAAGGTGGCACCGTGGTAAAGGAGAGCTCCACCATTGGGCTCTTCCTCTAACAGTGGTTCTTGAAGTTCCATGTGTGGAGGAGGTTTTCTGGGGTGCTGGTAATGTTCTGTTTCTTGATCTGGGTGCTGGTTACATGGGTGTGTTCAGTTTATGAAAATTCACTGAGCTGTTCACTTATAATAAAAATACTTTCCTATGTGTATGTTATACTGCAATAAAAAATTTAGAAGTGTAGAAAGTTGGAGTTGCATAAGACCAGCTTTTTTGTCCTTTCTCCCTCTTACTCAGATGCAGTACTGCTCAGAGTAATCTAGGTAGCTATAATCAAGGAAACCTGATGAGCAAGCTTCATTAACCCACCATAGTCATAGAGGTGGACAAGTAAAACCAAACAGACAATAATGCATAATGCAAGGTGCACTATGTTCTAGGTGCTATGTAAATACATTCTTCTGGTCCTTATCCTTGAGAGGACTATATTTTCTTCATTTTACAGATGAGGCAAATGGCATCCATACAGCAGGCTGGACCAAAAGCCCATGGCAGATTTATCAGAACCAAAATCTATCTTATTTTCACAAGTGCTACTGCGAGACAGCGTGAAGGAGCAAGTAAGTCACAAGGACAGTCTGAGGGAGGTGAGAGTAGATCAAGAAGGAATATAGGACTCTTTGCCAAGGTAGTAGATAGTCATTAAGGGCAGATTGCAAGTAGGCACCCCTGATTATTTTAGAATCTTTGGGCAAGTAGATGGCAGCTTCTTAGAGGCAATGCCCTAAGGCCAAACTCATGGGTCCTCCAAGCACCTGGAGAGTCCTGGACCATAGCCCAAACTTGGTTGAACATCAGTATCACCTTGGGAAGGTTTGAAACATACAGATTCACTGGCTGTACCCTAGAGTTCCAGATTTAGTACCTTTGCAGTGAGGCCTGAAAACTCTTTAAAAACCACACCAGGGGGGCGCCTGGGTGGCTCAGTTGTTAAGTGTCTGCCTTCAGCTCAGGGCGTGATCCCAGAATTCTGGGATCAAGCTCCAAGTCGGGCTCTTCCACTGGGAGTCTGCTTCTTCCTCTCCTACTGCCCCTGCTTGTGTTCCCTCTCTTGCTGGCTGTCTCTCTCTCTGTCAAATAAATAAATAAAATCTTAAAAAAAAAACCACCCCAGGAAATGTTGATGGTCAGCTGGACTTGGGAACCACTACTGCAGTTATGCTGACCACAAGAAAGAGTCAGACTTGGACTGACCTTGGTAGCAGTTCATCACAAGAACCAGGGAAAAGCAAAGCGCCGCATAAGGGGCACCCTCAAACTGTAATTGCAAGCAGATGTTAGGCCAAGAAACAGAACAGAGTAAAAGAAAACTCGCTATCATGAGATGGAAACTCTTGACTAGTTTATGTCTGCAAATAAAAAGCCTGCATCTATTGTGTCCTAGGCATTTACACTCAACTAGAGTTTCTACTCTAGCTTGTTCACAAGGAGAGCATCTAAAGGGTTAAAAAATTTTTAAATTTTACCTTTTTAAAAAATTGAGATATAGTTGACATATAGCACTTAAATCAGTTTTTAAAAAGATTATATCAGGATTTTAAAAAGTACTATAAAAAGAGAGTCAAGGTACAAACTTCCAGTTATAAAAATAAATAAGTCATAGGGATATAATGTACAGCATGGAGATTACAGTTAAAGCTGTAAAAAAATGTAAACAGTAAGTAAATTTAATATCTCAGATCTCAATATGAAATCCTTGGTCAAGGCTGTTTTTAATTTAGAAGTTTGAGAATTTTTAACAGAGTAAAAATGGGCTTTGCAAAATTTAAGGAAACAGTATTGCAAAGGTAACAAGATCCAAGGGCACCCTCTTCCACCCCATCAACCTGAACTGGTTATTCTAGATTTAAACTATGACTTTGAACAACCTAGATTTCTATTTGACCCCAGTGTCCAGTGGTAAAAGTACAGGGGTGATTATGTACAGTCAATAACTTCCCTATCTCATCTGTCAACTAGAATAAATAGCTAAAACTGATAAGTTGGTAAAGTACTTTTTTTTTTATTAGAGAGTTAATAACTTACTCTGAAGTAGACTTTAATTACTAGACCTTGCTAACAACTGACATATGAATTAATTGCCAAATTTAATCTCTACATAAGTTTAAAAGAGAACTTCACAGCACTCAAACCTAGAGGAAATATTTATGATATAAATGATAGAACACAATTCAATCCATTATTCATCAGTATAAATGGGAACAAAATACAGGGAACAATAAAAGAAGCCTAGAATTGGAGCTAACTGGGTTTAAGAAAACCATCTTAACCCAAACATGTTCTCATCCTAAGCCCTTGTCTCTTGAGGAAACAACCCTACTTCTTCATGCATGAGATTAGAGGCCCATGTTTAATATTTTCCAACATGTAAAAGCCGGGTAAAGGGATCTTTGAGCCAAGAAATATATTCTGGTTCCAAACAGTAGAGAGCCGATCAATCTCCATGAATTTTGTAAAAAGTTAATATTACTTTTCTGAATAATAAAAAAAAAAAAAAACAGGGGGGAGGGGGGACAAAAAGGACAAATTAGAACACATACACAGAGATTAAAGAGATCCTTGGTGTGTCCTCAGTTTCCCAGTTTATCAGATCTCTTTTTTTGATCTCAGTAAAATATTTCTAAAGAGGAAGAATGTTCTAGCTGCAAGTAGAATTTTCTAAATAGCTCTAGCGGAACAAAAGCAATTATTAAAGTAGGTTTTTTAAAAGAGGTTTTATTTTTAAGTAATCGCTTTACCCAATGTGGGGCTCAAACTCACAACCCCGAGATCAAGAGTTGCACACTCCACTGACTAGGCCAGGCAGGTGCCCCTAAAGTAGTTTCTAGTTTGAACTTCTTGATTTAAAAGAGTCATAGTTGGGTGCCTGCATGGCTCAGTCAGTTAAGCGTCCGATTTTGGCTCAGGTCATGATCCGAGGGTCATGAGACTGAGCCCTGTGTCAGGCTCTGCATCAGGCATGCAGCCTCCTTAAGATTCTCCCTCTCACTCTCTCCCTTTGGCTTTCCCCACTCTCTAAAAAAAATAATAAATAATAAATAAATAAAAGAGTCACAGTAACCTGAGATATGACCTATTCATATCCCTTTAGAAGAGAAATTATTGGGGCGCCTGGGTGGCTCAGTTGGGTAAGCATCTGCCTTTGGCTCAGGTCACGATCTTGGGGTCCTGAGATCAAGCTTCGCATTGGGCTCCCTGCTCAGTGGGGAGTCTGCTTCTCCCTCTCCCTCTTCCCCTCCCCTCTGCTCGTGCACTCTCTCTCTTTCTCTCTCTCTCTTGCTCTCAAATAAATGAAATCTTTACAAAGAAAAAAAAGAAATTATAGATATCAGAAAAGGGGTATTTTATTTTAAAGATTTTATTTATTTATTCGACAGAGATACAGACAGCCAGCGAGAGAGGGAACACAAGCAGGGGGAGTGAGAGAGAAAGAAGCAGGCTCATAGTGGAAGAGCCTGATGTGGGGCTCGATCCCATAACGCCGGGATCACGCCCTGAGCCGAAGGCAGAGGCTTAACCACTGTGCCACCCAGGCGCCCCAAGAAAAGGGGTATTTTAAAAACCCATATATCCTCACACTTATGATCAATTGATTTTTGACAAAGGTTTCAAAATAATCCAATGGGGAAAGAATAGTCTTTTCAACAAATGGTTTAGAATAACTGAATATTATATACAAAATGTTAAAGTTGGACCTTTACCTCACACCAAATATAAAAATTAACACAGGGACGCCTGGGTGGCTCAGTTGGTTAAGCATCTGCCTTCGGCTCAGGTCATGATCCCGGGGTCCCAGGACTGAGCCCTGAAACAAGCCCCGCATCTGCTCTTCGGGGAGCCTGATTCTCCCTTACCCTCTGCCCCTCCCCCTGCTTGTGATCTCTCTCTCTCTCATGAATAAAATCTTAAAAAAAACACATAAAATGGAGCAAAGACCTAAATGTAAGATCTAAAACTCTATACCTTTAGAAGAAAACATAGAGATAAATCTTTGTGACTTCAGTCAATGGTTGGTTAGATATGACACCAAAAACACAAGCAACAAAAGAAAACATAGACAAATTTGACTTCATCGAATTTAAAAACTTTGGTGTTTCAAAGGACACCAGCAAGAAACATACAGAATGGGAAAAAATATTTGCAAATAATATATATGACATGAGAGTTGCATCTAGAATACACTAAGAATTTTTATGACTCGATAATGAGAAGACAACCCAAATTAAAAATGGGCAAAAGATCTGAACAAACATTTCTCCAAAGAAGATCTACAAATGGTCAATAAGTTTATGAAAAGATGCACAATGTTATTAGCCTTCAGAAAAATGGCAATAAAAATCACAGTGAGACACTACTTCATAGCCATTAAGCTGGTACCATAAAAAAGACAGATAATAACAAGTGTTGATGAGGAAGTATAGAGATTGGAACCTTCAAGCATTGCTAATGGGAATGTAAAATAATGAAGACTTTTAGGAAAACAGTCTGGCAATTCCTCAAAAGGCTGAACATGAGTTGCCATATGATCCAGCAATTCCCTTTTTAGGTATATAACGCAACACAAATGAAAACATGTCCGAAACTTGTATACAGAAGTTCACAGCAGCATTATTCATGACATCTGAAAAGTGGAAATTGCCCAAATTCCATCGATTGATGAATGGATAAATAAAATGTGTTATATCCACACAATGGAATATTGTTTGGCAATAAAAAAAAAAGTACTGATCCCATGGATAAACCCTGAAAACATTAGGCTAACTGAAAGAAGCCAGTCATAAAGGACCACATATTATACAATTCCATTTATGTGTAAGGTCCAGAATTGGCAACCCCATACAGATAGGAGGTAGATTAGTGGTTGCCTAGGGCTGGGGCAGAGGGTCTTAAACTGGGAGTGACTCCTAATGGGTACAGGGTTTCTTCTGGGTGTGATGAAGATGTCCTAAAATTGACTGTGGCAATAACTGCACATACCTGTAAATATACTAAAAACGTTCACGGATTCTTTTAGAAAATTTACCTTAAATAGGGACATCAGTAAAATAGGGAAAGACACTCTCTCAAATGAGATCAAAAATTGGGGAAAGTGCTTAGGGTACCAAGACTTTTTAGAAATCCAAACAGGGTTTTGTGTCTGGGATACATTTTCTGTCTGGGATACATTTTGGACCTA
>NW_024423343.1:54059714-54061830 GCF_017311325.1 Ursus maritimus | reverse complement strand
CTATTATGTCAAATAAACCTAGAATAATAATTTTGAAGAGCTATTGTTCACAACAGGTAAATAATACATTGCAAGAGCCAGGACTGCCCCTAAAATTTGTGAAACCAAGGGTGAAAGTACAAATGGATGTCCATATTCCATATGTATATGTAAAAGTTATAAATAAAATATGTTCTATTTTCCTAACTTGATAACTTTGTCTTCCTAATGAACTGAAGGCCAAGTTTGAATGTGTAATTCTTGGACACCTTACGGTTCTACACCAGGACATGGAGGCATGAGGAGAGCTGAAGCTACCCCCTTTCTCTTCCCATTCTAGACTCTGACTGAGAAAGACCTGTCAGGCATGTGTGGATGCCCCAGCCCACACACCCACACTCTGTGCATATCCCTAAGGCTCTCGTTGGCCACCTTCAGGTTAGGGAGTGCATATACTGGGCAGCATGGTCTGCCCTTGGGAGGATGGGACTGGAGAAGTGTAGGCAAGCCTTGGAAGTGGACTTGGGGCATTGAGGTAAGGAATTCTAAGGTGGTCCAAGTTATCCAGACTGTGGTCTAGTAGGGAGCAATGTAGATTCTGAGACGGTACATCCCCTTCCCCCAGTCTCCTCACTCTGTGGTGAGGGGCTCAGCCCAGGAGGGTCAGAGCAGAGCCCTCTAAAAGTTGAAAGGCGGTATCAGCAGGAGCTCCACATTGTGGAATGTGATAATTAGTCTAAGACACGGAATCCTGGCACATACCTCAGGCCTGCTTCAGCAGGAGGAGGGAGGCCAGATCAAGCTTGTCCAGACAGGGAAGATGGATCATGCCTCACTCACCCTGGAGGGTTCACAGAAGCTTATCAATTCTTGGCAAAGCAAAACAGCTCAACCTGGGAGAGTCTGTCCAGATCTGAATGCCAGTTTAGTTAATGATTTAAAGGGGCAATCACCTTTTCATTTTATGGAGATAACGTCTGGAAGATACTGGTGTTATTTTTATAAGGGCGGCTGAACTCTCTGTTTGTCCTCCTCCTTCTTGTGACTCTTGCTCTCTCACTCACCACTGTTCTCATAGTGCCAAGGACACGCTTCCTCTTAGTCTTTTATTGGTGTTGATGATTTCAGCAATGATCCTGATAGATACCCTCATCCCCTTGGTCCTTCATTCGTTCCTGTCTTCCTAATCCCTACGCTGAATGAAATCCACCATGTACTTTCTGTTCCACTCCCAAGCAGAAGATATTGCTGGAGAAAATTTAGAAATCCGATCCAGGCTATGTCAGGTGACTGGTCCCAGATAAGCCCTCACTACTAAGGGCGATTCTTTGAATTTTCAATTAGGCACATGCCTTCTTATGACATTCCTCACTTCTCCTTTTCTAAATCTTTCCTACTTTCCCCAAGTCCCAATCCCACCTATTGCATATCACGTTCCCATTTTGTTTAATGGAAGAAATTAAGACTCTACAACATGAGCCTCCTCTTTCTGTTTCTTTTCTCCTTCCTTCCTTCCCTTCCTTCCTCCCTTCCTTCTCTTCTGTTGCATTCACTAAAACCTAGGATGCATCCTATGTTCCTCTCTTTCCTTTCTTTTCTACCCCAATCCAATCAGTAACCACGTCCTATTGATCTTCCCTCCTAAACATCTTCTCAATGCACCCTCTCCTCTTCATTTTGTCATTTTCTTAATTCAGGCCTTCATTGTCTCTGCCTGGCCTCATTCAATTGTTTCCTAAATGCTATCCACTGATAATAGTCTCATCTCTCCCGACTTCATTCCGTATAGTCCTCCCAGAGGGATATTTCCTTAGAGAAGGAAGTAGAGGTTGAGTTGGGGGAGACAGAGCAGGGAAGAAGGGAGAGTCAGAAGAGAGGAAGACCCAACATCTGGAAATCAGAGAGAGACATTGAAGGGAGAACGGAAATGCCTGCCATTTAGACTCTCTCTGTCTCTTCATAAAATCTTCAGTCAAATCTGCTGCTTTGTGGGGTTGATTTATTTTAGAGAAACACAATGAAGTACTGAGTCCTGCTTTAAGGTGAAAGGCAGTGCACATGAAGTCAGCTCTTATCTGGTTTGCATGTTCAGTTTATTCTTCATTCATTCATTCATTCATTCATTCATTCATTCATT